>NW_012103009.1:495062-503074 GCF_000951045.1 Mandrillus leucophaeus | reverse complement strand
GCAATCTCGGCTCCCTGCAGCCTCCGCCTCCCGGGTTCAAGCGATTCTCCTGCCTCAGCCTCCCCAGTAGCTGGGATTACAGGCATGCGCCACCACACCCAACTAATTTTATATTTTTAGTAGAGACGGGGTTTCTCCATGTTGGACAGGCTGGTCTTGAACTCCCAATCTCAGGCAGTCCGCCTGCCTCGGCCTCCCAAAGTGCTGGGATTGATTACAGGCGTGAGCCACCATGCCCGGCATGAGATAACGTTTATAAGAACTATTTAAATGTCCTTATCAATTCTTTATTTATTATGTTTTTTTTAGAGACAAGGTTCCGCTTGCTCTGTCACTCAGGCTGGATTGCAGTAGTGCGATCCTGGCTCACTGCAACCTCAAACTCCAGGCCTCAAGTGATTCTCCCACCTTGCTCCTGAGTAGCTGGGATTATAGGCATGAACCCCTGGACCAGCATTATCTGTTACTCATCTGTGTCGTTTCTGGGTTGGTTTTATGTTTTTCTCCTCATTGTGGTTTATGATTTTTCTTTTCCTGCTCCCTTGCATGCCTAGCACTTTTTGATCAGATGCCCAGACATTGTGAATTTTATATTGTTGGATACGGAGCATTTTTGTGTTCCTGTAAATATTCTTGACCTTTGTTCTGAGATGAGGTTCAATTACTTGCAAACAGTTTGATTCTGATAGGTCTTGCATTTCAGCTTTGTTAGGTGGAACCCGGGTAATTTTTAGTCTAGGGCTAATTTTGCCCCGCCACTGAGGCAAACATCTTCTGAGCATTATGTCCAAAGCCTTGTGAATTACGAGGTTTTCCACTGGGACTGGCAGGAAGAGGAAGTATCCTTGGCTCTGTGTGAGCTCTGAGGATTGTTCCCTCTCATCTTTTTTTTTTTTTTTTTTGAAATGGAGTCTCGTTCTGTTGCCCAGGCTAGAGTGCAGTGGTGCGATCTTAGCTCACTGCAACCTCCGCCTCCCAGGTTCAAGCAATTCTCCTTCCTCAGCCTCCCGAGTAGCTGGGATTACAGGTGCCCGCCACCATTCCCAGCTAATTTTTGTATTTTTAGTAGAGATGGGGTTTCACCATGTTGTTCAGGCTGGTCTTGAACTCCTGACCTCAGGTCATCCACCCGCCTCAGCCTCCCAAAGTGCTGGGATTACAGGCGTGAGCCACCACACCTGGCCCCTCTCGTCTTCTTGAGTGATGCTTTCCTTGGCTTGAATACCTTCCTTACACACGTGCACTGATCAGTGCTTGGCTGGAGACCGGAGCGGGAGGTGTCCTCTGTAGATCTTCAGCATTTGCTGTGAGCTCTGCCCCTCTCTGGTGTTCTGTCTGTGAACTCTAGCTACCTTGGACTGCCTGGACTCCCAGCTTTGAGTTTCCAAGTCAGGAGACTGCCATCCTCCCCCTGGTGCTTCTTCCTTGGGCTGTGGCCTGGCTTTTCAGGCTGAGGCTGGATGATTACGGGGCTCCCTCCTGTCATTTGTCTCCCTGTTTTCAGGGACCATTTACTGCCATTGTCGAGTGTCTTGAAAACCATTTGCTTCCCTGTGTTTTCTTTTTTCTTTTTCTTTTTTTTTTTAGTTGTTGCAGATAGGAAGGTAAATCTGGTCTGTTGGTCCATCTTGGCCAGAAGCAAAAGTATAAAAAACAGAGGTTTTTAGTGAAAGCTTAAGTTTGTGTAGAAATACTCATGGGCACCTAGAAGAATGCTGACCCACTTCCTGGCTGGGATGTGGGATGCCTGGACGGGAGGGCAGAGGTCGGGATGCCTGGACGGTAGAGTAGAGGTGGCTTTTTCCTGGGTAGACATCAAAGCATTTGGTGTATTGAGTGAAGATGGTGGGGATAGGGCTTGGAAGAAGTTTCCCTAGAAAAATCAAGGGCTGTAGAATGAGCTGCTGAGGGAATGATGAGAAGAAAGTGATTGAAGTCTCCCCTCCTGAGACAGAATCTTGGCTGGAGGGTACGGGCGAAAGAAGGCTTGTAGCCTGCAATAGGAGAGTGTAGGAGGCTGTGATGTTGCCGGGGGAGCAGTGAGCAGAGGATGGGGGGTGGATGCTTAGGATGTACCTGTTAAGGAGTGGGCCTGGAGCTGCCCATCTCTCCTACGCTGTTACAGTTGCCATTCAAGGCACACAGTTAAGTAGAAGACGAAAAAGGGAGGGAAGGACCTTTGCTTCCAGCATTATTAGATGCTCTCACCAGGCTCTGCCATTACAGTCCAATTAAATGCTGGATAAATTACAATAAATATAATTTCTTTATTTTTTTTTTTTAATTTTTGAGACAATATGGGGTCCAGCCCTACAGGGCCTGTGGGTTTTTCTCTTCGTGTGTGGACATGAGATCATAGAAATAAAGATGCAAAACAAAGAGATAGAAGAAAAGACAGCTGGGCCTGGGGGACCACTACCACCAAGACGCGGAGACTGGTAGTGGCCCCGAATGCCTGGCTGCGCTATTATTTGTTGGATACAAGGCAAGGGGGCAGTGTAAGGGGTGTGAGCCATCTCCAGTGATAGGTAAGGTCACACGAGTCACGTGCCCACTGGACAGGGGGCTCTTCCCTGTTTGGTAGCCGAGGTGGAGAGAGAGAGAGAGAGAGAGAACAGCTTACGTCATTATTTCTTCTATGCATTTCAAAGACTTTAGTACTTTCACTATTTCTGCTACTGCTCTCCAGAAGGCAGAGCCAGGTGTACAGGGCGGAACATGAAAGCAGACCAGGAGTGTGACCATGGAAGCACAGCATCTCAGGGAGACGGTCAGGCCTGCGGATAACTGCGGGCGGGCCTGACTGATGGCAGGCCCTCCACAGAGGTGGTGCAGCAGAGTCTTCTCTAACTTCCCCAGGGGAGAGGGAGACTCCCTTTCCCGGTCTGCTAAGTAACGGGTGCCTTCCCAGGCCCTGGCGCTACCGCTAGACCAAGGAGCCCTCTAGTGGCCCTGTCTGGGCGTAACAGAGGCTCACACTCGTCTTCTGGTCACTTCTCACCGTGTCCCTTCATTTCCTATCTCTATATGGCCTGATTTTTCCTAGGTTATAATCGTAGAACAAAGATTATTACAATATTGAAATAGTAATGCTACAAACTAATGATTAATAATATTCATATATAATCATATCTGTAATCTATTTCTGGTATAACTCTTCTTCTGTATATTTATTTATTGTACTGGAACAGCTTGTGCCCTCGGTCTCTTGCCTTGGCACCTGGGTGGCTTGCTGTCCACAAGACAAGGTCTCACTTTGTCACCCAGGCTGGAGTGCAGTGGTGTGGTCATAGCTCACCATAACCATGCACACCTAGGCTGCAGGGATCCTCCCGCTCAGTCCTGAGTAGCTGGGACTGCAGGCGTGCACTGCCACGCCTGGCTAATGCTGGTGCTGTTTAGGGACACAGACAGCCATTCTTTCCCCAGCTCACACTGAGTAGAATTTGTTAAGAAGATGCATGCTACAAAATCATTGACTCAAGATTAGAATAAACAGGCCCAAGGTCAACATTGTAAAAACTTTTCCTTATTTTGAAAACTGTGTATAAAGTTTTAGAAAAGTGGGCTGAGAAGCCTATTTTGAGTTATTTAGCTTAATAATTTTTATCATGAAATGTTAGGTATAAAAAAGTATTACCTGTTTTAGGAGGTGGTAACTGGGCTACTGGCACCACTTTGAGTACCTTTTTGTTTGATTTTTATTTTTTGTTTTTTAGAGATGGAGTCTCACTCTGTTACCCAGGCTGCAGGGCAGTAGTGTGATCGTGGCTCACTGCAGCCTTTTATTTTATTTTTTGAGACTGAGTCTTACTCTGTCGCCCAGGCTGGAGTGGCTGACTGCAACCTCTGTCTCCAGGTTCTCTTGCCTCAGCTTCCTGAGTATCTGGGATTACAGGCATGCGCCCGGCTAATTTTTTGCGTTTTTAATTTTTTGCGTTTTTAGTAGAGACAGGGTTTCACCAAGTTGGCCAGGCTGGTGTTGAACTCCTGACCTCAAGTGATCGCCCACCTTGGCCTCCCAAAGTACTGGGATTACAGGTGTGAGCCACTGCGCCTGGCCTTTCACTGCAGCCTTGAACTCCTGGGTGCAAGCATTCCTCCCACTCAGCCTCCCGAGTAGCTGGGACCACAGGTGCGTGCCATCACACCCAGCTAACTGAAAATTGTTTTTTGAATAGAGACAAGGTCTGAATGTGTTGCCCAAGCTGGTCTTAAACTCCAGCACTTAAGTGATCCTCCTGCCTTGGCTTCCCAAAGTGTTGGGATTACAGATGTGAGCCACCACATTCTGCCTTTTGTTTGATTTTTATGTGAAATGTAAAAATATGCAAAAGTAGAGAAAAAATAATTAACATCTATGTACTCATCACCCAACTTCAACAGTGACTGACACTTTTTTTTTACTTTGAAAGATCTGATTTTATGTTCTGAATCAAAAAGAAGTGTATTCATGTTAAGTTTAGAATGTTTAGCTTTCCATTGATCTCTCAAAATGCTTTCCAGATACTAACAGTGCACAGAACTATGCGCCACGTCTTGTTTGTTTGTTTTTGAGATGGAGTCTTGCACTGTCGCCAGGGCTAGAGTGCAGTGGCGCGATCTCGGCTCACTGCAGCCTTCTAGGTTCAAGCAATTCTCCTGCTTCAGCCTCCCCAGTAGCTGGGATTACAGGTGCCTGCCACCATGTCCAGTTAATTTTTTGTATTTTTAGCAGAGATGGGGTTTCACTGTGTTGGTCAGGCTGGCCTCATATGCCTGACCTCATGACCCACCCGCCTCGGCCTCCCAAAGTGCTGGGATTACAGGCGTGAGCCACCACGTCCAACCACACCATGTTTTAAAGAACAAAATTTGAATGTAAGACCTATTTCTTTTTTCTTTTTCTTTTTCTTTTTTTTTTTTTGAGATGGAGGAGTCTCACTCTGTTGCCTAGGCTGGAGTGCAGTGGCGCGATCTCGGCTCACTGCAACCTCCATCTCCCGGGTTCAAGTGATTCTCCTGCCCTAGCCTCCCGAGTAGCTGGGATTACAGGCGCCTGCAACCAAGCCCAGCTAATTTTTTGTATTTTTAGTAGAGACGGGGTTTCACTATGTTGGCCAGGCTGGTCTCGAATGCCTGACCTCACCTCAGGATCACCTCACGTCGTGATCCACTCACCTCAGTCTCCCAAAGTGCTGGGATTACAGGTGTGAGCCACCACATCCAGCCACACCATGTTTTAAAGAAAAAAGTTTAAATGTAGGACCTATTTCTTTTTTTTTTTTTTCTTTTTTCTTTTTTCTTTCTTTCTTTTTTTTTCTTCTTTGAGATGGAGTCTCACTCTGGCCCAGGCTGGAGTGCAGTGATGCGATCTTGGCTCACTGCAACCTCCGCCTCCTGGGTTTAAGTGATTCTCCTGCCTCAGCGCCCCGAGTAGCTGGGATTACAGGCGCCTGCCATTTAGCCTAGCTAGTTTTTGTATTTTTAGTAGAGACAGGGTTTTACTGTGTTGGCCAGGCTGATCTTGAACTCCTGACCTCATGTTCCACCTGCCTCAGCCTCCCAAAATGCTGGGATTACAGGCGTGAGCCACTGCGCCCAGCCACAAATGTAGGACCTATTTCTAAGAAATCCTTTTTAAAGGTCAGGGTATTGGCAATCCTGATTTTAAAATATTTTTAATCATTATTGGAAATTTAAGTGACGATGGGTTCAAGAGCTAAAAATCAGAACTTTTAAAACAAATTTTATTTTCTGAGGGACTTCATACCTGACAACACCAATTAAACATAATACTCCACCCATCCCACAAATTATTAAATACATTATTTCACCTGGGACTAGGATAATTATCAAATGGAGTTTTAAAGTTATAATATAGCCAGGGACAGTGGTTTGTGCTTGTAATTCCTGCTATTCAGCAGGCTGAGGCAGGAGGATCACTTGAAGGCTGTAATGTGCTGTGTGAACTGGGTGTCCGCACTAAGTTCGTCATCAGTTTGGTGACCTCCCAGAAAAGGAAGACTGCCAGGTTGCCTAAGGAGGCATGAACCAGCTCAGGTTGGAAATGGAGCACATCGGAAACTACCATGCTGATTAGTAGTGGGACTGGAACTGTGAGTAGCTACTGCTTTCCACCCTGGGCAACATAGTGAGACCCCATCTCTGAAAAAAAAAAAAACTACCTTAATATATCATTTAAGTGTCATGTTTGTTAGTTGAATTATGAAATCAAAGACAACATTTATATTCAAGGGACAGATGATAAATGCTCTTCCATTGCTCTGTTTTTTAAATTTTGTAATTATTATTTTTTGAGATGGGGTCAGTCTCTGGTCACGGAGGCTGGAGTGCAGTGGCATGATCTCAGTTCACTGCAACCTCTGCCTCCCAGGCTCAAGTGATCTGCCTCAGCCTCCTGAGTAGCTGGGACTACAGGCGTGCACCACCACACCTGGCTAATTTTTGTATTTTTTGGTAGAAATGGGGTTTTTCCATGTCACCCAAGCTAGTCTTGAACTCTTGGACTCAAGTGATCTGCCACCTTGGCCTCCCATAGTGTTGCGATTATAGGTGTGAGCCACAGCGCCCTGCCTCCTTTTCCTGTTGTCTGCCATTTTGATAAGTTAACTTTACCTAGGAAGAACTTAAAATAAGATTTTTCCTCTTATTTTTCAGGTAAAAAGATTATAAATCTTCCACTGAATGAAAAAAATTTTCTTAAAGCTGCATATACTCCAAGAAAAAAACCGCAAATGTTTTTCTATTTTGCCTGAATACATGATTTAAACAAGAGATTTCCATAGAAGGTAAGCTAAGTTTCTTTTTCAATTTGATTCTGTTTTATTGTGTAATTTATACAAAAGGTCTGTGTAGGTGGAAGTTCGAAGATGGGTCACAGCAAAAAATGTAGTTTAGAAGATGTGCTGGCCGGGCGTGGTGGCTCACGCCTGTAATCCCAGCACTTTAGGAGGCTGAGGCGGGCAGATCAGGAGTTCAAGACCAGCCTGACCAACATGGTGAAACCCCATCTCTACTAAAAATACAAAAATTAGCTGGGTGTGATGGCGTGTACCTGTAATCCCACCTACTCAGGAGGCTGAGGCAGGAGAATCGCTTGAACCCGGGAGGTGGAGGTTGCAGTAAGCCAAGATTGTGTCACTGCACTCTAGCCTGGGCGACAGAGTGAGACTCTGTTTAAAAAAAAAGAAAAAAATAGAAGATGTATTCATGGTCTCTTTTGGTGTTTTTTGATCCTCCTGTGTCTAGTTTTGAGATGCTCTGTGTGTTTTTGAGCAAGTTACTTGGTCTTTCCAAGCCCAAGTTTAATTCTTTTTTTTTTTTTTTTTGAGACGGAGTCTCGCTCTGTTCCCCGGGCTGGAATGCAGTGCTGTGATCTCGGCTCACTGCAACCTCCGCCTCCCGGGATCAAGCAATTGTTCTGCCTCAGCCTCCCAAGTAGCTGGGGCTACAGGTGCACACCACCACGCCTGGCTAATTTTTGTAATTTTAGTAGAGATGGAGTTTCACCATATTGCCCAGGGTGATCTCAAACTCCTGACCTTGTGATCCGCCCTCCTTGGCCTCCCAAAGTGCTAGGATTACAGGTGTGAGCCACTGCGCCCGGCCTAAAGTTTAATTCTGACAAAATGGGAACAGTTTTGCACGTATGTAATGAGGTATATATTCTGTCTCATTTTTGGGGAACATGTGAGATACAGCATATACACGGTCACAGCTGCCATTCAAGCCACACAGTTATGTAGAAAATGAAAAAGAGAGGGAAGGACCTCTGCTTCCAGCAGTATTAGATACTCTTACCATTGCAGTTCAGTTAGATGCTGGATAAATTAGAATAAATATAATTTCTTTATTTTATATTTTTTTGTCACCCAGGCTGGAGTGCAGTGGTGTGATTGTAGCCCACCACAGCCACGTATACCCAGGCTGAAAGGATCCTCCCACTTAAGCCTCCTGAGTAGCTGGGACTATAGGAATGCACCACCATGGCTAATTTATTTTTTTTATAT
>NW_012103009.1:492195-494947 GCF_000951045.1 Mandrillus leucophaeus | reverse complement strand
TATATATATAGTGTGTGTGTGTGTGAGAGATGGAGTCTCGTTCTGTTGCTCATGCTGGAGTGCAATGGCACGACCTTGACTCACTGCACCCTCCGCCTCCCGGGTTCAAGTGATTCTCCTGCGTCAGCCTCCCAAGTAGCTGGGATTACAGGCACCAGCCACCATGACCTGCTAATTTTTGTGTTTTTAGTAGTGGCGGGGTTTCACCACATTGGTCAGGGTAGTCCTGAATTCCTGACCTCAAGCAATCCAGCCTCCTCAGCCTCCCAAAGTGCTGGGATTATAGGCGTGAGCCACCGCACCCGGCCCACCACGGCTAATTAAAAAAACTTTTTTAGAGATGGGGTCTCACTGTGTTGTCCAGACTGGCCTTGAACTCCTGGGCTGAAGTGATCCTCCTGCCTTGGCCTCCCAAAGTGCTGAGATTATAGGTGTGAGTTACCGTGCTTGGCCAAGTATAGTTTCTGTGAACACTTTGATGCATTAAAAATTAAGATAACCCGACTGGGCGGATGGCTGGCTTGAGTCTGAAAGGTGGAGGCTGCAGCGAGACAAGGTCGTGCCACTGCCCTCCAGCCTGGGTGACAGAGCCAGACCCTGTCTCAAAAAAAACCCACCAAAATTCAATATATGGATTAAACAGATTAAACATAGATGAAGATGGAATTAGTAAAGTGAAACATAGTGGAAGACATTATCCAAAGTGCAGCCCTGAGAGTTCAGTGATGGTAGTAAATATGTAGTTGGAATTCTCGAATGAAAAATTCGGGAATACTGAAGAGAGTTATTATTCAAAGTATTAATAACTTTGAACTTTCAGAAACTAATAAAAGACATAAATTCATAGGTTTAAGAATCACAGTATGTTCCAATCAGTATTTTTAGAAAAAAACAAACCCAGCCGGGCGTGGTGGCTCACGCCTGTAATCCCAGCACTTTGGGAGGCCAAGGTGGGCGGATCACAAGGTCAGGAGATCGAGACCATCCTGGCTAACACGGTGAAACCTCGTCTCTACTGAAAATACAAAAATTAGCCGGGCGTGGTGGTAAGCACTTGTAGTCCCAGCTACTCCGGAGGCTGAGGCAGGAGAATTGCTTGAAGGTGGGAGGTGGAGGTTGCAGTGAGCTGAGATTAAGCCACTGCACTCCAGCCTGGGCGAGAGCAAGACTCTGTCCCCCCAAAAAAAAAATCAGAAAGAAAAAGAAAAAAACAAACCCACACCCACACCCATACACTGAAATGGTATAGCACCAAAGACAAAAAGAAGAAGATATTAAGGTAAAAGTTAAAAAACAGATTACCTAAAATGGAACATTAGCTAGGTTGACAACATGTCTCATCAGCATGAATGGAAGCCAGTGAAGAGTAGAATAATTCCTCAAAGTGATGAGAGCACATAAGTTTCATTATAGAATCGTGTTATCAAATACATTTTGCAAGAAAAATGGCAAGGTTTTATGTTTTTGAGAATGTTAGGCTAGGTTATTTAGACTACCTTCTACTCCCCCACCCCACCCCAGAAAAACAACCACAATTGTTAGATTAAAAAAAATAAATAAAAGAACTGACAAAAAAGCAAGGAACTTTTCGATCAAAATCTGACTGAAAATAACGTAGAAAGATAATTTAAACACCTTTAAACACCGTAGAATGGAGTCTGCTTTTGCCTTGAGGGCGTTTGCTGATGTAGACAAAGTGGGGCTTTGATTTTAGAGGACAGTAGTTAAGCTCGATTCCTCTCAAGGTAAATAACCTAAAGGAAACCCTCCCCACACTGGTGGAACTCTGAAGGGCTGTATCCTCAAGGTGTGAGGGCAGACTGGAGACACATGTGCCTCACACCATTCCTTGTCCCGCCTGGTTGTCTTTTTACTAAATGTAGCACAAAAAAGATGAAAAGGGAAAAAACCTGTGTCTGAGAATTGTGGCTATGTATTGGCCTTTGTGAGGATTTTTAGCCCAGGTTACATTGCCTGGTAGTTAAGGGAAATCAGGCATGAAAATAATTCAAGGTGTTTCTAGCTTGTCATCTGACAGAAACAGAGATAAAACCTCGCTGGAAGAAGTTACCTTCATCCTAAGATACAAAGAATCCCTGCAGATTTCTTTTTCTTTTCTTTTCTTTTTTTTTTTTTTTGAGATGGTGTCTTGCTTTGTAACCCAGCCTGGAGTGCAGTGGCACAATTTCGGTTCACTGCAACCTCTGCCTCCCAGGTTGAAGTGATTCTCCTACTTCAGCCTCCCAAGTAGCTGGGACTGTAGGCGTGTGTCTGTCTAATTTTTGTATTTTTAGTAAGGACGGGATTTCACTGTGTTGGCCAGGCTGGTCTTGAACTCCTGACCTCAGGTGATCCGCCTGCAGTTATTTTTTAAGGACAGCGATTAATAGTACACAGCAAAAATGACTAAGCACACAAGGAAATAAGCCACCCTGAGTTAAACCAGTACAGTTCAGGCATGGTGGCTCATGCCTGTAATCCCAGCAGACTGAGAGGCTGAGGCAGGAGGATGGCTTGAGTCCATGAGTTGGAGGCTGCAGTGAGCTGTGATTGCACCGCTGCACTCCAGCCTGAGTGACAAAGTGAAACCTTGTCTCAAAAAAACCCCCAGAAGCCGGGCGTGGTGGCTCACACCTGTAATCCCAGCACTTTGGGAGGCTGAGGCGGGTGGATCACAAGGTCAGGAGATCGAGACCATCCTGGCTAACACAGTGAAACCCCGTCTCTACTAAAAATACAAAAAATTAGCCAG
>NW_012103009.1:490299-492145 GCF_000951045.1 Mandrillus leucophaeus | reverse complement strand
CCTGTAATCCCAGCACTTTGGGAGGCTGAGGCGGGTGGATCACAAGGTCAGGAGATCGAGACCATCCTGGCTAACACAGTGAAACCCCGTCTCTACTAAAAATACAAAAAATTAGCCAGGCGCGGAGGCGGGCGCCTGTGGTCCCAGCTACTGGGGAGGCTGAGGCAGGAGAATGGCGTGAACCCGGGAGGCGGAGCTTGCAGTGAGCCGAGATCGCGCCACTGCACTCAAAACAGAAAAACCAGTAGAAACGCTTTCTCAAAGACTTCAGGTATTGGAATTGTTAGAAACAGACCATTAAAATGTGTGCTTTTTGTGTGTGCGTGAGAAGATCTTACTCTATCACCTAGGCTGGAGTTGGAGTACAGTGGTGTGATTTTGGCTCACTGCTACCTCTGCCTCCTGGGCTCAAGTGATCCTTCTGTCTCAGCCTTCCGAGTGGCTGGGACTATAGGCACACACCACCACACCTGGCTGATTCTTTGTATTTTTTGTAAAAATAGGTTTTTGCCATGTGGCCCAGGCTGGTCTCGAATTCCTGGCTTCAAGCCATCTGCCCACCTTGGCCTCCTAAAGTGCTGGAATTACAGGTGTGATCCAGCATGCTGGCTGAGTGTGCTTCTTATTTTTATTTTATTTTTTGAGATGGAGTGTCACTCTGTTGCCCAGGCTGGAGTTCAGTGGCATGATCTTCGCTCACTGCAAGCTCCGCCTCCCGGGTTCACGCCATCTTCCTGCCTCAGCCTCCCGAGTAGCTGGGACTACAGGCGCCTGCCACCACGCTCAGCTAATTTTTTGTATTTTTAGTAGAGATGGGGTTTCACTGTGTTAGCCTGGTTGGTCTCGATCTCATGACCTCGTGATTTGCCCGCCTCGGCCTCCCAAAGTGCTGGGATTGCAGGCGTGAGCCACCGCACCTGGCCTGTTTTTAAAGAAATAAATATTTAATAACATAAAAATATTTGTAGGAAACAATAGAAGGTGATCTAGAATATTTGAAAAAGGAGCAAATAGAACGTCTAGAAATAAAGAATAAAATATCCAATATCACGAATTCAGGCCAGGTATGGTTGCTTATGCCTATAATCCCAGTACTTTGGGAGGTAGAGGCAGGGAGATCAGTTGAGCCCAGAAGTTCAAGACCAGCCTGGGAAACATGGTGAAAACTTGTCTCTACAAAGAATTTTAAAAATTAGCCAGCTGTGGTGGTGCACATCTGTAGTCCCAGCTGCTTGAAAGGCTGAGGTGGGAGGATCACTAGAGCCCAGGAGGCCAAGCCATTAATGTGCAAGTGCACTCCGGCCTGGGTGACAGAACGAGACCCTCTCTCAATAATAATAATAATTCAGTGTGTAGGGATTTAATAAAAAAATATACACAGTGAAGTGAAAATCACTGAACCAGAAAACAGGTCAGAAGGAATTACCCAGAATGAAGCACAGAGAAAATGATGGGAAACTGACTAGAACATGGGACATCGAGGGGGAATGTCTAATGAGTGTTTACTTAATGTTCTGTAACGAGAAATGAGAGAACGAGGCCGATTTATTATTAGGAAAGATAAAGACTAAAATTTCTCAGAATCAGTGAAAGAAATCTACAGATTTAGGCCAGGCGGGAGGATCACAAGGTCAGGAGTTTGAGACCAGCCTGGCCAGCATGGCGAAACTCCATCTCTACTAAAAATACAAAAATTAGCTGGGCATGGTGGCGCATGCCTGTAATCCCAGCTACTCGGGAGGCTGAAGTAGGAGAATCACTTGACCCTGGGAGGCAGAGGTTGCAGTGAGCCAAGCTTGCACCACCGCATTCTAGCCTGGGTGACAGAGCGAGACTGTCTCAAAAG
>NW_012103009.1:483883-489294 GCF_000951045.1 Mandrillus leucophaeus | reverse complement strand
CCAGGATGGTCTCGATCTCCTGACCTCGTGATCCACCCGTCTCGGCCTCCCAAAGTGCTGGGATTACAGGCTTGAGCCACCGCGCCCGGCCTGTCCCAATTAATTAAAAAAAAAAAAAATGGTGAGGCCTAGAAGATGATAAGGTTGTGAGGGCCACTGTCATGAATGGGATTAGTGCCTTGTAGAAGGGCTTGAGGGAGTCTGTTAGTCCCTTTTGCCATGTGAGGACACAGTGGAGGCACCATCTATGAAAATTAGGTCCTTATCACGCTCTGAATCTGCTGCTGCCTTGGTTTTGGATTTCCCATCCCCCAGAGCTTTGAGAAATAATTTTCTGTCGTTTATAAATTACCTAGTCTAAGATATTTTGTTATAGCAGAGAAACAGGGTAAGATACAGTCCTTTACTAAATATAATTCTCAAGAACGGGCCAGGCGCGGTGACTCAGGCCTGTAATCCCAGCACTCTGGGAGGCTGAGAAGGGTGGATTGCTCGAATCCAGAAGCTTGAGACCAGCCTGGGTGACATGGTGAAACCCTGTCTCTACAAAAAAAAAAAAACAAAAGTTAGCCAGGAGCGGTGGTGCACACCTGTAGTCCCAGCTACTTGGGAGGCTGAGGTGGGAGGATCACTTGAGCCTGGAGGTGGAGGTTGTAGTAAGTTAAGATCACACCACTGCACTCCAGCCTGAGTGACAGAATGAGACCCTGTCTCAAAATAAAATAAGAAATAGAATGGACTTTAGGCAGAAAACTGATCCTAAATGGAAGAACTGAGATTCAAAGAAGAGTGCAAAGCAAATATGTGAGAAAATTCAAATTAACACTGGCTGGGTGCAGTGTCTTCTGCCTGTAATTCCAGCACTTTGGGAGGGTCGCTTGAGTCCAGGAGTTTGAGACCAACCTGGACCACACAGGGAGACCTTGTCTCTACCAATAATAAAAAAAATCCTGGGCATGGCGGCACATTCCTGTGGTCCCAGATACTTAGGAGGCTGAGATGGGAGGATCATGTGAGTCCTGGAAGTTGACGTTGCCGTAATCACACCACCATACTCCAGCCTGGCTGGCAGACCAAAACCCTGTCCCCTCCAAAACACCCCACGAATTTGTTAGTAATGTAATAATATCTATGGGGTAAAATCAAGGTAGAATCGCATCATATATGAAAATAGTAACATGTAAGTCATGAAGGAGAGTAAATGAAGTTAAAACATTCCAGTCTTTGTAATAGCTGTGTCTTAGTCCGTTTGTGTTGTTATAAAGGAATACCAGAGGGTGGGTAATTTATAAGGAAAAGAGGTTTATTTGACACAGTTCTGGTTCTGGTAAGAGTTTCAGACTGCTTCTGCTCATGGCGGAAGTTCAAGGGGAGCCAAAGGAAAGCTAGCTTGTAGAGACCCCGTGGTGATAAAGAGGAAGAGAGAGAAAGAGAAGGTGCCAAACTCTTTCAACAACCAGTCCTCTTGGGAACTAAGAATGATAACTGGCCGGGCATGGTGGCTCACGCCTGTAATTGCAGCACTCTGGGAGGCAGAGGCAGGTGGATCAACTGAGGTCAGGAGTTCGAGACCAGCCTGGCCAACATGGTGACACCCCATCTCTACTAAAAATATAAAAATTAGCTGGACGAGGCAGCAGAATCGCTTGAACCTGGGAGGTGGATGTTGCAGTGAGCCAAGATCACGCCATTGCACTCCAGCCTGGGTGACAAGAATGAAACCCTGTCTCAAAATAAAAAAAAAGAGTGAGAACTCGGTTACTCCCTCTAGAATGGCACCAAACCATTCACGAGGGATCTGTCCCAATACCCTAAACACCTCCTACCAGGCCCCACCTCAGCACTGGGCATCACAGTTTAACATGAGGCCTGGTGGGGCCAAAGAAACCATATCCAAACCACAGCAAACTAGGATAGGGATTAGCTGTAGATTTTAATAAGTGCAGTTTACAAGTTCTAAGGAATTATTGTAAGAATAGAAACAGTGTACAGTTTCCAAATTAGTGAAGAGAAAATAGTGGACCTTCCTTTATTCTTGTGAGGAAAAGTTGCAACAGTTTTTTTTAGCAACCATTAAATAATAATATATTGAAAACTTAACCTGTGAAAATGAAAAGAAGACAGGGCACGTGCTTTTACCACTTGAGAATAGTGACGGAAGTCTTAGCCCAATAAATCAGAAAAAGAGGATAAAGAGATAAAATAATTAAAAAGGAGGAAACTATTATTCATTGATGATACTATTGTATATGTAGAAAATCCAAAATGATCCAAAGCTACCATACAGTCAATTCTTTTTTTTTTTTCTTGAGATGGAGTCTCACTCTGTCACCCAGACTGGAGTGCGGTGGCGTGATCTCGGCTCACTGCAAGCTCCGCCTCCTGGGTTCATGCCATTCTCCTGCCTCAGCCTCCTGACTAGCTGGGACTACAGGCGCCTGCCACCACGCCCGGCACATGTTTTGTATTTTTAGTAGAGATGGGATTTCACCATGTTAGCCAGGATGGTCTCGATCTCTTGACCTTGTGATCTGCCTGCCTCAGCCTCCCAGAGTGCTGGGATTACAGGCGTGAGCCACTGCGCCTGGCCTTTTTTTTTTTTTTTTTTGAGATAGAGTCTCACTCTGTCACCCAGACTGGAGTGCAGTGTCACAATCTCAGCTCAGTGCAACCTCTGCCTCCCAGGCTCAAGTGATTCTCTTGCCTCAGCCTCCCGAGTAGCTGGGATTACAGGGATGTGCCACCACACCTGGCTAATTTTTGTGTTTTTAGTAGAAATGGCCAGGGTGGTCTCAAACTTCTGACCTCATGTGATCTATCTGCCCTGGCCTCCCAAAGTGCTGGGATTACAGGCATGAGCCACCGCACCCAGCCTGATTTTGAAATTATATGAAAACGAAGGGGTCCACGAATCCTCAAGATATGACTGAAGGATTCCAATTCATTCCACGTGTCAAACATCTTAAAATGCTGGTATTTTCGTATTGGTAGGTGCCCATCAGCCCTGGTTTGCCCAAGTGTGCTGGTTTTTCCGGTGGTCCTGGTCTCGTTGAGAATGTGTTTACATCACGAGTCCTTTTGGAAGTCTTATTCTGCTGTTTGGGTAAAGAATTGACTGTATTTTTTAGTTTTTAATTTTTGTTTTTAGGATTGCCCATGTTTTCCCAAATATAGAATTCCACACCAGACAATAGCATCTTACCATAGTAGAGAGATTGCTTCTCTTTTGGTAAGTGGTGGCCAGGAAGGAGCGCCAGGTAGAATTAAGTCCTGGCCCCCAGGCGTGTCTTGTTCCCTCTCTCTTTGCTTTCTGTGAGTTCCTTGGGCCTTCTTGTTTATGATGGAGAATATATAGGACTTAGCCTCCTCAGCTTCCTTCTTTCTTGCAGCCATATGGGGCTGTTATCTTTCTGCCTCTGGGAAATGAGAGGGTGGGTGTTAAAAATTAACTTAAAAGGGAGAAGGATGAGGCCGGGTGCGGTGGCTCTGACTATAATCCCAGCACTTTGGGAGGCCGAGGTGGGCGGATCCCCTGAGGTCAGGAGTTCAAGACCAGCCTGGCCAATGTGGTGAAACCCTGTTTCTACTAAAAGATAAAAATTAGCCGGGCATGATGGCGGGTGCCTGTAATCCAAGCTACTTGGGAGGCTGAGACAGGAGAATTGCTTCAACCCGGGAGATGGTGGTTGTGGTGAGCTGAGATCACACCACTGCACTCCAGCCTGGCGGCTAAGCGAGACTCCATCTCAAAAAAAAAGGAGAAGGATGAACACTTTTGAGCTCATGTGTATTAGTGACATCACATCCCTTCTTTCACTCATTTAGTGAATTCAAGTATGATTTGATGGGCACTGAAAATATGCCAGGTGCGTTATGTAACTCCTGTAGCCTTTTGAAGAAAATATTATTTTATATGAAGCCCAGTGTCTTAACCTGTTTTCTGCTGTTTAGAATACCCGAAACTGGTTAATTTATAAAGAAAATAAATTTCTTTCTTTCTTTCTTTTTTTTTTTTTTTGAGACGGAGTCTTGCTCTGTCACCCAGGCTGGAGTGCAGTGGTGCGATCTCGGCTCACTGCAAGCTCCGCCTCCCAGGTTCATGCTGTTCTCCTGCCTCAGCCTCCCAAGTAGCTGGGACTACAGGCGCTCACCACCACGCCCGGCTAATTTTATTTTGTATTTTTAGTAGAGACGGGGTTTCACCGTGTTAGCCAGGATGGTCTCGATCTCCTGACCTCGTGATCCACCCACCTCGGCCTCCCAAGGTGCTGGGATTACAGGCGTGAGCCACAGCGCCTGGCCAGAAATTTCTTTCATATAGTTATGGAGGCTGAGAAGTCCGAGGTTGAGAGGCATATCTGGTGGGGGCCTTCTTGCTGCTGGGGACACTGTGGTGGCCCAGAGTGGCGTGTCTCGTGGCAAGGGAGCTGAGTGTGTTCATGTACTAGCTCAGGTCTTTATTCCTTTTTTTTTTTTTTTTTTTTTTTTAAGAGATGATATGTCACTCTGTTGCCCAAGCTGGAAGTGCGGTGGCACAATCACGGCTCACTGCGGCTTCAACCTCCTGGGCTCAAGCGATCCTCCCCGCTCAGCCTCCTGAGTAGCTGGGACTATAGGTGCGCAGCACCATGCTCAGCTAATTTTGTTTTGTTTTGTTTTCCATAGAGACAGGGTCTTGCCATGTCTAGCAGGTCTCAAACTCCTTACCTCATGTGAGCCTCCTGCCTTTAGCCTTGCAAAGTTCTGGGATTGCAGGCCTGAGCTACCGTACCTAACCTCTTCTTTTTATAAAGCCACCAGTTCCACTCCCATGATAACTCATTAATTCACGAATGGATTAATCCATTCTTGAGGGCAGAGCTCTCACGATCCAGTTACCTCTAAAAGGCCCTACCTTTCAATACTGCCACACTTGGATTAAGTTTTGTTTTGTTTTGGAGACAGAATCTCACTCTGTCACCCAGGCTGGAGGGCAGTGGTGAAATCTAGACTCACAGCAGCCTCTCCCTCCCAGGTTCAAGTGATTCGTGTGCCTCAGCCTCCCGAGTAGCTGGGATTACAGGCGTGCGCCGCCATCACGTCCGGCTGATTTTTATTTTTAGTAGAGACAGAGTTTCACCATGTTGGTCAGGGTGGTCTCAAACTGCTGACTCAGGTGATCCACCCACCTCGGCCTCCTAAAATGCTGGGATTACAGGCATGAGCCACCACACCCAGCCAGGGATTAAGTTTTTTTTTTTTTTTTCTCGAGACAAAGTCTCGCTCTTGTCCCCTAGGCTGGAGTGCAATGGCACAGCGACTCACTGCAACCTCTGCCTCCCGGGTTCAAGCAGTTCTCCTGCCTCAGCCTCCCGAGTAGCTGGGATTACCATGCCCAGCTAATTTTTGTATTTTTAGTAGAGACAGGGTTT
>NW_012103009.1:479291-482988 GCF_000951045.1 Mandrillus leucophaeus | reverse complement strand
CAAAGTGCTGGGATTACAGGCGTGAGCCACCGCGCCCGGCCGGCCTTAAGTGTTAACATGAGTTTTGAAGTGGTTGTTTATTCAAGCCATAGACTCAGGGAGGTAAAGAACCTTGCTCAAATTGTAATAAGGTACAAACCGAGCTTCTGCAGAAAGGAGGTCCCAAAGAACAGCGGCTTGAGCAAGATGCAAGCACATTTCTTTCTCCTCTAACAGTCTGGTCAACCAGGTGGCCTTCCTCAGCTTGTGGCTTCCGCTCGTGGATCTAAAAGGGTCTTTATGGTTTTTGGTTTTCCACCAGGTGGAAAAATCAGAACCAAGGAAGCTCACAACAGTAAGAGCTTGAGGTTCCAGTGTCAGTTCTACTCCCAACCCACTGACCAGAGTTTAATCACATGATGATAATTGGCTGTAAGGAAGGCTGGAAAAGTTAGGCTGAAGGAGGGTGGCCATGTACCCAGCTGACCTCCATTCTGTTGAAGAAACGGAGACTGGAAACTGGGGACAAGTAGAATTTCTCCCACACATGCCTGCAGTCACACAGGTGGAGGGTGTGGATCCAGGCCCTCTCTTCCTATCTGCCCTGCTCTTCCGCAGTACCTTGCTACTGTTTTTGGGAAGAAGCAGCCTTTGAGAACTTTATTTATGTATTAAATTAAAATCATTTATTTATTTTTGAGACAGGGTCTTGCTTTATCACCGAGGCTGGAGTGAAGGGGTACGATCATAGCTCACTACAGCCTCAGCCTCCTGGGCTCAAGCAATCCCCCTGTCTCAGCCTCCCGAGTAGCTGAGACTATAGGTGCACACCACCATGCCCAGCTGATTTTTTAAAAGTTTTTTCATAAAGCTGGAGTCTTGCTGTGTCGCCCAGGCTTGTGTTGAACTCCTGGGCTCAAGTGAACCTCCTCACCTCGGCCTCCTAAGTTGTTGGGATTTTACAAGCATGAGCCATGTGCCTGGCCTCTTTTCACTTCTGATTTTGGATTTTTATTTAACCTGTTTGCCCCACTCCACCCCCTTTTTAAAGTTAGACTTTTTTCCCTGGTCTTTTTTCAGTGGACTGTGCCCAGGATCGACATAGTCTTGTTTGTTCCTTGGTTGTACAAATATTCATTGTGCTTCATGGGCTCACGTTGCCATTTTTTTTCAGGCCAAATGGAAATCAAGCATCCAGCCTGTCCAGTGGTGTGTTGGTAAATGTTTAACAACGGGCTTTCTGGGGAGGACAAACCCTCCTGGTTTGTAGCACTTGCTGATTTCCATGGTGTTAATTCTCCCACCACGTTGCAGTTGAGCTGACAGTGTGATGTCCTGAAGGTGGAAGAGGGACGAGAGGTATGAGGGCACAGGTTGGGCCACCACGGAGCATGCCCTCTGTGGGCACAGTGACCTTATCTCTGTTTCCATCTCTACACTGAGGGTCTTTGATAATGAAATGTGCTGGAACTGCTCGAGAGCCTTTATGTGGCATAACTTAGTAATCCTCACCACAGGGGATGTTGATTGCTGCATTTTATAGGTGAGGAAATCAAGGCATGAGAGATCATGTAAGTGGCCTCAGGTCACACTGCAGAGCTAGGACTTTGATCATAAATCTTTAAAAGAAAAACAGTGGCCAGGTGCCAGTGGCTCATGCTGTAATCCCAGCACCTTGGGAGGCTGAGGCAGGTGGATTGTTTGAGCCCAGGTGTTCAAGACCAGCCTGGGCAACATGGCAAGATATGGTCTCTACAAAAAAAATTTTTTAGGATTAAAAAAAGAAAACAAACAAACAGCCAACTTGGGTAACATGGAAAAACTTTGTCTCTACCAATAAAAGTACAAAAATTAGCTGGGTGTGGCAGCGCATGCCTGTAGTCCCAGCTATTTGGGAGGCTGAGGAGGGAGGATCACTTAAGCCTGGGAAGTTGAGGCTGCAGTGCGCCAAAATCCCACCACTGCACTCCAGCCTTGGCAATAGAGCGAGACCCTATCTCAAAAAAAAAAAGCCAAAATACTGGAGGTAGCTCATGCCTGTAATTTCAGCACTTTGAGAGGCTGAGACGGGAGGGTCACTTAAGCCCAGGAGTTTGAGACGGTTGTGGCTGCGTTCAGGCCTCTGCCTTCCAGTCTGGCTCACAGATTAGGACCCTGTCTCAAAAATAGACATACATTTTTTAAAAAGGGCCGGCGACGGTGGCTCACACCTGTAATCCCAGCACCTTGGGAGGCTGAGGCGGGCAGATCACAAGGTCAGGAGTTCAAGACCAGCCTGGCCAACATGGTGAAACCCCGTGTCTAATAAAAACACAAAAATTAGCCAGATGTGGTGGCAGATGCCTGTATTCCCAGCTACTCAGGAGGCTGAGGCAGGAAAATTGCTTGAACCTGGGAGGTGGAGGTTGCGACGAGCCAAGATTGCGCCTCTGCACTCCAGCCTGGGGACAGAGTGAGACTCCATCTCAAAAAACAAAAACAAAAACACAATCGATTTGTGGCCAGTGAATAGGGCATTTCAGATTCTGATTTTCTCTTAGCAACAATCTCTATCACAGAATGTTGTTTTTTAAAGGGCTCTTTCATGGAACTGTATGGTCATGTGGGCAACATTTCTGTTGAAATCTACCTTCTGTCTGACGGATATGCCATCCTGAAAAAGTAAAGAAGCTGAACTTCAAGTTCCTTTCGTTTAGCATTGGGTAAGAATCTAGAAGATGTTGATCATACTGTGCTTGACATCCCAGACAGGCCACTGAGGATGGGAGTCAGGATGTGAGAGGAATCCTTACGCCCTGTGGAGACTCCCGGTGTAACCAGAAATGCCTTAAACCGACAAGCCATTGGCCATGACCACTTGTTCTGAAGATGCTGCCGATGCTGACCTTGGGGTCATGTAGGGAAGGAAATGAAAGGTCTTCCCTGTAGGTAGGGCCAACCAGGAAGATGCTGGCATCTCTTTGGAGGATAGATAGGGTGTGGTTGTGCAGATAGGAGAAAAATTGGAAAAAAGAAATCTGCCATATTATCTTAGTAAATGTTCTGGAGTCTGTTTCTTCGACAGTGAAATTAGCTGTAACTGAACCAGTGCCGTTGCAGTCAGCTCTTAAAGGACGCCTCTTACAGAGTCTCGCTCTGTTGCCCAGGCTGGAGTGCAGTGGTGCAATCTTGGCTCACTGCAACCTCCACCTCCTGGGTTCCAGTGATTTTTCTGCCTCAGCCTCCCAAGTAGCTGAGATTACAGATGTGCGCCCCCATGCCTGGCTAAGTTTTGTATTTTTAGTAGAGATGGGGCTGGCCAGGCTGGGCTCAAACTCCTGACCTCAAGTGATCCGCCCGCCTTCTGCAAAGTGCTGGGATTATAGGCGTAAGCCACTGTGCCCAGCCTGATGTGATCATTTTTGAGTGTTTCTTATAATGTGGGGAGAGGTGATAGAAACATAGAAATGTTCTTGTTATGCAGAGATTTTTTTTTTCTTTTCTTTTTTTTTTTTTTTGAGATGGAGTCTCACTGTCACCCAGGCCAGAGTGCAGTGGTGTAATATTGGCTCACTACAACCTCTGCCTCCTCGGGTTCAGACGATTCTCCTGCCTCAGTCTCCCACGTAGCTGGGATTACAGGCACGCACCACCACACCCGGCTAATTTTTGTGTTTTTAGTAGAGATGGGGTTTCACCATGTTGGTCAGGCTGGTCTCAAACTCCTGACCTCAAGTGA
>NW_012103009.1:476505-478629 GCF_000951045.1 Mandrillus leucophaeus | reverse complement strand
AAAAAAAAAAAAAAAAAGACGACGACATAACAATCCTAAATATATGTCAACTAATAAAAGAAATTCAGGGCCAGGTGTGGTGGTTCACACCTGTAATCCCAGCACTTTGGGAGGCCAAGGCGGACAGATCACGAAGTCAGGAGTTCCAGACCAGCCTGACCAACATGATGAAACTCCATCTCTACTAAAAACACAAAAATTAGCCGGGCATGGTGGCACGTGTCTGTTATCCCAGCTACCCAGGAAGGTGAGGCAGGAGAATCGCTTGACCCCGGGAGACGGAGATTGAAGTGAGCCAAGATCGTGCCACTGCACTCCAGCCTAGGTGACAGAGTGAAACTCTGTCTCAAAAAAAAAAAAAAAGAAATTCAGGCCGGATGCAGTGGCTCACATCTGAAATCCTGACACTTTGGGAGGCCAAGGCGCTTGAGACTAAGAGTTCAAGACCAGCCTGGGCAACATAGCGAGACCCCATCTCTATAAAAAATTTAAACATTAGCCGGTCATGGTGTTGCTTGGTTGTACTCCTAGCTACTTGGGAGGCTGAGATGGGAGGACTGCTTGAGCCTGCTATGATTGTGGCACTGCACTCCAGCCTGGGCAACATGGCGAAACACCATCTTTAAAAATAAAATCCCATCTGACAATGTTTGTCTTTAATTGAAATGACTATTTGCATTTAATGCACTTACTGAAATGGTTGAATTTATGTCTGGTATCTTGCTGGTTTTTTAAATTTATCTCCTCTGTTTTTGTTGCTTATCTCCTTGTATTTTTATTTTTAGCTTTGGTCTTTTGGATTAATCTGGTTGTTTTAAATGATCCTACTAGAAAAACTCTTCTAACAGGATCCTATTTCGTTGATGGTCTCTGGTAATCCACCCAGCCTTCCGTCTTCTCTGTGGCTAGAAACAGGACTGTCCACAAGTCACCTCTAACTGCCCTATCTTGCAAGTTCTGATTTTGGAGGAAAAAAAAAAAAAAAAAAACAGCCTTGACAAGGTGGGATTCGCTTCTTTTCCTGGGTTGTGTGTCATCCAGGTATGTGAGACGTAGTGCATTTCGGAGAGAGGAGCATTCCGTATGTGTTTGGAGGCAGCCATCTTTTCCTGAAAGTCCTTTTAGGAATCATTATTTCTGGTCCTCTGAAGTTTGCTGCTACCACTCATAAATATCTATCCACACCCCTTACAAGAAGAAAAAGGAAGATCTTAAGACCCAGAAGGAAAACTGAATGCAGACCAGGTGTGGTGACTCAACGCCTGTAATCCCAGCATTTTGGGAGGCCAAGGCGGGCAGATCGCTTGAGCTCAGCCGTTCAAGGCCAACCTGGGCAACATAGTGAATCCCTGTCTCTACAAAAAAAAAAAAAAAAAATGAACTCCCCCACACCCCAAAATAAAAACTGAGTGTCGTATCAGTGTATATATGGAGTCCCTTGTGCTGAAAGTCAAAGCAGCTTCATTTTGGGCCCTTAAGAGCTCCACCTCTGGGCTTTTCACATCTAAGTCCATGAGAAGGGCCCACCCCAGTGGTGTGGATAGGTTAGGGGCTGCAGGGCCACACCCTTAGCTGCAGCTGGTACGGAACCGGTGCAGAAGGATACAAGTAGGAAAGTGCAGTTTGCATGGGAAGAAAAATGCAGTGTCCTTGTAGTGCAGATGGGGTCCAGGAGACCCAGAGGACCTGGTGGCATGCTGTAGAAAGTAGCCTAGTGGGCATCTGGGACCAGGAGAGGTTTTGAAGCTGAGATGAGAAGATGTGCAGACATCAAGTGAGTTTGAATTAGCAAAAGCCAGAGGCTGTGGGAGTATGGCTGGACGGTGGAGGCTCCCATGTCAGGGGTCCTAGAGCAGCACTGGCTTTACGGACAGACAAACCTGGGCATTTACATCTGTGGTCAGCCTTTTATTTTTCTAAGTAAAAATACTAGATAAGATAAATTCTACCTACTATTTATAATTTTAAAAATAATGTTTCATGTAACATTGAAAAGATTTATAATCTCACATAAAGTTTTAACTTTGTTAAAGATGTGGGCTTTATGTTTTCACTTTCTATCAGAATAGTGAAAACTTCATTGCTAACCAGCCCTGGCCCACAGAGTGACATGTAAGACCCTAG
>NW_012103009.1:474568-475220 GCF_000951045.1 Mandrillus leucophaeus | reverse complement strand
CGGCTAATTTTTGTGTTTTTAGTAGAGATGGGGTTTCACCATGTTGGTCAGGCTGGTCTCAAACTCCTGACCTCAAGTGATCCACCTGCCTCGTCCTCCCAAAGTGTTGGGATTACAGGCGTGAGCCACTGCGCCTGGCCCATATGCTGTTTTTCAAGAGAAACATTTTAAATATAAAGACACAAGTAGGTTGAAAGTCAAAGGATGTTAAAGGACATATACCAAGCATGAGTCACAAGAATGGTGAGATTGGTGTACTATGTTAATATCAGACAAAGCCAACTTCAAAACAAGGTATATTGCCAGAGATCATGAAGGATATTTCAAAATGGTCGAAGAATTAATCATCAAGAAGACATAACAGGCCAGGCGTGGTGGTTTATACCTGTATTCCCAGCACTTTGGGAGGCTGAGGCAGGTGGATTGCCTGAGGTTAGGAGTTCCAAGACCAGCCTGGCCAACATGGTGAAACCCTGTCTCTACTAAATACAAAAAGTTAGCTGGGCATGGTGACACATGCTTGTAATCCCAGCTACCTGAGGGGCTGAGGCAGGAGAATCGCTTGAACTCAGGAGGCAGAGGTTGCAGTGAGCCAGTTGCACCATTGCACTCCAGCCTGGGCAACAAGAGCGAAACTCTGTCTCAAAAAAAA
>NW_012103009.1:455878-470591 GCF_000951045.1 Mandrillus leucophaeus | reverse complement strand
GCAGTGGCTCACACCTGTAATCTCAGCGCTTTGGGAGGCCAAAGCGGGCAGATCACTAGGTCAGGAGGTCGAGACCATCCTGGCTAATACGGTGAAACCCATCTCTACTAAAAATACAAAACATTAGCTGGGCGTGGTGGCGGGCACCCATAGTCCTGGAGGCTACTGTACTCAGGAGGCTGAGGCAGGAGGATGGCGTGAACCCGGTAGGCGGAGCTTGCAGTGAGCTGAGATCATGTGACTGCACTGCAGCCTGGGCGACAGAGCGAGACTCCATCTCAAAAAAAAAAAAGAGTTTTGACTGTCTTATGCCTGCATTTTCTCATTCTGAGTTATAAGTAAATTTTAGGTTGGTATATGTCAGAGTGTTTTGAGTGGCAATATGTTGGGGAAAAAAGACGGATCCCATGCTGGAGATGCGGGTGGCATTGCAGCATGAGGCAGCACTGTCAGCAGGGTTGGCTCCAGGCCACAGAACGGCCAGGCAGGAGAGATGTGCGGTGTCTGACCCACAGTCCTGGGACATGCTTCACTTTAGGTCTTCAGCTTGAAGGACTTACATGATTGTCATTCGTGGTACTGTCCGTTCTCAAAGGTTTCCCTGAAACGTCCATTCAGCCCTGGCCAGGATGCTAGGAGATGACACAGAGGAAGTGGGCAGTGTGGCGAGATGGCTGGAGCTTCAGGGCCTTGAGTCAGGACAGAAGGGTGAGCAAGGATGGGCCTGGGGCAAGAGGGAGGACGGGGCGGAGCCAGCCTCCCAGCTTCTCACAGTGCAGCTCTGCGAGGAGCACATGGCCCGCTGTGTCCCCAGGTGACGCCTCAGGAGGTGGGAGATCCATTCAGGTCAGCAAACCTCAACCTGCAGGTCATGTCCTGTTTCTCTGTGGCCTGTGAGTGAAGAATGGTTTTATATTCTTTTTTATTTTAGTTTTTTGAGACAAGGTCTCACTCTATCGCCCGGGCTGGAGCGCAGCGGCATGATCTCAACTCACTGGAGTCTCTGCCTCCCGGTCCCAAGTGATCCTCCCGCCTTAGCCTCCCAAGTAGCTGGCACTACAGGTGCATGCTACCATGCCTGGCCAATTTATTTTTATATTTCTTTTGTAGAGATGGGGTTTCACCATGTTACCCAGGCTGGTTTCAAACTCCTGGGCTCAAGCAATCCACCCACCTTGGCCTCCCAAAGTGCTGAGATTATAGGTGTGAACCACTGTGTCCAGCTGGTTTTACCTTTACCTTTTTAAATGGTTGGGGGAAAAAAATCAAAGGAGGCTCGGGCATGGTGGCTCACGCCTGTAATCCCAGCACTTTGGGAGGCCGAGACGGGCGGATCACGAGGTCAGGAGATCGAGACCATCCTGGCGAACACGGTGAAACCCTGTCTCTACTAAAAAATACAAAAAACTAGCCGGGCGAGGCGGCGGGCGCCTGTAGTCCCAGCTACTCAGGAGGCTGAGGCAGGAGAATGGCGTAAACCCGGGGGGCGGAGCTTGCAGTAAGCTGAGATCCGGCCACTGCACTCCAGCCCGGGCGACAGAGCCAGACTCCGTCTCAAAAAAAAAAAAAAAAAAAAAGAAAGCAGCCTGGCCAACATGGTGAAACCCCGTCTCTACTAAAAATACAAAAATTAGCCAGGTGTAGTGGTGCATGCCTGTAGTCCCAGCTACTCAGGAAGACTGAAGCAGGAGAATGACTTGAACCCGGGAGGCGGAGCTTGCAGTGAGCTGAGATCCGGCCACTGCACTCCAGCCTGGGCGACAGAGCGAGTCTCCGTCTCAAAAAAAAAATCAAAAGAAGAATATTTTATTACACACATGAAAACGACATGAAACTCATGTGTCAGTATCCACCAATAAAGTCTTGTTAGACACATCCACACTCATCCACATCTCATGTAGCATTGAGCAGCTGCAGCAGGGGCCATGGGAAATAATTCCTCCCTGGCCGTTTACAGAAACTCTTTGATGGTCTTACAAGGAAAATAAAGCAGGATAGGGAGCCAGGGTGTCCTTGTATCAGGGGGTGGTCAGTACTTCATTTAGGGTAGTCAGGCAGGTCCTCTCAGGTAAGGGGAGCAGTGCTGGGATGGGGAGGAGAGTTCTAGCCTGAGCAGGGCCTTGCCTGTAAGGAACCGAGGGCTTAGGGTGGGGCGGCTACACCAGAAGCTGCTGTGGCTTCTGGTGTGCCGGTCACACCTGCTGTGTCAGCATCACTGTTGATAGCCCCATCCCTCCCACTCCCAAATGTGGCCCAGTCTGGTGACAAATTAGAGCTGAGAGACAGGTATGGGGCGAGGAGAGTGGGGAGGCGTCTTCTGGGTCAGGACAGGAATCCCAGAGTAGCAGCAGTGAGCCAGGAGAGTCTCATAGAGTTTGGGAGAAATCAGTAGTAGGTAAGTGCAGAACCGAGCAAACAGCAAGAGGACTGTGAACTTGGGGGAGACGTCCATAAGTAAGCAGAGATGCCCGAGTGAGCAGTCCGCTCAGCTGTAGGCAGAGATGCCCGAGTGAGCAGTCCGCTCAGCTGTAGGCAGTACACGCAGGATATCCCTTAAATTACCCTGTAACTTCGGAGGGAGGGAAAGGGAGAGGGAAGTTGGATGGTGGGAAAGCTTTGCCTTCCATTGTAGGAAGTTAATTCGTAATGTCTAAAATTGATGAACGAAAAAGAAATGTATGTATGTATTATTTAGAAACATGGAGGTTAACATTGGAGAAAACTGCTGAAAGAGTCCAGTCCTTGCCTCTGAGGAGCGTGACTTGGGAAGGGGGGAGCCTTTCCTTACCAGCCCTGTCAGCTCTCTGAGTTTTCCTCTGAGTCACCAACCCTGTCTTCTGTCTTGAGTTTTCAAAGCACATGCACGTATCACTTGTATAAAAAACATTGAAGTCAGATGTGGTGGCTCACGCTGGTAATCCCAGCACTTTGGGAGGCTGAGGTGGGAGGATCACTTAAGCCCAGGAGTTGAAGACCAGCTTGGGCAATATAGTGAGACCCCATCTCTTTTTTTTTTTTTTTGAGACGGAGTCTCACTCTGCCGTCCAGGCTGGAGTGCGGTGGCACGCTCTTGGCTCACTGCAACCTCTGCATCCCAGGTTCAAGCGATTCTCCTGCCTCAGCCTCACAAGTAGCTGGGATTACAGACACGCATCACCATGCCCAGCTAATTTTTTGTATTTTTAGTAGAGACGGGGTTTCACCATTTTGGCCAGACTGGTCTCGAATTCCTGACCTCAGGTGATCCACCTGCCTCAGCCTCCCAAAGTGCTGAGATTACAGGCGTGAGCTACTGCACCCGGCCCCCATCTCTATGTTTATTTAAAAAAAAATTTTTTTTTGGAAACACATTAAGGCTTTTTTTTTCGGAAACAGTCTCTTTCTGTCAACCATGCTGGAGTGCAGTGGTGCAATCTTGGCTCACTGCAACCTCCGCCTCCTGGTTCAAGCAGTTCTCCTGCCTCAGCCTCCTGAGTAGCTGGGACGGCAGGTGCACATCACCGTGCCTGGGTAATTTTTTGTATTTTTAGAAGAGACGGGGTTACCATGTTGGCCAGGCTGGTCTTGAACTCTTGAGCTCAGGCAGTCTGCCTGCTTCAGTCTCCCAAAGTGCTAGGATAGTGCTAGGATTACAGAAGACACTTTTTTTGAGGCTAGTCCAAGTGCAGCAGTATTTACACCTAATTGGTCACAACCGGTTAAGATTTCTTTCTTCCTTCTCCAGTCTGTCTGCGTCACATGACTAGCATTGTAAACAAAATGAAACAAAAAACACCTTTTTTGAGAAATGGAATAGGACAGATGGATGGATGGATGGAGTGAGTGGTAGCTGAAGGAAGAAGAAAGGTCAAGATTATTTTTCAGTGATGGGGAAGATCCAGGCGTGGTGACACATGCTTGTGGTCCCAGCTGCTTGGGAGGCTGAGGTGGGAGTTGAGATCCAGGAGTCTGGGGACTCGTGTGTGCTGTGATCATGCCTGCGAAGAGTAAGTGCACTCCAGCCTGCGTGACACAGCGGGACTATCATCTCTCTAAAAAATAAACAAAGATGGAGAAGATATAAGTATGCGTGTAGACCAGGATTTGGCAGTCTGTATCTGTGAAAAGTCAGAGAGTAAATACTTTAGGCTTTGCAGGCCGTAAGGTCTCTGTTGGAAGGACTCAAGTTGTAGCATGAAAGCAGCTACAGAAAATAGTAAACAAATGGATGTGGCTACATTCCAAGAATGTAGCAGCGCCTGTGCTTCTGAGACTCTGCTATCCCTGCCTCGGTGGCACTGCCAGGTTAAACACCTCCTCCCGCAACCTGTTAGCCTTGGAGGTCAGGGTTCTGCAGACCTGGCAGGACACCTCCATGACCACAGGCTGAATTATGGGAGGACTCTTCTTGAAAGTGGATAATTTGCCTGAGCTGTCCATGCTCAAGAGAAGCTGTACTTGGTTTGAGTGGTTTGGGATCAGGTAGCAGCCACTGACCCTGGTTAATTAAAGCCAGGGACTGCTCCAGGCAGGTGAGGCCCACATGCTGCCTCTTCTGAGGCCTGACGTGCAGCTCCCCTACCTCTATGAAGCAGCCCTTGGCTGAAAAACCACTGTGGCCGTAAGACGGCTGGTCACCTTCCAGAGTCAGAGTGCTGCCTGCCCAGGCCACAGCAGAGGGTGCCACCCCGGGGCTGGAGGCAGCAGCAGTCACATGGTCAGCCCTAGAGCCTGTGGGTGCTCCTGGTCTCTTCGTGAGCTCTTGTCCGAGATCTGGATTATTTGAGAAATAAGACAGAAGAGCCAGTAAGAGACACCAAGCTGTGGCTTTCATTACTCATAAAGCAGTGTCATTTGTAACTCTGAGCTGTGGGCTTCCTGATTCCTGATTACAGAATTAGAACTGCTCACCCAGTGGGAAGCAGCAGTGGGTAACAACAGGCCCCCAGGAAGCAGCCCCGCCCCAGAGAGACTTGCTGCACTCGGCAGAACTGAAAGAAAGACGGCATCTCCACTAAAGGAAACACTGGGAGGAAGGGAACTTCACCGTAGCAGTTCATGGGCCACTGTCCATCCCCTCCACATCCACTGTCCAACTGTCCATCCCCTCCACATCCACTGCCCACCTCCTGTGATGGCTTCTTCCTCTTCTTTGGTTGACTTCCTGTGGTAAATTGTACTCTGTTAAGACAGCTTCCTGAGACGGAGTTCGTGGGCAGTGATGTTTAGGTCATTGGGCCTGTGTGTTTGAGACCCTCTGATGAGAAGTTCAGACTGGGCATCACCCCCTGGGCTTTGGGAGCCTCCGTGTTGTCCTCTAGTCTCACAAGTCTGATGTAACAAGCTCCCAGCTCACGTGTGTCACCTGTTTTCTCCTCTCTGAGGGCATTTAGGTTCTTTTCTAAGACCTGTTGTTCCTGAATTTCCCAATAATGTGGAATTATTCTCTGAGTCAGGACCGAGGATCCCAGAACAGGATCCCAGAACCGGCTAGTTTTTTGTATTTTTTAGTAGAGACGGGGTTTCTCCTGCCTCAGAAGAGCCAAGAGAGTTTCATGAAAGTCAGAGCTTGGGAGAATTTAGTAATAGATAAGTACAAAATCAAGCAAACAGAGCAATGAGAAAAACTAACTCTAAGGGAAGAGTTTTATAAGTAAGCAGATATACCCCAAGTAAACAAATCAGCTCAGCAGTAGACAATATGTGCATATTCACACTGAGGTCCACAGTGGATATCCATTTCCTTCATGTGTCGTGCTGGGCTCCCTGAACCGTTTTAGTCTGTACATTTATGACGTTAGCTGAGGGAAATTTCTCATATTATTTCTTTGATATTTTCCCTCTTCTCTTTCTGGGACTTCTAATCAGGTGTTAGATCACTCAAATTAATGCTTTCCTTATTTTTGCTTTTAATGTTTTGTACTTTGCCTTTTTGGCCTACATCTGAGAGATTTCTTCATCTTTTAAGTTCTCGTCCTTTTATTGACTTTTCAAAGTTCTACCATTATTTTGTGTTTGTGTTTTAGACATGAGGTCTTGCTATGTTGCCCAGTCTGGACTCAAACTCCTGGGCTCAGGTGATCCTCCCATCTCAGCCTCCCAAGCAGTTGGAACCACAGACGCTCGCCACCATGCTTAACATCTGTCATATTTTTAATCTTTTTTTTTTTTTTCTGAGATAGAGTGTCTCGCTCTCTTGCCCAGGCTGGAGTGCAGTGGCACAATCTCGGCTCACTGCAAGCTCCGCCTCCCGGGTTCATGCCATTCTCCTGCCTCAGCCTCCCAAGTAGCTGGGATGACAGGTGCCCGCCACCACACCCAGCTAATTTTTGTTTTTGTTTTTGTTTTTTTTTTGAGACGGAGTCTCGCTCTGTCGCCCGGGCTGGAGTGCAGTGCCCGGATCTCAGCTCGCTGCAAGCTCCGCCTCCCGGGTTTACACCATTCTCCTGCCTCAGCCTCCCGAGTGGCTGGGACTACAGACGCCGCCACCTCGCCCGGCTAGTTTTTTGTATTTTTTAGTAGAGACGGGGTTTCACCGTTCGCCAGGATGGTCTCGATCTCCTGACCTCGTGATCCGCCCGTCTCGGCCTCCCAAAGTGCTGGGATTACAGGCGTGAGCCACCGCGATTGGCCCATATTTTTAATTTCTAAGAGCTGTTTCTTATTCTCAGATATTTTAATAAAAGCTTCCAGTTCTTATTCATGTATACACAGTCTCAATGTGTCATCTCTGAGAACGTTATAGTTTAAAAGAGTTTCCTTCTGTTCTCTACTCTCGCTGTCCTCTGCGTGCCTCGTCTTCTGTTCTCTACACTCGCTCTCCTCCTTGTCACTCGCTCTCCTCTGCCTTGTTTTCTGCTTGGTCAGCACCATGCTGCTTTCCTGAGTGGGGCCCTAAATCCTGCACAGAGTTTGGGATCTGCCTGGGGCTTACTCACCACAAGCTTAGAGGCCACTAGTTGACTTTTCTCTTTGTCTCATTATTTTTCCCAGAAAAGAATCCTAGCTCCCCACTGTGGGGCATGGACCTGTTAGTATCAGGAGCTGAGTTGGGGAGAGGGTTGGGGGCACCCCAGTGTTGTTTTTTTTTTCCCAAGTCCCCTATTTCTGGATGGTGTCTGATCACCCTGCAGCTGTGCCTGTCGTCCCTGGTCCACCGATCCCAGGAGGCCATAAGGGAGGGACATGTCCCACTGCCCTGGCCTGTGAGTTTTCAGCCCACCCTGCCCTTGCTGACCGCCAAATCAATGTCCAGGCCTCTCTGGAGTTCTGTGGCCTGAATTCTCATCTCTAGTTGGTGCCCCTTCTGTGGGCTCCTGAAGCTCAGCCTTCCCTGTGCCAAGGCCGTCTTCACGTGGCCGGCTGGTTCGGGCCTCCGGGCCTGGTTTGTCGTTTCGGCCTCTCTTTTCTTGTCTTTTTAATTCTTCGTGTTGTTTGAGATGGAGTTTCAGAGGGAATATCAACAAGCCTGTGTGCTCCATATGCTGTGGAATTTCTGTACCTTGTATAAGTTTTTAAACTACTAGAGCAGCACCTGTTATTTGAAGAATAATTGTAAAATGTTGATAAAGGAAAAAAGGAGAAAATCTTAGTCCCTCCATCTAGAGAATCAGCGTCTTCTAGCTTGGTTTGTGCCATGTGTGCATACGTTTGTCCGTGTGTAGACAAGATGAGTTTGGAGCTGGGCTTGGTGGCTCACGCCTGTAATCCCAGCACTTCGGGAGGCCGAGGCAGGCAGATCACTTGAAGTTAGGAGTTCGAGACCAGCCTGACCAACATGGTGAAACCCCGTCTCTACCAAAAATACAAAAGTTAGCCGAGCATGGTAGTGCCTGTCTGTAATCCCAGCTATGCAGGAAGCTGAGACAGGACGTGAACCCGGGAGGCAGAGGTTGCAGTGAGCTGAGATAGCACCATTGCACTCCAGCCTTGGTAACAGAGCAAGACTCCATCTCAAAAAAAAAAAAAAAATCAATTTGTTCCCTATAGTATTGAGATACTTCTTCAAGGAATGATTTGGACGTTTCTCTGCTTCCTCACTTTTGATCTTCCTCCTCACCCCATGGGATGTGACTTCTTCCCCCTGCCCAGCACACCGGTCTTAGTGTTAGAGATCTGGTAGACCTGGGGCCTCGCTGTGGCCTTTGAGGCTGCCAGCCCGGCCCTCCTCTCCTGCTCTCTGGTCCTTCTGCCCTGAGGGGCCGTGTGTTGTCCACTGTGCCAGGTACTTGTTGGCCAGCCCCTATGACATCCCACAAGGTGGGTACTGCCTGCCTTAATTAACAGACAAGGAAACTGAAGGCCAGAAAGGTCGGCTAGTGAGGGGATGAGCCCAGGCCTGCCCCAGCCCCCCTGCGCCCACCTCTCAGGCCCCCTATCTGCCCACACATCCAGCCTGCAGCGCCCCTGTGCCCTGATGCCCTACTCCATCAGGCCCCAACCAGGTCCTGTCTCCCCAACCCACGCCTGCTGGGCCACTCTTTGGCCCTCTACATTCCACCTGCCCTTACAGACGCTGTTCTTCAGAGCTCTAAAAGTGGCACTTTCTTGTCTGGGCTGATGAGGAACACCCACCCCGCAGCCAGCCGAGGTCATTGCGTTTCTTCCCCTTCTACACTTGGTCGGCCGCCAGGCCTGGCCAGCTGTTTCCTATAGAGTCTCTCAAACCCAAACCCCTCTAGCCAGTCACAGCGACCACCTTGGCTTAGGTCCAGTGCTAAGGCTGCCTCTGCACCTGGCACCAGCCACATGTTGGCAAGAGAAGGAAGGTCATAGCAGCTGACCTTGAGCACACACTTGCTGTGCGACAGGCATGGGCAGGCACTGTCACCTGCACATTATTTTTTTATTTTTTTTTTGGAAACAGTCTTGCTCTGTCACCCAGACTGGAATACAGTGGCACGATCTCATCTCACTACAACCTCCGCCTCCCAGGTTCAAGTGATTCTCCTGCCTCAGCCTCCCAAGTAGCTGGGACTACAGGCGTGCACCACCACACCTGGCTAATTTTTGTATTTTTAGTAGAGATGGGGTTTCACCATGTTGGCCAGGATGGTGTCGATCTCCTGACCTCAGGTGATCCACCTGCCTCGGCCTCTCGAAGTGCTGGGATTACAGGTGTGAACCACCGCACCTGGCATTGGTTTTGTTTTTTTTTTTTAAAGTCAGAGTCTTACTCTGCCACCCAGGCTGGAGTGCAGTGGTGTGTTGTTAGCTCGCTGCAGACTCTGCCTCCCGGGCTCAAGCCATCCTGCCACCACAGTCTCCCCTGTAGCTGGGACCACAGGCACGCGCTGCGTCGCCTGGCTAATTTTTCCTTTCTTTTCTTTTTCTTTTTTTGGAGAGACAGGGTTTCACCATGTTGCCCAGGCTGGTCTCCCACTCCTGAGCTCAAGTGATCCACCTGCCTCGGCCTCCCAAAGTCCTGGGATTACAGATGTGAGCCACTGTGCCTGTCCTCACCTGCACGTTCAGATGGGAAAACCCAGACACAGAGAGGACAGGTCACTTCCTGGTGTTGGGACAGGCCTGTTCTGAGACAGCCATTCCTACGGGATGCTCCCACTGGGTTCCTGCCTGCTGGGCCCTGTGCTTCTCTCCAGCATTCCCAGAGGCAGGATCACCTGCCAGGCCTTGCTATGGGGGCTGCTGTTGAGGGCTGTGTGGGCTGTGGGGTGTGCCTTTCCTAGGGCAATGGCCATCACCCACCTCTGTCTACCAGGTGCAAAAGAGGGAGCACAGTGATGTCATCATGGGATCATATGCACTGGGCTATGGATTGTTTTGTATCTGGTCATTTTAATCAGATGAAAAGTGCATTATTCACAGGTGTTGGTATTTCCTAGTCATAAAGTTCTTGCACAGTGCCTCGTCCCTCACACTGCTTCCCGAGTGCATAGTGCCTCGTCCCTCATGCTGCTTCCTGACCTGCTGAGGGGGTGTGTCTCCCATCTGGGGATGGATTGGGTCTGTGTTTGTTGATGGAAGAGTCACGGCTTAGAGGGAGAGGAGAGGCTCAGTGGAGGGGAAGATGGAAATGGTCACAGACGTGTCCTCACGGAAACAGTGTGATTAGACAGGAGGTGAGAGACCTGGCAGGTGAGTGTGAAGGCCTGGAGAGAGGAGAAGCCGGAAGACTGAGAAAAGTTATTTAAAGAATGGGAGTAGGGTCAGAAAATGTCGGATATCAGCATATAGGGCATGAGGAGCATAGAAGGTATGTTAAAAAACTTCTAGCTGGTCACAGGTAGTCACGTTTTTATTCTGTTCTGAGGTCTATAGTTTTTATCACGTGGGTCTGCTTCCTAAGAAACAGACTATGTAAGCAGCTTCCTAAGAGTTGGAGAAGTCTAATTTCACCTCCAGTGCTTGGACTGTGCCCTTTTAGATATCCAAACACAGCCTGTGAGCTTCTGACTTGTGATGTGCCACAGATCAGCGACCGCCTCGGTGGGGACGAGAGCCTGCTGAGCCTCCTGTATGACTTCCTGGACCATGAGCCGCCTCTCAATCCTCTGCTCGCCAGTTTTTTCAGCAAGACCATTGGCAATCTCATTGCAAGAAAAACTGAACAGGTAAATGTGCAAAGCCCATGTGATTTGGGGCACTGTCATGGTGGATACTGACGTGTCCTGCTGTGGGCCTGGCTGTGTGACTCGTCCTCAGGCCGTGGGAACAGCATTTGTGACTCTTCTGTGCAACCCATGTGGAGCAGTGGGGGTTTTGCCCGTCTGAGAACTGGAATTTGAAGGAGTGTTTCTGGCCGGGCGCGGTGGCTCAGGCCTGTAATCCCAGCACTTTGGGAGGCCGAGCTGGGCAGATCACTTGAAGTTAGGAGTTCAAGACCAGCCTGGCCAACATGACAAAACCCTGTCTCTGCTAAAAATACAAAAATTAGCCGAGCGTGGTGGTGTGCATCTGTAATCCCAGCTACTTGGGAAGCTGAGGCAGGAGAATTGCCTGAACCTGGGAGGCAGAGGTTGCAGTGAGCTGAGATCGTACCACTGTACTCCAGACTGGGCGACAGAGTGAGACTCTGTCCCAAAAAAAAAAAAAAAGAAGAAGGAGGTTGTAACTGGCTCTGGAATAAGCACCACTTCCCGCCATCCCTGGGAGCTGCACGGGGCCCCAAAGTAGGCCATCTTGTGCTGTCACCTACCAGGTGGAGGTATGAGGTCCTGGGGCTTCATGGCAAGACGTTGGACATCCACCTTCTCAGGTCTGCAGCTTTGTCTGTGTGGGTGGCGTGTCTGTCTGTCCAGAGCATTTATTCTTTCAAAACAAAGGTAACTTCTCACATTAGACTTCTGCAAAAGTAGTTAGTGAATTCATCTCAGCCAGCTGTAGCGGGGTCTTCCTGGAGTCCATCCTTACTCCTGCCTCACATGTGACCTGACCCGGGCTTCTGTCCCTCCAGGCTGTGGACACACAGGTAGAGAGGGGTGGTGGCCCCTGTGCCTGCACCCCGTGGTCCGCCTTGCCCAGTCTTCTTCCTGTGTCATGCCCCACCTGCCCGTCCCCGATAAGAGTATTTTCAAACAAATCCTAGACACCAGATTATTTCTTATATAAAGATTTCAGTATGTGTGTATATTTATTTATTTTTGAGACAGGGTCTCACTCTGCCCAGGCTGGAGTCCACTGGCTGCATCACAGCCCACTGCAGTCTCAACCTCCTCAAGCTCAGGGGATCCTCCCACCTCGGCCTCCTGAGTAGCTGGGACTACAGGCACGTACCACCACACCTGGCTAATTTTTTTTAAATGTTTTTTGTAGAGATGGGGTTTCCGCATGTTACCCAGGCTGGTCTCGAACTCCTGGGCTCAAGTGATCTGCCTGCCCAGGCCTCCCAAAGTTCTGGGACTACAAGTGTGAGCCACGATGCCCAGCTATGTATCTCTAAAATAAAGACTTTTTTCTTTTAAATATAATCAGAATTTTATGATCACACTCCAAAAATAGTAACCATAATTGTTTCATACCATCAAACATTCAGTCAGGGCACAAACCGTTATCTCACATCTGCTTTGAGCTCTGAGAAAGTGCAGCCCCAGGAAGGCCGCGGTTCACCTTGACGACATTCAGTGTGCATGTGAGTGTATAGTGGAATGCCGTTTTCCCTTGTGCCGTAAATCTGAGAGTTGCAAGGGCCCCCAGGGGACTGCCTCACCTTAGCTCCTTCTGAAGCTGTGTGTAAGTGAAGGGCAGCAGCAGCAGTGGGTGGTGCTGGGTGGGAGGCTGCTGGCAGAATGGGAGTGGGAGTGGGAGTGGAGTCGGCGGGGAGCTGTGGTGTGGGCCGGGGGTTGTCGAGGCTGTGGGGTGGTAGTAGAAGTTGTAAAAGCCTTGACCTGGCCCTTGCAGCCCAGTGACTAGATGCATGTATCTCGTAATTTGCCATAAGCTGATCTTATTCCTCTGCCACTTTCAGATATTTTCTTAATAATTTTACTACTTCATATAATATTTTTCTCCCATTCCCTTACCCAGTACTTAAGGCATTAAAGTAATATGAACTGAACTGTTACAATTTTATTCTATTGGCTGGGCGCAGTGGCTCACGCATGTAATCCCAGCACTTTGGGAGGCCGAGGCAAGCGGATCACCTGAGGTTGGGAGTTTGAGACCAGCCTGACCAACGTGGAGAAACCCCGTCTCTACTAAAAATACAAAATTAGCCGGGCGTGGTGGTGCACGCCTGTAATCCCAGCTACTCAGGAGGCTGAGGCAGGAGAATTGCTTGAACCCGGGAGGCAGAGGTTGTGGTGAGCCAAGATCGCGCCCCTGCACTCCGCCTGGGCAACAAGAGCGACACTTTCCATCACCCAGCAGCTGGTTTGTTCTCAGGGCCAGCCGTGAGGCAGGGATACCAGGAGCCTTCCTCCTGTGTTTCCTGAAGCTGTGGGAGTAGCCCAGAGGCGGGGCTTCCGGGAGACGACCGTCCGCATTTTCCCCGCCCTTCGTTACGAATTCTTTCAAATGTCTAGAAATTAGAGAAAATATTTCATGAACCCCCATGTCTCTGTCAGTCAGATTCCACGTCATTTGTTCATGGCTAATCACATTTCTTCTGTATCTCTTTGTTTTTCTTCAAGATTGTTTTTATAATTCTTTGCCTTTTGATTATTATTATTAATTTTTTTTTTTTTTTTTTTGAGGCAGAGTCTTGCTCTGTCGCCAGGCTAGAGTGCAGTGGTGCAATCTCAGCTCACCACAACCTCCACCTCCCGGGCTCAAGCGATTCTTCTGCCTCAGCCTCCCCAGTAGCTGGGTCTACAGGCATGCGCCCCCACGCCCAACTAATTTTTGTATTTTTAGTAGAGATGGGGTTTCATCATGTTGGCCAGGATGGTCTCAATCTCTTGACCTCGTGATCTGCCCACCTTGGCCTCCCAAAATGCTAGGATTACAGATGTGAGCCACCGCACCTGGCCAATGATGATGATGATTTTTGAGACGGAGTTTTGCTCTGTTGCCCAGGCTGGAGTGTAGTGGCATGACCTCAGCTCACTGCAACCTCTGCCTCCGGGGTTCAAGCAATTCTCCTGCCTCCGTCTCCTGAGTAGCTGGGATTACAGGCGCCCGCCACCACGCTGGGGTAATTTTTGTATTTTTAGTAGAGACAGAGTTTCATCATGTTTGCCAGACTGGTCCCGAACTCCTGACCTCAGGTGATCCTTCTGCTTCGGCCTCCCAAAGTGCTGGATTATAGGCGTGAGCCACCGCACATGGCCTGTTTTGTTTTTTGTTTTTATTTTTTTCTTTTCTATTTTTTATTTTTTTCTTTTTCTTGATTGTTTTAGAATCAGCACATTTTAGAATGAGTTTGCAGTTTCTACATTCTCCCTCTCCATACCCTGCCCCCCCAAAAATAAACCTACTGAAATTTTGATGAGGTTTGTGTTGGCTGTAGTTGGGTCTGGCAAAGTGTGAACAGGCCAAAAGCAGCCACTGATGGTGTGAGCGAGGCAGCCACTGATGGTGCGAGCAAGGCAGCCACGGAGGGTGCGAGCGAGGCAGCCACGGAGGGTGTGAGTGAGGCAGCCACGGAGGGTGTGAGTGAGGCCTTACTGTAGCACAGCCACTTCTATTTCACACCATAGCAGCACAGCCGGTAGCTCAGGCTGCTTTGATTTCTCAGAAATACACTGCAGTTCTCTGTCTGGCAGTCTTGAGCATCTGTCACTGGATTTATTCTTAAGTATTTGATATCTTTGTATTATTCTAAGTGTTTTTTTTTTTTTTTTTTGAGACAGTCTTGCGCTGTCATCCAGGCTGGAGTGCAATGGTGCAATCTTGGCTCACTACAACCTCCGCCTCCTGGGTTCAAGCGATTCTTGTGATTCTCGTGCCTCGGCCTCCCTCCCGCCTGGGGAATAGAGTGAGATTCTGTCTCCAACAAAAGAAAAAAGAACCTCTATTTTTCTCAAGCTTATAATGATCAATGATTCATACTCTTATACATCAATATTCTAGTTGTGATATTATGCTGATGTTTTAGAAAATGTCACCATTGGAAGAAACATGTGAAAGCATATAAGGATTTTGTTTTTGTTTGAGGCAAAGTCTCCCTTTTGTCTCCCAGGCTGGAGTGTAGGGGCACAGTCTTAGCTCACTGCAGCCTCCGCCCCCGGGTTCAAGTGATTCTTCTGCCTCAGCCTCCCAAGTAGCTGGGATTACAGGTGCCCACCACCACGCCTGGCTAATTTTTGTATTTTTAGTAGAGACAGGGTTTCAC
>NW_012103009.1:454374-455283 GCF_000951045.1 Mandrillus leucophaeus | reverse complement strand
AGAATGGCGTGAACCTGGGAGGCGGAGCTTGCAGTGAGCTGAGATCATACCACTGCACTCCAGCCTGGGTGACAGAGCGAGACTCCGTCTCAAAAAAAAAAAAAAATCCTTGTATGCTCTGACATGTTTCCTCCAGTGGTGACATTTTCTAAAACACTAGTAGAATATCACAACTAGAATATTGATGTAAATATGTGAATATGATCCATTGATCATTATGGGCTCAAAAAAAATAGAGGTTCTTTTTTCTTTTTTTGGAGATAGAATCTCACTGTGTCCCCCAGGCTGGAGTGCAGTGGTGCGATCTTGGCCCATTGCAACCTCTGCTTCCTAGGTTCAAGCAATTCTCATGCCTCAGCCTCCCGAGTAGCTGGGATTAACAGGCACCCACCACCACATCTGGCTAATTTTTACATTGTTAGTAGAGACCACGTTGGCCAGGCTGGTCTTGAATTCCTGAGATCAAGTGATCCGCCTGCCTTGACCTCCCACAAGTGCCATGATTACAGGCGTGAGCCACCACGCCCAGCCTAGGGTTATTTTTTCTTAAATGTTTGGAAGAATTTATTGGTAAGGCCGTTAAACCTTCTCTGTATAGAGAGCCTATTAATTATAGATTTTGTGGGGTTTTATTATGTTCTGGAATTGATTTTGTTTCTTGTCAGTTTAGATAAGTACTTTTTTTAAGGAAGTTTCTTTTCTAAATTTACAAAAACTGGCATAAAATTGTTTCTGTTAATTTCTCATAGTACATCAGGTGTGGTGGCTCCTGTGTGTTATCACAGCATTTTGGGAGGCTGAGGTGGGAGGATCACTTGAGCTCAGAAGATGGAGGCTGCCGTGAGCTATGATCGCACCACTGCACTCCAGCCTGGGCGACAGAGTGAGACCCTGTCTCAAAAAAAAAAA
>NW_012103009.1:453773-454324 GCF_000951045.1 Mandrillus leucophaeus | reverse complement strand
GCCTCCCAAGTAGCTGGGATTACAGGTGCCCACCACCACGCCTGGCTAATTTTTGTATTTTTAGTAGAGACAGGGTTTCACCATGTTGGCCAGGCGGTCTTGAACCCCTGACCTCAGGTGATCCACCTACCTGGGCCTCCCAAAGTGCTGGGATTACAGGCATGAGCCCCTACCCCCGGCCTTTAAATGGTATCTTTTTAATTGAAATTTTGATTGAGATTATTGTATTTGCATGAGGTTGTATGAAATAATATGAAGAAAATCCTTGGCCAAGAGCAGTGGCTCACTCCTCCCAACACTTTGGGAGGCCAAGGTGAGTGGATCACTTGAGCCCATGAGTTTGAGAGCAGCTGGCCAACATGCCAAAAGCCTGTCTCTACTAAAAATATAAAAATTAGCTGGGTGTGATGGCACATGCCTGTAATCCCAGCTACTTGGTGGGGCTGAGACAGGAGAATCACTTGAACCTGAAGGCAGAGGTTGCAGTGAGCCGAGATCGCACCACTGCACTCCAGCCTAGGTGACAGAGCGAGACTCCGTCTCAAAAAAAA
>NW_012103009.1:438501-452513 GCF_000951045.1 Mandrillus leucophaeus | reverse complement strand
CTTGAGCTCAGAAGATGGAGGCTGCCGTGAGCTATGATCGCACCACTGCACTCCAGCCTGGGCGACAGAGTGAGACCCTGTCTCAAAAAAAAAAACAAAAAAAAACTGCAAACCTCTCATCATGGTTTTTATTTCTGTAGGATCTTTAGTGATGTCCCTTGTTTCATTCTTGATACTGTTATTTGCACCTTCTGTTTTGTCCTTAGTCTTTCTAGAAGTTTAATCATCCTTTTCGAAGAGCCATCCTCCTCTCCTCCTCTCCTGCCCCCTCCTTCCCCTCCTCTTCCTTCTTCCCCTTCTCTTTTCCCACCGATCCTTTTCCTACTCTCCCTCCTCATCGCAGCACTGGGGAGTGAGGCTGAGGCCCTGCAGCCAGGTGGGCCTTCTCTGTGTTCCCATTGTTTCCAGTGGAGGACTGGGTCTACCCCAGCCCCCAGCCCAGTAGCCTGGACATAGCAGACACTTATCTCTGTAGGCTGAGCTGAGCTGAATTTGCAGCAAGCCCAGCCTTCAGCTCTCCACTGTTACCTCAGATCCACCATCTGAGCAGCTCACTGTGTCTGTGATGGGTGCTGTGCCTCCCCGTGGCCTCACGCTTAGCTGTCTACACTTCGTTGGTACTGGTCATCAGCCAGCCACAGAAGGCCTCTTTTTCTTTTCTAAAACCTCAGTCTTCTTTCCCCTTCAGCTGCTCACTGGTTTTGGTCAGCAGCTGGCATCTTGTGCACTCTGTGCTCCCTGGGTGTGTGTTCTAGGCCTGGGGCTGCCAGCGATGGCCATCAGCTCAGCTCAGCTCTGTCTACACCATTCGTTTCTATTGGAAAAACCCGAACCAGTAGGTATTGAATGGCAGCTTCTCACGCAGCCTGTGGTGCCCCGCCTGGGACAGCTGTGTCCTGTCAGTGCAGAGCCACAGCTGTCCCTGTGCAGCGGCCTCCCCCTACCAGGCCCTCACATACACCACTGCCTGGTAGAATTCTCTGCCTGTCCCTTGAGAGAGCTTTCTTACAATCTTGTCTGGGTCTTTCCGTTATTTCTGCTTGATATAATTAACAGTTCAGCTTTCCCATGAGAGTTTTTGAAGGAGGAGTCTCATGGTTGTCAGGGTCAGCCCTGCCTGCCTCTCAGGTGTGTGTGATTTCAGGTGATTACATTTTTGAAGAAGAAGGACAAGTTCATCAGCCTGGTGTTGAAGCACATCGGCACCTCAGCGCTTATGGACCTGCTGCTGCGCCTGGTCAGCTGTGTGGAGCCAGCCGGGCTCCGGCAGGAAGTCCTGCATGTGAGTCTGGGAGTCCCCCCAGTTCCCGAGGGCAGTGGTGCTGCAGGAAGCCAGCTGGTTAAGTGCAGGAGCTCACAGCACCAGGGCGCCCGGCCCTCATCTCTTCACCCAGCGTGCACTTCTCCATGGGACTGTTAGGGGTTCTTGTCAAGGATTGTGGCCTGCACCTTTCCCACTGTTCTGACTCAACTTGCTCAGAAGCGCGGAGCAGAGAGGTCCCTTCTCTCTGCAGTCTCCAGCCTCCTGCTCTGTGAAGAGGCTGAAATGGACTTATCTTGCCTGCCTCCTTTTCCCCTGCCAGCGCCCACCCCTGTGGCTTAGAGCAGGAGGTCAGTGAGGTGCTGGCCCTGCGTCCAGGCCTGTGCCTGCCAGGAGAGCCCTGGTGGACAGCAGTTACCTGCAGAGCCCCATTGTTTACCCTGGAGTGTGCATGCGTCTGTTCTGATGGTGTTTAGTCAGTGAGAGCAGGTGCTATAGTTCCCGAAAAGAGGAGGATGCCCCCCAGAGAAGTCCGGGAAATCCATGCCGCACAAACTTCCACTCACTGTTTGGCCAGCTTTGTTTGTGGTGAGATTTAAAAGAGAGTAGAGGCCGGGCGCGGTGGCTCTCACCCGTCATCCCAGCACTTTGGGAGGCGGAGGTGGGCGGGTCATGAGGTCAGGAGATGGAGACCATCCTGGCTAATATGGTGAAACCCCGTCTCTACTAAAAATACAAAAAATAGCCAGGTGTGGTGGTGGCCCCTGTAGTCCCAGCTACTCGGGAGGCTGAGGCAGGAGAATGGTGTGAACCTGGGAGGCGGAGCTTGCAGTGAGCCGAAATCGCACCACTGCACTCCAGCCTGGGTGACAGAGCGAGACTCCTTCTCAAAAAAAAAATAAATAAATAAAATAGAGTAAACTGTGAGGTCCTCTGCCTGTTTCCCAGCTCCTAGAATCTGGACTCATCCAGGTGGTCACTCTCACTCTGAGGTTAGTAATGCTTCCTCAGGGAGCAGCTTCTCACTGGGCATGACTGACCGTCACCCACCTTTACACAGTGGACGCAGGGCATGACTGACCGTCACCCACCTTTACACAGTGGACGCAGGGAATGACCGACCATCACCCACCTTTACACAGTGGACGCAGGGAATGACCGACCATCACCCACCTTTACACAGTGGACGCAGGGAATGACCGTCACCCACCTTTACACAGTGGACGCAGGGAATGACCGACCATCACCCACCTTTACACAGTGGACGCAGGGAATGACCGACCGTCACCCACCTTTACACAGTGGACGCAGGGAATGACCATCACCCACCTTTACACAGTGGACGCAGGGAATGACCGACCATCACCCACCTTTGCACAGTGAACGCAGGGAATGACCGACCATCACCCACCTTTACACAGTGGATACAGGGCATGACCGACCGTCACCCACCTTTACACAGTGGACGCAGGGCATGACCGACCATCAACCACCTTTACACAGTGGACGCAGGGAATGACCGACCATCACCCACCTTTGCACAGTGGACGCAGGGCATGACCGACCGTCACCCACCTTTACACAGTGGACGCAGGGAATGACCGACCATCAACCACCTTTACACAGTGGACGCAGGGAATGACCGACCGTCAACCACCTTTACACAGTGGATACAGGGCATGACCGACCATCACCCACCTTTACACAGTGGACGCAGGGCATGACCGACCGTCACCCACCTTTACACAGTGGATACAGGGCATGACCGACCATCACCCACCTTTACACAGTGGACGCAGGGCATGACCGACCATCAACCACCTTTACACAGTGGATACAGGGCATGACCGACCGTCACCCACCTTTGCACAGTGGACGCAGGGCATGACCGACCATCAACCACCTTTACACAGTGGACGCAGGGAATGACTGACCATCACCCACCTTTGCACAGTGGACACAGGATCAGTACTAGCTGTGGTCATAGCCGTTAGTGGGAAGCCTGCAGAACTGTACATCAGGCAGCCTTTTAGCTGCTTTACTTGATTCACTTCACAAAGTAGCCATGTGGGGACAGGTCATCCCATTCTGGGATAAGGAATTTAGGCACAGGGCACAGCAGTGCGGTGTGGGAGCCAGATGTGGCCCAGACCTGCCGGACCCCGACACTCACACTGGGCCCCCGTTGCCCATGAGCTTGACCCCACAGTGTTCCTGTGGCCTCGCCAGGGTGGATTTACTCTTCCTCATCCTGGGAAGGCCCCAGTGCTGCAGGGAACAGCTGAGGCTTCTCTGGCTTCAGCATCCAGCAGGTTCCTGAACTGTGGCCCGTGTGGCTCATTTGCACCCTGGTCCTTAGAGAGAAATCCTGAAGACAGAGCTTACATGTGCACCATTAGGACAGAGGGATGGTGGTCACCCCTTATTATCTTTTCAACTACTTCCAGGACCTCCCAAAACTCAGTCATTGTGTGTTATTTGTGTTCTTTCTGGGTCTGGGACGTGTCAGGCAGAGTCTATTCTAGAAAACGGGTGCAGTGCTGCGCTGAAGGGGAAAGGTTCCTGCTGTTTACTTAGATGTGAGCAGCGACACTGAAAGGCCTCTTTTTCTCTTTCAGTGGCTGAATGAAGAGAAAGTCATCCAGAGGCTTGTGGAGTTGATCCACCCGAGCCAGGATGAAGATGTGAGTGTGCTGCTTACCAAGCTTCGTGCGTGCTAGCCCAGGCCTGTGGCTGCTGGGCCATCTACTGCTGCAGGCCAAGGGAGCGAGGGAGGGGCAAGTCATCCCTTTCCTAAGATGAGGATCTGTTGGGTACTTTTCTCTCTTTAATCAAGCATTGACTTCTAGGCTGTTTTTTTTTGGGTTTTTTTTGTTTTTGTTTTTGTTTTTTTGAGGTGGAGTTTCGCTCTTGTTGCCCAGGCTAGAGTGCAATGAGGCGATCTTGGCTCACTGCAGCCTCCGCCTCTCGGGTTCAAGCGATTCTCCTGCTCACCCAGGCAGGTAAGCCACCACACCTGGCCTCTAGGCTGTTTTCTTGTTGTTTAAATAGAGATGAGGTCTCACTACATTGCTCAGGCTGTTCTCAAACACCTGGCCTTAAGTGATCCTCCTACCTCAGCCTCCTAAAGTGCCGTGGTTACAGGAGTGAGCCACCATGCCTGGCCTAGGCTTTTTTTCCTTAAGTGAAAAATAATATATGTGTATGATAAAAACAATTCTAGGACGGGCGCGGTGGCTCATGCCTGTAATTCCAGCACTTTGGGAGGCTGAGGCAGGCTGATCACTTGAGGTCATGAGTTTTGAGACCAGCCTGGCCAACATGGCGAAACCGTGTCTCTACTAAAAATTAGCCAGGCGTGGTGGAGGGTGCCTATAATCCCAGCCACTCAGGAGGCTGAGGCACGAGAATCACTCAAACCCGGGAAGGGGAGCTTGCAGTGAGTTGAGATCGCACCGCTGCACTCCAGCCTGGGCGACAGCGAGATTCTGTCTCAACAAACAAACAAACAAAAGAACAATTCTAATAGAATTGTATTGGTCGTCTGCGACTGAATAGCAAATTACCCTGAAATGTAGTTGCTTATGGCAAGTATTTTTACCTGTAGCAGTATCAGTTTCTGTGGATCAGGCATCTGAATGTGGCTTAGTGGCTCTTCTGCTCATTCTCTCACAAAGTGCAGTCATCTCAGAGCTCCCCTGGGGTAGAGGCCAGCTCCATGGTCACAGATGGCTTGGCAGCATACAGTTCCTCAGGGCTGTGGGCCGAGGCCACCCTCGTCATTGTACCACGTGGGCCTCTCCACAGGGCAGCACACGACGTGGAGCTGAGCTTTCCCCTCACTCTTACTGTATTTGGCTCTTTAGAGCTGGGTGGCTGGGTCCAGCCCACACTAAAAGAGATGGGGGCTATAGGGGCATGAACTCCAGGAGGGGATTGTTAGGGGCCCCCTAGAAGCCACCCACCCTGGAAGCACCTAAGGTGACAGTGGGGCTCCCTGTGGTGATGCCTGTTCAGAGTTTGGGGTACATCCCAGCAGACCTTTTCCTAGCATTACACGTGTCTATCTATACATACAACCACGCATCCTTGGCAAATTGGAAAACAGTGGTGCTGACTCGTGTCTGAGGCCTTCACCGCTGCCTGGCCAATCACCCTGCTTCGTTCTCCGTTAGCCCACAGGGCTGATCAGACAGATGGGAGAGGCCACGCTGGCGTCTGTAGGACGCGAGGAGGCCACCCTGCCTGAGAACCAGAGTCCACCCATGCATGTGGGTGTTGTGGACTGATGGCCTGTCCTGGGTCCCAAAGGCAGAGCTCAGAGCTAATCTGGCTGCCAAAGGCAGAGCTCAGGGCTAATCTGGCTGCCAAAGGCAGAGCTCAGGGCTAATCTGGCTGCTTTCTTTTCTCCCTAAAACACTCCTGTGAGTGTTTGCCCCTCCGTCTTCCCACAGCGTGTGAGCCAATGCTGCAAGGAGTCAGGTTGTTTCTCTCTGAATCACATTTGTCTTCCCTAGAGAACAACCCCGGCATTGTCAGCAGGGGCAGGTTCCCGTCAGGGATTGTGTGTTAATGTTTCCCTAGAAAGGTTGAGTCCTCTGTTTTCTTGGTAACTACTTCCCTATTTTCATCAGCTTACAGGACTCATTCTGAATAACAGCAGCTACTTATTACCACATTTAAAATACAGTATCAATAACATGGCCACATATTCAGTATATTTCAAAACATGGATCACAGGTATAGCCCAGTATCTGCATTGCATATCTGACCATTATTAGCCCTGTTTTGAATTCCTAAAGATAGTTCAATGCAGCTTAAAAAAAAGAAAAATCTAACCAGATCTACATTTTGACGACAGAAAAGGCATACTCGAGCTTCTTTGAAATGAAGCTGTTGTCTGGAATCTTTGTAGAAAACTGGTTTAGAGAAAGTCCCACATCCTTTTTTTTTTTGGAGACAGAGTCTTGCTCTGTTGCCCAGGCTGGAGTGCAGTGGTGCGATCTCGGCTCACTGCAGGCTCCACCTCCTGGGTTCACGCCATTCTCCTGCCTCAGCCTCCCGAGTAGCTGGGACTACAGGCGCCTGCCACCACGCCCGGCTAATTTTTTGTATTTTTAGTAGAGGTGGCATTTCACTGTGTTAGCCAGGATAGTCTTGATCTCCTGACCTGATGATCCGCCCGCCTCGGCCTCCCAAAGTGCTGGGATTACAGGCCAGAGCCATTACGCCCGGGCAAAAGTCCCACATCTTTAAAAAAAAAAAAAAAAAGAAAGAAAGAAAAAGAATTTAACGTCACAATGGTATTGAATAACAACAGAAGTCTAGCATCTGCCAGAGAAGCAGCAGGACTCGTGCCCTGTGTGCCTACCAGGGCTGGTCCTGCTGTTTCTTCTCCGTACTGAGGGGCTCTGTGTTTCCCTTGTCTTTTCAGAGGCAGTCAAATGCTTCTCAGACTCTCTGTGACATAGTTAGGCTGGGCAGAGACCAGGGCAGTCAGCTGCAAGAGGCTCTGGAGCCAGACCCCCTCCTCACAGCGCTGGAGTCGTGAGTGCTGGTGGGCCGTGGTGCTGGTGGGCCTCCCTTTCTGGGTCATGGGGACATCGCTGAGCCTCGCTCTGAGCACCAGGACATGCTGCCACCTCCTCTGATTCACATTCGAATGAACCCCAGGTTCAGAGCCCGTGTTAACTGGGGGCCTATTTCCAGAGGGAGGGGTCTTCAGAGGAGTCACCTGGCGGGTCTAGAGAGTGGGCCAGCAGCAGCAGGAGTGTCCTGAGAACCCTGGCTCCTGGCCTTGAGCCTGAGCAGGTTTAGGGTTTTGCTGGGGTCCTCCATGGGGAGCAAGGAGCATCCTTGCATCCTTTGTGTGTGTGTCTGCTCTGCCAGGCAGTGACCTCTGTGTGTGTCTCTTGTGTGTGTGTCTGCTCTGCCAGGCAGTGACCTCTGTGTGTGTCTCTTGTGTGTGTGTCTGCTCTGCCAGGCAGTGACCTCTGTGTGTGTCCAGCAGGCAGGACTGTGTGGAGCAGCTTCTGAAGAACATGTTTGATGGAGACCGGACGGAGAGTTGCCTCGTCAGCGGGACTCAGGTGTTACTCACCTTGCTGGAAACCAGGCGGGTTGGGTGAGTCTCATGAGGAGAAACCGTATGGAGCTGAACTTGGTGCTTCGGTGACTGGCAGCCCACATGAGCAGTCTGGATTATGTCATTTGTGTTTTTAATTTTTGATTATGCAAGTAATAACACAGATAGATTTCCCTTGTTGAAGGCTTGACTTTATGGCTGCGGCCAAGTCCCCTTGGACGCTCATCATCACTGGTGCTTCCTCTCCAGCCTGAAGCTGCTCGTCGTGGCCAGTTGGCGATGCATATGTCGACATGTGTGGAACAGGTGTGGTTGGCAGGTTTTCCCCAAGGACTGTTGTGACAAGTCCCCACAGCTCCTGTGTGTGTGTGTGTGTGTGTGTGGCAGGGTTTCCACTGCGACGCACAGTTATATATACATGTGTTTATCTCCCAGGCAGACACTGGCCCTCACAGGGTGGGGCTGTGGCATTAGCACTTGGTTCCCAGGCGACTGTCCTCCATTGCACTTTCTCGTTCATCAGGTGTCATTTCTGTACCCACTGTGCACTAACACAGGCCCAAGGAGTCAGAGAACTGAGACACAGCCCCTTCCCTTTAATTGCTCCCATCTGGCACAGGAGGCCAGTGTGCGGACAGCCAGGGTGATGCAGAGTGGCGAGTGCCGTAGACATGCACCCTGTGCCTCAGGGCTCACAAGAAGGGACCCACATGGGGCTGGTGGGTGGAGCCTCGCAGTCAGGGACGTTTTCCCTGAGAGGCCGCATCTGGCAGAGACCACCTGGGATGAGGCAGTGAGGGGGTCCCAGTGTGGACACAAGCATGGGGCGATACGTGGCAGAGGAGAGTGGAGCTTGCTTGGAGGAGCTCCTTTGCTGTTACCCCACACCGCTATCCTCAGTTGCAGCTGTTGGAGGCCTGTTGAGGCACGATAGTGAATAGGCAGAGACAGAGGAGTCAGCAGCAGAAGTGAGTTCAGGTGAAAGTTGAATTTGTTTGAGGATATAGGTGCTGGAGACCTTTCTCTGACCCCAGGTAGAAATTTCAGGAAGTGTTTGAAACTGTTTCTCTGGATCACAGTGTGGCCTAGAAGGCCCTCAGGTCACAGAAGGCTGGGCACTGCCAAAGCCTTTCAAGCAGTTGAAACTCCGAGGAGGACGCCCATCAGGTGCAAATGGAAAGACGGTCGAGTGGAGAGTCTGTGAGGGAGGCATTGGGACAGGGGGGTGTGGTTGGCCTGCCAGATGCCCAGGAGATCCTATAGTGTGTGTCTCGAAAGGGCCGTATCAGTGTTCTCTGGGCACTTCCCCTCCTGGCCTGCCCCTGGCTCTTGAACCCCATCTGTGGATTCAGGTTCCCCACATGCCAGCGGGAACCTGATATCTCCAGGACATTTCCGTCGTCTCCATTCCATCACATGCAACGATGTCTAACTCTCCCAAGGTGACTGTAGCTCCCTTATTTCCGCATTCTGGGGAGAATGTAATTCAGCCCCCAACACTGATAGCCTGTGCTTTTTTAAAGTGAAAGAAAAAGGAACAATAAGAAAATGACAAGAAATCGACTTAACCTTGGTAGTGAGGTTGTTAGGACTGTCTCTGTCTCTGTCTCTCTCGTACTACCTAATACTTATTTGTTAGTTTATTAACCAAAAATAGTGTTAAAATGTTATCGTTTTTCTCTAGTTAGGCAAGTGGAATATTGATATTTTAATCTTCATAAATCCAGGAAAGCTGAGCCACTTCTGAGGCCCAGGCTCAACCCTCTATGTGATGGAGGGGACTGTGTAAAAACCAGGAAAACAGAGATAAGCCAGCTGTTTCTCTTTGATTCTTGTGCTGCTGCTGCTGTTGATTTTCAGATGGTGTCTTGCTCTGTCACCCAGGTGGGAGTGCGGTGCCACGATCGTATCTCAGTGCGGCCTCAGAGTCCTGAGCTCAAGCCATCCTCCCGCCTGTCCCTTGCAAAGTGCTGGGATTATAGGTGTGAGCCACTGCACCTCGCTCTCTGATTTTTGAAATTATTTTGCTTATTACTTTAAAAATATATGATTATGTATTATTTTTACAACTGAAAAGAGTGTTTAAATAAATATCTCAGACTTGCTTGAAAACACCACAGGGGCTGGGCATGGTGGCTCACACTTGTAATCCCAGCACTTTGGGAGGCAAGGCGGGCGATCACCTGAGGTCAGGTGATCGAGACCAGCCTGGCCAACATGGCAAAATCCTGTCTCTACTAAAAATACAAAAATTAGCCGGGTGTGGTGGTCCATGCCTGTGGTGGCACACGCCTGTAGTCCCAGCTACTCGGGAGGCTGAGGCAGGAGAATCACTTGAACCCAAGAGGTGGAGGTTGCAGTGAACTGAGATCGCATCATTGCACTCCAGCCTGGGCGACCAAGTGAGACTCCGGCTAAAAGAAAAAAAAGAAGGTCCACACAGGAACAGTGTGAAAGATACAGGGATAGCAGTGAAGGTTTTCAAAGCAGGAGGACAGAGCAGCACCCCACCGGTGCTGAGAGCAGTGAGTCCTGTGTCACTTGCCCTGCCTCCATGTTCTCGGATGTCACAAGCAGTCATCTTCCTGAAGGTCTTTAGTGCCTTTCTCTTCTGCCTGTACCAGTCACCAGATCACGTGTGGAGACCTTGGGTAGCTGCACTCCTCTAGGATTTATTTTTGGGAAGTTAAAGAGGGCTCTTTCTGGAAGAAGAGGATGCACTGAGTTGCTGGTGAGGCTGGACAGGGCCCTGGTGTCCCCGGTCTCCATCTGCTTTCCTCATCCACAGGACAGAGGGCTTGGTGGACTCCTTTTCTCAGGGACTGGAAAGGTCATACACTGTCAGCAGCAGTGTACTACACGGCATCGAGCCTCGGCTGAAGGACTTCCACCAGCTTCTGCTCAACCCCCCCAAGGTAAATGGCCGTGGCGACTGCTGAGTGCCTTTGGAGGCGTCGCAGGCGAGGTTGATTTGCAGGGAGGAGAACCCACAGCCTGTCCCATAGGAAGCAGAGTGTGGAGTGAATGTGTTCTAAGACAGCCGTTCCCACACCCCCACTTGAGAAGCACCGGGTAGGTGCCAAAACACATTTTCAGGACTGCTCTCCCAGATCTGCAAATGCTCTTCTCTGCCTCTGCAGCTGACCTGGAGGTCACCACAGGCCTGGCCTCCAAGTTGGGGGCACCTAGCTAAGGGATGCTGGGCTCCTGAGAGAGGGGACCAGGGGGTGGCAGGGGAGGCCCCTTGCCCTGCTCAGCAGCACTGGGCAGTGCGTGGGTCATGTTGAGGAGGGTGAAGCACACAAAGGCTCCTCCTGGCTCAGACTGCCAGCCAGGCGACTGCCCATCCCGTCTCACCCTCTCCAGACACAACGCCCCCCACCCCGCGCTGCGTAGCGCCCTCCTGACCTACAGCTCAGTTCCTCTCACTCGCCACCTGGGTAAGATCCACCTGCCCCCCTAGCGAGCCCTGTGGGGGCTGGGATTCTGTTTTGTCAGCCTGGAGCCTTCAGTGAAGAGAAGGCAGATGCATTATGCTGAGTGTAGGGGATCAGGAAAGACCTGTGGCCCATCTGAGGAGGCATTTCCGTCCGTCTCCCCAAAGTGTGTTCATGGGACACTTGTTAACTTGGTGTTCTGAGGTTGTGTCCGCAGAGGCAGCCCCACTGGGCATCCTCAGCGAGGCATCATGCCAAGGGCTCTGGCCTCAGACTGGTGCCGCTGGCCCCATCTTGGACATCTCACCCGCTGAGGTGCACGGCTCTCTGGCCCCACAGGCTCAGACTGGAGTGCCCGTGAGCCATCCTGGGAGCACTCTTCTGAGGCCCTGAGGGGAGGAGCAGCCTCTTCACCCCACTGATCCCTTCATTTCTTCTGGCAGACAGCCCTCCCTGAGGAACCCCCACCATGCACCTCACCGCCCTAGGCGGGGTCCCGGCGTGGACCTCCACCATGCACCTCACCACCCTAGGCGGGGTCCCGGCGTGGACCCCCACCATGCACCTCACCGCCCTAGGCGGGGTCCCGGCGTGGACCCCCACCATGCACCTCACCGCCCTAGGGTCCCGGCGTGGACCCCCACCATGCACCTCACCGCCCTAGGCGGGGTCCCGGCGTGGACCCCCACCATGCACCTCACCGCCCTAGGCGGGGTCCTGGCGTGGACCCCCACCATGCACCTCACCGCCCTAGGCGGGGTCCCGGCATGGAGTGGTGGGCATGAGCCCAGAGACTCCAGCAGTGGCCTCATTGCTCACAGGGCCTAACTGGGTGGTGTCTTCTGTGTTTGCAGAAGAAAGCGATCCTGACCACCATTGGTGTGCTGGAGGAGCCCCTGGGGAATGCCCGTCTGCATGGCGCCCGGCTCATGGCAGCACTGCTGCACACAAACACACCCAGCATCAACCAGGAGCTCTGTCGGCTCAACACCATGGACTTACTGCTGGTAAGTGGGCCCCTCAGCCCCGCTGCGTGTCTGTGAGCATGCCGGGCCCGGCCTGTGGACTCGTCGGGAGCCGCAGATTGGGGCCCCAGCATTTGGACAAAGCTCTGCCAAGGGGAGGTTCCAGTCCCAAGTCCCAAGGCTGGACCACAGGTCTCTGGTGGGGCACAGAGCAACAGTGAGGCGTGTCTCAGCTGCAGGCTCACAGGAAGTGACAAGTCTACTGTAGAATTGCCCTGAAAGCAGAAGGCGGATTTCTAGCCCTGTTTGACATGTCTACCTCCTTTCTCATGTTCTGACTGAACAACGTAGAACTTACACGGTGGTTATTAAGTATAAAATGTGCTAAAAGAGAAGCTTCCGTCTTCCACAATAGAAGGTCAACCTGGCAGTTTTTGTCAAAGCCAGCGGGCAGTGCTTCTCCATCCTGCAGACGGCCTGCATGATGCTCCAGGTGTCTGGGGAGAGGAAAGGGCAGGCGGTGCTGGCGGGCAGTGCCAGTGAGCAGCCCTGGCTGTGGGCAGCAGGCTCCTCTGCAGAGAGCACAGGGCTGCTCCCCTGAGGGCGAGGGGCACTGCCCTAGTGGGTCCTGTTGGCAGACACAGCCCCCCCTCTTCTGCCTGGCTCTGGGGCTCTGCTGGAATCTCCCTGCAATCTTAGTCCCAGGAGGAGCCGGCCTCAGAACTGGGCTGGAAGTGCTGTCTGGCTCAGAAGTTCTGTCAGCATGTAGAAGTTCTGGGGCACTGCTTTGGCTGTGAGATCCCAGGCTGCTTCAGGGAAGCAATTACAAAAGACCTACTTTCCTTTTCCCTCTTCTTTTTTTTTTTTTTGACACAGTCTTGCTCTACCGCCAGGCTGGAGTGCAGTGGCGCGACCTCGGCTCACTGCAATCTCTGCTTCCTGGGTTCAAGCGATTTTCCTGCCTCAGCCTCCCGACTAGCTGGGATTACAGGCATGCGCCACCACGCCCAGCTAATTTTTTTTGCATTTTTGGTAGAGACGGGGTTTCACCATGTTGGCCAGGATGGTCTCAAACTCCTGACCTCATGATCCACCCGCCTTGGCCTCCCAAAGTGCTGGGATTACAGGCGTGAGCCACTGTGCCCGGCCCCTTCTCCCTCTTTAAAAGAATTCTCTCTTCCACTTTCTTCCTGTCTTTTATATTTACTGTGGTAAAATATCATAACATGAACTTGGCTGTTTTTAACTATTTTAAGGTGTGTAACTCAGTGCATTCACCATCTTGTACAGCCATTGCCATTATCCATATCTAGGAGTTTTTCATTTTTCCAAACAGAAACTCTCTCTCTGTTAAACGCTAACTCCCCATTCATTCTCCCCCTCCACAGCCTCTGTCAAACCACCTTTCTCTTTGTCTCTGACTTTGACTATTCTAGGTACAGTTTATGAGTGGAATCGTAAAGTATTATCTTTTTGTGACTGACTGATTTCACTTAGCATTATGTGCCCAAAGCTCATTCAGTATTGTAGTGTACGTCCAAATTTCCTTCCTTTTTAAGGTTGAATAATTACTGTGTGGGGGCCCACGTTCTGTCCGTGCATCCACCAGTGGACAGCTGGGTCGCTTCCAGCCTTGGCTGTTGAGAATAAGGCTGCTGTGTATGTGGGTGTGCAAATACGTGTTTGAGTCCTTCCTTTCAGTTCTTTTGGCTAAATACCTACGAGGCCAGGTCATGTGACAATTCCATGGTTAATTTTTGAGGCCAGACCTTTCCCCAGACCTTTCCACACTGGCTGCACCATTTTATCCTCCTGTCAGCAAAGGCTCCCCTTTCTCCACATCCTCACCCTCATCCCGCCGACACTTGTCTTCCTTCTTCTGATGATGGTCATCTGATGTGGATGTGGAACGGTGTCTCCATGTGGTGCTTGTGGAACGGTGTCTCCGTGTGGTGCATGTGGAACGGTGTCTCCGTGTGGTGCGTGTGGAGTGGTGTCTCCATGTGGCTGATGCTCGTCATCTGATGTGGATGTGAAACAGTGTCTCCGTGTGGTGCTTGTGGAATGGTGTCTCCATGTGGTGTGTGTGGAACGGTGTCTCTGTGGTGTGTGTGGAACGGTGTCTCCGTGTGGTGCTTGTGGAACGGTGTCTCCGTGTGGTGCATGTGAAACAGTGTCTCCGTGTGGTGCGTGTGGAACGGTGTCTCTGTGTGGCTGATGCTCGTCATCTGATGTGCGTGTGGAACGGTGTCTCCATGTGGTGC
>NW_012103009.1:429497-437876 GCF_000951045.1 Mandrillus leucophaeus | reverse complement strand
TGATGCTCGTCATCTGATGTGTGTGTGGAACGGTGTCTCCATGTGGTGCGTGTGAAACAGTGTCTCCGTGTGGCTGATGCTCGTCATCTGATGTGCGTGTGGAACGGTGTGTCTGTGTGATGAGTGATGTTGAACATCTTCTCCTGCTCGTTGGCCATGTGATTTGCTTTGTTGGAGAAATGTCTATTCAACCTTCCTTTGACCGTTTTTGAATTGAGTTTTTTTTTTTTTTTTTTTTTAAGTTTTAGAAGTTCTTTACATACCCTGGATATTAATCCTTTATCAGATATATGCAAATATTTTCTTTGGGTTATCTTTTTACATAAAAAAAATTTTTTAGACATAGGGTCTTGCGGTACAGTGATCGTAGCTCCCTGTAACCCTGAACTCTTGGGTTCAAGTGATCCTCCCACCTCAGCCTCCTGCGTAGCTAGAACTGCAGGTGTGCGTCACCACATCCAGCTAATTTTTATATTTTTTGTGGAGATGGGGCCTCACTGTGTTGATCAGGCTGTTTTTGAACTCCTGACTTACAGAGTGCTGGAATTAATGGGCGTGAGCCACCAGCCCCCTGCCTTTACTTCTTTGACACACAAGTTTTAAATTTTGATGAAATGCAATTTTCTTTTTTTTCTTTGTTGCCTGTGCTTTCGGTGTCATATCCAAAAAAGTCATTTCCAAGTCAGTATCATGAAACTTTTCTTCTGTGCTTCCTTCGAAAAGTTTTATGTTTTCTCTCTGATGTTTAGGTCTTTGATCCATTTTGAATTAAGTTTTGTATCTGGTGTAAGATAAGGGTCCAGCTTCATTCTTTTACATGGGGTTATCGAGTTTTCCCAGCACTTGTTGAAGACGGTCCTAGGCCAGGCACGGTGGCTCACGCCTGTAATCTCAGCACTTTGGGAGGCCAAGGCAGGCAGATCACCTGAGGTCAGGAGTTCGTGACCAGCCTGGCCAACATGGCACAACTCCGTCTCTACAAAAAATATAAAAATTAGCCAGGCGTGGTGGCGGCGCCTGTAATCCCAACTACTTGGGAGGCTAAGGCAGGAGAATCGCTTGAACCCGGGAGGCGGAGGTTTCAGTGAGCCGAGATTGCGCCACTGCACTCTAGCCTGGGTGACAGAGTAAGATTCCGTTTCAAAAAAAAAGAAACACTGTCCTTTCTCCCAGGAATGGTCTTGGCCTAATTGTTAAAAAAACCAGCTGGCTGGCCGGGCGCGGTGGCTCACACCTGTAATCCCAGTACTTTGGGAGGCTGAGGCAGGTGGATCATGAGGTCGGGCGATCGAAACCATCCTGTAACATGGTAGTTTACCATGAAACCTCATCTCTACGAAAAATACAAAAAAAGTAGCCAGACATGGTGATGGGCGCCTGTAGTCCCAGCTACTCGGGAGGCTGAGGTGGGAGAATGGCATGAACCCGGGAGGCGGAGCTTGCAGTGAGCTGAGATCTGGCCACTGCACTCCAGCCTGGGCAACAGAGCGAGACTCTGTCTCAAAAAAACAAACAAACAAAAAACAGCTGGCCGTGTGTGCAGTGGTTTCTTTCTGGACTCTCTGTTCTATTTTGTTGTTTTATATGTCTGTCCTTACGCCAGTGCCCCACTATTTTGGTGACTGTAGCTTTGTAGTAAGTCGTAAGTGTGAGTTTTCCAACTTTGTTCTTTTTCAAGATTGTTTTGGCTATTCAAAGTCGTCCCTTGAGAATCTGTATGAATTTGGGGATGGGTTTTTCGATTTTTGCAAAAATGCTTTTGAGATTTTGGGAGGGATTGCATTGAATTCATAGATCACTTTGGGTAATACTGTCTTCTTAACAATATTAAGTCTTCAATCCATGAACACAGATGTCTTCCTATTTATTTATTTATATTTTTGAGACAGAATCTCACTTTGTTGCCCAGGCTGGAGTGCAGTGGTACAATCTCGACTCATCGCAACCTCCGCCTCCTGGGTTCAAACAAGTCTCTTGCCTCAGCCTCCCGAGTAGCTGGGACTACAGGCGCCCCCCCACCACGCCCGGCTAGTTTTTTGTATTTTTAGTAGAGATGGGGTTTCACTGTGTTAGCCAGGATGGTCTTGATCTCCTGACCTTGTGATCCACCTGCCTCGGCCTCCCAAAGTGCTGGGATTACAGGCATGAGCTACCGTGCCCGGCCTAGGTCTTTAAATTCTTGTAGCAGTGTTTTGTAGTTTGCAGTATACGAATCTTTTATCTCCTTGACTTAATTCTTTTGGATGCTATCATATATAAAATTGTTTTCTTACCTTCCTTTTTGGATTATTCAGTGCTAGTGTATGGAAATGCAACTGCTTTTTTGTGTGTCAATTTTGTATCCTAGAACTTTGCTGAATTTGTTTATTATCTTTAGCAATTTATGTGGAATATTTAGAATTTTCTGTGTGTAAGATCATATCAGGCCGGGTGTGGTGGCTCACATCTGTAATCCCAGCACTTTGGGAGGCCTAGACGGGAGGATTGCTTGAACCCAGGAGTTTAAGACCAGCCTGGGCAACATAGTGAGACCTTGTCTCTACAGAATAAATGGGAATAAAAATTAGGCAGGTGTGGTGGCACAGATCTGTAGTCCCAGCTACAGCTATTCAGGGGACTGAAGAGGGAGGATCGCTTGAGTCTGGGAGGTCAGGGCTGCAGAGCCAAGATCACGCCACTGTGTGCACTTCAGCCAGGACAACAGAGCAAAACCCTTGCTAAAAAAAAAATCATGTCATTTGGGAACAAAGATAATTTTACTTTTGCCTTTACCATTTGGATGCCTTTTCTTTCTATTTCTTGCCTAATTGCTCTGGCTAAGACTTCTAAGAGAAGATTGAATGGAAGCGGTGAGAGGGGGCATCCTTGCCTTGCTCCTGATCTTAGAGAAGTTTTCAGTCCTTCAGTATTGAATGTGTTGTCAGCTGTGAGCTTCTCATAGGTGCCTTTATCATACTGAAGATAGTTCCTTCTATTCCTTTATCATACTAAAGATATTTCCTTCTATTCCTTTATCATACTGAAGATGGTTCCTTCTATTCCTTTATCATACTGAAGATGTTTCCTTCTATTCCTTTATCATACTGAAGATGTTTCCTTCTATTCCTTTATCATACTGAAGATGTTTCCTTCTATTTCTAGTTTGAGTGTTTGATCAAGAAAGTACGTTGATTTTTTTTTTTTTTTTTTTTTTTGAGACAGAGTTTCACTCCTGTTGCCCAGGCTGGAGTGTGGTGGCGTGATCTCGGCTCACTGCAGCCTCTGCCTCCTGGGCTCAAGCGATTCTCCTGCCTCAGCCTCCTGAGTAGCTGAGATTACAGGTGCCCACCACCACGCCCGGCTAATTTTTGTATTTTCAGTAAAGACGGGTGTCACCACGTTGGCCAGGCTGGTCTTGAACTCCTCACCTCAGGTGATCCACCCTCCTCAGCTTCCCAAAGTGCTGGGATTACAGGCGTGAGCCACCACACCCGGCCGTATGTGGAATTTTATCAGATTTTGTTTGTATGAGTTGAGATATCATTTGGCTTCTGTCCTTTACCCTGTTAATGTCGTATATCAATTGATATTCATATGTGGATCCATCTTTGCATTTGAGGAGCAAATCCCACTTTATCCTGGTATATAATTCTTTTTTGTTTGTTTTGTTTTGTTTTGTTTTGTTTTTGAGACGGAGTCTCATTGTCGCCCAGGCTGGAGAGCAGTGGCCGGATCTCAGCTCACTACAAGCTCCACCTCCCGGGTTTACACCATTCTCCTGCCTCAGCCTCCGGAGTAGCTGGGACTACAGGCGCCGCCACCTCGCCCGGCTAATTTTTTGTATTTTTTAGTAGAGACGGGGTTTCACCATATTGGCCAGGCTGGTCTCGATCTCCTGATCTCGTGATCCGCCCGTCTCGGCCTCCCAAAGTGCTGGGATTACAGGCTTGAGCCACTGCGCCCAGCCTGTAATTCTTTTGATAAGATGCTAAGTTTGGTTTGCTGGTATTTTGCATCCATGTTCATACGGAATATTGGTTTGTAGTTTTCTTTTCTTGTAGTGTCCTTGTCTGGCTTTGGCATCGGGGTAATGCTGTCCTCACAGAATGCATTAGAAAATGTTCTCTCCTCTTCAGTGTGTTTGAAGAGTTTGAGGAGGATTGGTGTCAGTTCTTCTTTAAACGTGTGGTAGAACTCATCGCCAGGACATGAAAAACAAGCGGCAGCAAAATAAATGTTCGGTAGAACTTCCCAGCAAAGTCATCTTGTCTGGGCTTTTCTTTCTTGAGAGGTAGGTCTGACCCCATGTTATAGATGAGGTAACACAGTCAAGCCTTCTCCAGGGTTGCTCAAGGTCACGTGGGCAGAGAAGGTGAAGCTGAGATTTAGGAGCGTGTTCCTGTGGAGAAGAACATGAAGCAAATGAGCCTCCCGCCTTTCTCTAGCTCCAACCCCACTGTGTGGAACCAGGGGCTCAAGCTCGAATCCTGGTGTGGAATATATTCGTCCCCCCATTCCCCTCCCCACACAGTCCTCCTCCTCCGTGGAGGCGGAAGAGGGTCTGGGACACAGGCTGCCGTGGCCCCTGGAATGTGAGAGGCAACAGTAGGGGGTGAGTGGGTCAGACCTATGTCCCCCTCTCTGTCCTCGTCTGGAAGGGGCTGCATGGGAGGTGAGAGACAGCAGCTGTCCTCGCTCTGCCACCTCTGTCCCCAGGGAAGTGCCTAGGTGGCCAGAGCCTCCTCTGGGCTTCAGCCCATGCTGCTTAGGTCTGGGCTCCCTTAAGGGGTGTCTGAATATGCCCCTCCCAGTCTCATGTTTGTGTGGTGGACGATGTGCACATGCCTGCCCATCCTGGGTGGAATCCTCATGTGCTCGAGAGTCTAACACACTTCCGGTAACTCACAAGAAAGGCAGAATCGTAAAGGAACTTTTCACATACTTAGAACTGAAGAAGAATAAAAATACTACTCAGCAAAATGTGTAGAATGTAGTTAAAGTTGATTGTATACGGGGAAATGTAGCCTTTAAAGACAGACTGGAAAAGAAGAAAGGCTGCAAATTAATGAGTTAAGCTTCCAACTTAAGGACAAAAGCTAGGCATGGTGGCTCACGCCTGTCATCCCAGCACTTTGGGAGGCTGAGGCGGGCAAATCACCTGAGGTTGGAAGTTCAAGACCAGCCTGACCAACATGGCAAAACCCTGTCTCTACTAAAAATAGAAAAATTAGCTGGACATAGTGGCGGGCACCTGTAATCCCAGCTACTCGGGAGGCTGAGGCAGGAGAATCACTTGAACCCAGGAGGCAGGGGTTGCAGTGAGCCGAGATCGCGCCACTACACTCCAGCCTGGGAACAGAGCAAGACTCCATCTCAAAAAAAAAAAAAAAAAAAAGAGTAAACCCGCAGAAAGTAGAAAGAAGATGATGACTCAGATCGGAGCAGAGACCGATGGACACCCACAGGCAGGAGACGGAAGTGCCCTGTGGCTATTTGAATTTGAAGAAGCTCCTTAACAGAGAGATGAGCCTCAGGAAAACGCCTAAAACTCCTTCCTGGCTGCCCAGAGACTGCTCGTGAGGAGTTAGGACGCCACCTTTAGGAAGGGTTTCCCTCCCCTTTGTGGTGTAGCCGGCAGGAGAAAACCGACCTAAGAACTGTCTTCTGTCCTCTTTACCTAGGACTTGTTCTTTAAGTACACCTGGAATAACTTTCTGCACTTCCAAGTGGAACTCTGCATAGCCGCTATTCTCTCCCACGCCGCCCGCGAGGACAGAACAGAAGCCAGCGGGTCCGAGAGCAGGGCGGAGCCTCTGCATGAGAACGGGAACCGGAGCCTGGAGACCCCCCAGCCTCCTGCCAGCCTCCCTGACAACACAATGGTGACCCACGTGAGTCCAAGCAGCATCCAGCTTATCAGCGCCAGCTGCGCCCCACTCAGACCGCGTCCACGTCAGCGCTGACGTGTGCCAGACTTTGCTGTGCAGCTGACACGGGGGCAGGGCTTGGAAAAGGGTCCCCAGGTGTCGGTCAGAGGCTCGGAGACAGTGGGGCTTGAGTGGGGCTTGGAAAAGGATCCCCAGGTGTCGGTCAGAGGCTCGGAGACAGTGGGGCTTTGGGCTTGAGTGGGGCTTGCAGGTCTCATTGCCACCTGCCTTCAGCAGGGCGCTGGTGCCTTCTGTGTGCAGGCCTGGCAGGGGTTAGCACTGGATAAGATGAGTCCAGTCTGGCCTCCAGCTGGAGGCCCGGAGAATAAATGCCCAGGGGGCAGCAGTGTCAGTGATGAGGAATAAATGCCCAGGGGGCAGCAGTGTCAGTGATGGGAACCGCATGGTGGGGAGAGGGTGTTGAGGGATCTGCAGGCCAACCAGGGACCGTCACCCAGATAGCAGGGGCCACGGGTATATCGTAGTGTGAGGTGGAGCCCAGGAAAAACATCTCAGGTACAAGAAGTGATCTGTCTCAGGGCCTGGAGGTGAGAGAAAGTGCTGAGGACAAACAGCCCTAGTTGTTCCCTCTGGACACGGAGGAAGAGGGTAGGAGAGTGACCACAGTCGGGGGCAATTGAGAGACGGGGAGAAGGCCCAGGGGAAGGCAAGGGTCAGGGGGCAATTCCAGGAGTCAGAGGAGAAGGGAGAGGGTCCTTTTCTCAGGCTTCATCTTCAGGGCGCTCAGCAGTATGAGCTGCTGAATAGCACCCTCCTCTGGTGTTTGGTGAGAACCACGGAGGCTGAGGCTGTGCGTGTGCAGCAGTTAAGGGCCTGCAAAGTCCACACAGATGTGGTGGCTGCCAGCCAGCCCTGCCCAGTCCAGGGATGGGTGGAGGGGTGCATGCCTCCTTCAGACCCTGACTCACGCTGCCCCCCACCCCACCCACCAGCTGTTCCAGAAGTGCTGCCTGGTGCAGAGGATCCTGGAGGCCTGGGAAGCCAACGACCACACACAGTAAGAGCCGCTCGGACATGGAGGGACCCAGCCTGGCCAGTCAGGGATGCAGAGACGCACCTCACTCAAGCCCTGGCGGCACTGCGTGCAGGACTGCAGGATCGGGCGGAGTGTCGGGTGTGCGATGCGGCCCCACACTCTGGGGCTGCCGTGCCCTCCTACTGGGTGGACAGCTGCAAATGCTACTTGGGGAGGGGACACGGGGAGCTGACAGGAAGTGGTCCCGTCCCCACCAGGCACCTGGTCTGGCCCCCGCCCAACCTAGTTTGCCTAGGCTTTGCCAAACTCTTGCGGGTCCCCTGTCCATTCCTGATCTTCCCCAAGAACTCAGGCCCTCCGTCAGCACTCACACACGGGGACACATTATTTTGGTCTTTCCGTATCTGCTGCTTAATGGATGCTCCCTCTGTCAGAACACATGTCTTGCTTATTGTCCTGGGCCCAGAGCCATCGCCACCCATTGGTTGTTCTGCTGGGAGCTTTCTGGCTCTGGGCGATGTGAGGAGGGACTCACGGAAGCTGGGAGGGGTCTGAGTGCAGCTGTGGGGAAGCAGAGGCTGAGCTGGGCTGCACAGCATGGAGGTCCTGCCCGCCCCTCCCTGCAGGGTGCTGAGCCTGAGCTTTGTAGCTGACAGGGTGCGCTCACCTCCTGTGCCACTGCTGCCACCAGCGGGGCTTAGGCCATGCCACGGCCTTTCTGCCTCCATTTCCCTGTCTGTAAAATGGGGTGAGAGCAGTGTCTGTCTCCTCGTCTGTCTCAGGGGCACTTTTGGTGGTGAGGTTGGGGTGAGCCTCTGCATGTGGCAGGTGCTGCTCAAACAGAAAGTGTCCTGGAGGCAGGGCCGGGGGCGCGAGCGCTGGGCAGAGGCCAGGCACTTGCTCTGGAAGTGAACCTGGAGGCTTCTGCCACTTGGTTCTCTGGGTCGTGGGTCTGGCAAGGTCAGGACTAGGAGGCCGCCCTGATGGTGCCTGTTGCTTTCAGGGCAGCGGGTGGCATGAGACGTGGGAACATGGGCCACCTCACGCGGATCGCCAACGCGGTGGTACAGAACCTGGAGCGGGGCCCTGTGCAGACGCACATCAGCGAGGTCATCCGAGGTGAGCCCCCAACCCGGTCACCCTGCTGGTCATGGGCACCGGAGCCCCAAAGGAGCTGCTGCCTGAGGCTGCCCTCTGCCCGTCAGCAGGTGCTGACTGCACTGACAGTGAGAGACCCTGCGGCCGCCTCTGTGCTCTCACTTCACACATCAGATATCTCCTCAGGGGGCCTGGGTCTCATGTGTCAGTTCTGTTGGGTGGACTGTGGAGACCCTGCCAGGCGTCAGCATGTGGCACAAGAGACAGTCCTGCCGGGGCAGTTGGTGACTCTGGAGCTGGTGCTCAGAAGCCATTAGCACCGCCAGGCTCCTTGCATCTGATGGAGCCCTGCCTGGCTGGGCTGTCCTGGCCGTGTGC
>NW_012103009.1:428510-429402 GCF_000951045.1 Mandrillus leucophaeus | reverse complement strand
GACACCCACAGGCAGGAGACGGAAGTGCCCTGTGGCTATTTGAATTTGAAGAAGCTCCTTAACAGAGAGATGAGCCTCAGGAAAACGCCTAAAACCTGTCTCTTATACACATCTAGATGTGTATAAGAGACAGGTGGAGACCCTGCCAGGCGTCAGCATGTGGCACAAGAGACAGTCCTGCCGGGGCAGTTGGTGACTCTGGAGCTGGTGCTCAGAAGCCATTAGCACCGCCAGGCTCCTTGCATCTGATGGAGCCCTGCCTGGCTGGGCTGTCCTGGCCGTGTGCTCTGCACTCAGGTGATTGGAGAGTCTCATTCTCACTCAGGTGTGAGACTTCCTAGCACAAGTCTCAGGGGAGCAGGTAGCAGCCTGTTTCTTAAGAACACAGTGGGTTAGATGGGCACAGGCACAGCACATGTGTGGCAGAGGCGGGCCCAGCTGTGGCCCCTCCTCCCTATACCTGTGTAAGGTGAAGAAGCTCTGGATAGTCCTCCCTGCACCCCAGGACCATAGTGAGGGGTCTCCTGAGTTGGGCTCCATTAGGCCCTGGCGAGGTCAGGCCCACCGGCTGCCGTCATAAATAATAAAAGGGCAGGAGGAGCTTCCCCACATCCTGTAGGGCAAAGCACATGGGTAGAGGTCGAGGCCAGGGACGGCTCCCCGGGGCAGAGGCAGTTTAGGGAGGCGAGGGGCAAGCAGGAAGCTCTTGGGTCATCCCACACGATCTCCAGATGGTGAGTCCTTCCAGGGCTCTGACCTCCCCGGAAAAGCAGACAGGACCAGGACACATGCCCCGGCCTGTGGGCTGCTGCTGAGTTTGGGCCTGTGAGGCCGGGAGGAGGAGGCCGGTGTGGGGTGGGGAGGAGGAGGCCGGCGTGGGGCGGGGAGGAGG
>NW_012103009.1:420972-428349 GCF_000951045.1 Mandrillus leucophaeus | reverse complement strand
CCGGAAAAGCAGACAGGACCAGGACACATGCCCCGGCCTGTGGGCTGCTGCTGAGTTTGGGCCTGTGAGGCCGGGAGGAGGAGGCCGGCGTGGGGCGGGGAGGAGGAGGCTGGCGTGGGGCGGGGAGGAGGAGGCCGGTGTGGGGCCGGGAGGAGGAGGCTGGCTGCTCTCTTAGATTCTGTTCCGCGGCTTCTCGTTTCTGGGAGTTCCTCACCGTGGGCTTCCGCACCAACAGACTTGGAACTCGGATGCCCATTGGGGTCTCGGTAGGAGCAGATGTACCCACCACCCTGCCCACAGTTGCTGCACCTCAATCTCAGTGTGGCCCTAGGTCCCTCCGGACACAAGGCTATGCTGCCTCCTTCCCATCCAGCAAAGCCCGTGCTTCAGGCCCTCAGACGGACTGACCGCAGTAGCAGCGCCCCATCCTCCTGGACCCACGATGCACCTGCTGTAGCTCCTGGGTGCCCTGCGCCATCTGCATGGGGTCTCCCAGGGCTCACCAGGCAGCACTTCCCTTGCAGGGCTCCCTGCGGATTGCCGTGGCCGCTGGGAGAGCTTCGTGGAGGAGACACTGACGGAGACGAACCGCAGGAACACTGTGGACCTGGTGAGGAGGCTCGAGGCTGCCCCCTCGGCATGTGCACGGTGCTGGGACGCTGTGCGACGCTCCTGCCTTTGCCCTGAGGCAGAGGCCAAGGGAGGCACAAGGGCCGCACACCTGCCTGCTCCTGTTGCACGCGGCACCCCTGCGTAGCCCGCAAGTGTGCAGTGTGTCCTCTGGGCTGGTGTCCGTAACAGAGACCCTGTCCTGTGCCACACCAGGGCTGGGTCTCTGAGGACCTCTGTGCAGAGCCGGTGTTGGCCTCAGTTCCCTTCCCTCCCACTCCAGGAGCTGTAGCTTATTGGCAGAGGGCTCCTTTTGCCTGAGACCCACAACCTGCCCCCTGCACACGGAGGTTGGGCTGTCACGGGGCCTTGGCCTCACCTGGGCACCTTACACAACACGGCCTCCGGGGCCCAGAGATCTGACGAGTGACGTGCTGGGCGGGGTCTGGGAGCCCTGGGCTGGGCAGGGTCCTGGGCGCTGGGCTGGGTGGGATCTGGGGCGCTGGGCTGGCTCACACGCCCACCCCATCTGGCCTGTGTTTTAGGTGAGCACTCACCACCTTCACTCCTCGAGTGAGGACGAGGACATTGAGGGTGCTTTCCCTAACGAGCTGTCCCTTCAGCAGGTGAGGGCGTGGCCGGCACCTGTGTGCGCTGCGCTTGGTCCTCCAGACGAGTCTGATGGCATCTCACTAGCAAAGGGGAGAGGGGGCTCGTCTCCGAGCACGTATGGGGTGGGGTGGGTCTGAGGGGAGAACCCCAAAGTCACTCCACCTTGATGAGAGCGCTGAGAACACAGCAGATGGACTCCAAAGTCAGAATATGGGGCGTATCTCAGATGTGACCGCAGCAGGCACGCAGCCTGAGTTTTGGTAGAATCGTGAGCCCTGAATGGTCAGAGTTTACTGCCGGCTTTTGCTGGAGGAGAAGCTCCTGAACGACTAGAGAGCCTGTGGTTCCAAAGAACAGCCTCCAGGCCTGAGGCTGCTCCATGACTGGTGTCCCTGCCTCCCTCCCTCCCAGGCCTTCTCTGACTACCAGATCCAGCAGATGGCAGCCAGCTTCGTGGATCAGTTTGGCTTCAATGATGAGGAGTTTGCAGACCAGGACGACAACATCAAGTGAGTCTGCTTGGACGTCCGTCCTCGCTGCTGGGGTCCCATGGGGGCAGCTCCCTGAGGCCTTGCCAGGAGTGCTGCCTGATGTCCCTAGTGAGCACCGGGGGAGGAGAACTGCAGCCCCAGATGAGCAGTGAGGGGGCAGGAGCGCTGAGACCACCCTCCTTGCTCTTGCAGTGCCCCGTTTGACAGGATTGCAGAGATTAACTTCAACATCGACGCTGACGAGGACAGTGTGAGCCAACGGGGCTGTGTGGCACTGTGCGGGGCTGTGTGGCGTGCAGGCACCCTTTTCCCAGGCAGCTCAGGCCGCGCCCATGGCTCGGTCTGCCACGGGCCTGTGGTCTGCCGTGGGCCTGTGCGGTGGGGCTGGGGGAGGCCCCTCTGTGGAGCTCAGAACAGTCGCTTTCCTTGCCCCTCCCCATCCTGCCCTCCAGCCTGGGGCTCCCACATCCTGAACTAAGCCCCTCTGGGAGCCCTTTGGGGAGAGCACCTCCTGTCTCCCCCAGACCCTCTGGAAACTGACCTTGGCGTTTTACCCGGCAGCCCAGCGCAGCTCTGTTTGAGGCCTGCTGCAGCGACCGCATCCAGCCCTTTGACGACGAGGACGAGGACATCTGGGAGGACAGTGACACTCGCTGTGCCACCCGCGTGATGGCCAGAGCCAGGTGCAGGGCCCGCCCATCCCCCAAAGCCTCTGCCGAGGAGGTGCAGCCACCAGAACACCCGTCAGACGCCCCGACGCCCTGCTGTTTGCTAACTCTGGCTTGCAGAGCAGGCTCACCTGTCCTGCAAGTTCTGGGGCCCAACGCAGCGGGTGACCCTGAGGAGCCCGGAGCTGAGGCCTAGAGCGACTCCTGCTCCTCTCTCGAGATGATCTGTGCTCACTCTCAGCCCCGAGCCTGGGGCCGTCACTAACCCTCAACATTAGGCGTCCATCCTGGGCCACCAGGCATCTGACTCTGAGTCTCCCCCAGGTTTGGAGCCCCCCATGCTTCAGACAGCTGCTCAAAGAATGGCCCAGAGCGCGGAGGCCAGGACGGGAAGGCGAGCTCAGAAGCACACGGAGATGCACCTGGGGCAGGTGCCCCCCTGGCCCCTGGGAAGAAGGAAGCCCCCACTGTGGAGGGTGACTCAGAAGGTGGCGCTGGGGGCCGGGGCTGTGGGTGTTGGGGACAGGACATGGTACCCTGGCCTGGGTGTTGTGGAAGCTTCATTTGGGGCTCACTGTGGCCCGGAGCCTACATCCCCAGCTCTTTCCCAGCCATCCCGAGTAGGGGTCTGTGCTGTCCTGTGCCCGGCACAAGGTGGTCTCCTGGCCCTGCCTCTTGATTGTGGTCACTCAGCCACGTTGCCAAGGCTGGTGGGTGGTGTCCACCTAGTCTTCATCGTCCACCCGGCCCCCACAAAATTGGGCACGGGCCTGACGCCCTCCCCAGCACAGCAGCTCAGGCTGGCCGCCACCCTCACAGCCTACGTCTGTGGCAGGAGCTGGTCCACCCCACAGGCCGCATGGCTGATAAGACCCCTCTCCTTATCCCTGCCCTGGAGGCAGCACTGAGGCACTCAGGACTTTGGGCGGGGGGGGACAGGAATCTGTGCGGCACTCAGGACTTTGGGTGGGGGGGACCGGATCTGTGCGGCACTCAGGACTTTGCGGGGGGACCGGAATCTGGGCGGCACTCAGGACTTTGGGTGGGGGGGACCGGAATCTGTGCGGCACTCAGGACTTTGCGGGGGGACAGGAATCTCTGTTAGGAGGTGCTGAGCTCTTAGCTGAGGCTGACGGAGCAAGGGTGACACCCTGGGGAAGCACGAACATCCCAGATCGGAGGGAGGCACCCCATCCTCGAGGCCAGGGAGGGGCCAGTGGTGCTCGGTGAGCTGCCGTTTCTGTCGGTTGCGTTCCTGGCTAGGGCAGGGCAGTGGTGTCACCTCCACGGTCAGTTCAGCCCTGCTGGAGGCCTTGGGCCCCTCAGGCGCCTCCCTGAGCCTCGGGTCACATGCCCCATGGGTGTTGGCAGCTTGTCAGGACCCTCAAGCTGCCCCGTTGCTCTCAGAGGGGCTGATGCGCACTGCCCAGCCCTCCCTCCTGGATCAGCTCCATGTTCCTGTCAACCTCTGTGGGGCCCCTGGGGTGGGGGTGCTGCCTTCCCTTTGCCTGCAGCACCCCAGGCAGGCCTGCCCACACCTGACCCATCTCCCCCAGCAGGCGCCATGTGGACAGCAGTGTTTGATGAGCCAGCGAACTCGACACCCACAGCCCCAGGAGTGGTGAAGGACGTGGGTTCCAGCGTGTGGGCAGCTGGTACCTCAGCTCCAGAGGAGAAAGGCTGGGCCAAGTTCACCGACTTCCAGCCCTTCTGCTGGTAACAAATGCGCTGGCAGGAGGGGGCCGTGCCAGGAAGTGCCCGTCACGGTCAGGAGGCGTCCGTCCCCCGGGACTGACCCTGTCCTCGTGCTTGCCTGCAGCTCCGAGTCAGGGCCCAGGTGCAGCTCTCCAGTGGACACAGAACGCAGCCGGGCTGAGGGCAGCCGGAGCCAAGGCCCTGAGAAAGCCTGTGAGTAGGAGTAGTGCAGGCAGTACCCAGGTTCCTGCAGAGGCCCAGTCTTGCCCAGTTTAAGACCTGAGGCCAGCTGGCCTCCCTCCTTGGGGGCAGTGGGAGGTGGTGGCCAGGGCCCCGCATGCTGCTGGGCCTCTGGTGACATTGGGGTTTGATACAGCAGTGGGACTGGAGCAGCCACATGCAGATGGGGAGGCCCCCAGAGGGGAGGCAGCAAGGCCATCGGGCTGGCCCTGAGTCCGGTCTGAGTAGGTGGCACAGCCCAGGCCTGCACCCCGGGTTCCGGCCAGCAGCCCCGGGACCCCAGTATTGAGATGTATGTGGGTGGGGTGCTGGCAGGAAGCCGTTCTGGGGCCTGATCAGAGCCCCTGGCCCCCAGCCCCCTAGTCAGGCACAGAAGCTCCCCCAGATAAGGCTGAGAGCTCCAGGAGAGTGACAGCTGGCTGCCAACACTGGTGTCCCAGGTGCTTGAAGGAGCTGTGGCAGGACCATATGAGGCGGAGCGGGCCCCTCCCTGAGCCTCTGTGTCCTCCTGTGAGACCAAGGCGTGTTGCCCTGTATCATGGGGGAGGCAACAGGGTTGCTTGTGTGGAGACCCCATGGCAGGTGCGTGAGCCTGTCTGCCTCATCATGCAGCTCTCACACAGGCACACGTGTGCAGGCAACAGGCTGCATGTGAAAGGCCACATGTATGGGGGCCCTATGGCCAGGGTGGCCGTGCCCTGTGGCCCCTCCTGCCTCACTGGACAGCACAGGCCTCCTCCTTTGCAGTCAGCCCAGCTTCTCCATGTGCCTGGAACGTATGTGTCACCAGGAAGGCCCCCCTGCTGGCCTCTGACAGCAGCTCCTCTGGGGGCTCCAACAGCGAGGACTATCAGAAGGCAGCGAGTGCCGTGGATGCCGTGAGCAGGAGTCCTGGCCGGGAGGCCCCCCCGCGGCCCACAGGGGCCAGGACAGAGGAGGCTGTCGGCAGGTGTGTGGGGCGTGGGGAGCGGGGCGGGCCTGCCCAAGTGCAAAGGGTGCGGCTTCCAGGCCGTCCCCAGGTCTCAGCTCCCCCCAGAGCAGGCCGAGGCCAGGCCAGAGGTCTTCCCCACACTGCTTCCCCCATGGCCCTGTGGCCCTCAGAAGCTGGCTCGGCGGGTGATGCTCGGGGGAGTGATGCTCGGGGGAGTGATGCTCAGGGTGATGCTGCACATTAAGTGGAGCTGGATGGGAGGAGGGTGGGGCTCGTTTATTGGACAGAACATCTGTGTTCTCCGTTGTGAGTGGTTAAGACAAGAAGACAGGGCCTGGGTGTCCCAGACAGTCCTCCAGGGACTTGGGGGAGCAGCCCCTACCCCAGATCCCGGTTGGAGAGAACAGCCCAGCTCTTGGGGCTCTGGGCCTGGCTGAGCCGCCTGGGATCTGGGTACCCTGGTGGTCAGGGAGGGGCACAGACTTTAAGTCCGGCAGGCGAGCGGGCATCTGTGGAGCTCACACAGACCTCGCCCGCTGCTCCCCTTCCACGGGAGGCCTGTGATTCCCAGACGCCTCAGAAGCAGGACAGTAGAATGGGGGCGGGGGCCTCAGGACTGCATTTTGGGGGTCCAGACCCTGAGAGTTGGAGGCAGCTTGCAGGTGGGCAGAGGCCCAGGCTCCCTTGAGCCCCCAAGAGCCATTCCTGGGGAGAGAGTGGAGAGGGAGGCACTCCCTGTGAGGAGGCTGGCATCTGGCCGGCCCCTCCAGCAAGCTGAACCCCATCCATCCCTCCACAGGAAGAAGGTCTCTGGCATTCTTCAGTGAACAGATACCTCTCTGACCTCTGGGGTCAGGGGGTGGGAGATTAGCAGGAGGGCAGGACAGATGGGGTAGATGCCAGGGCCAGGTAAACCTAAGGGGGAGGGTAGGACTGGGCTTGACGGGGGGGACGAGGGTGCACCCGGCAAGGGTACAGCTGTGCAAAGGCCCTGGGGCCTGAGCTCCCAGTAGGTCCAGGCAACAGTGGGGAAGTCCTTGGACTGGATTCCTCTAGGAGGGGACAAGGTGCCTGTCGCCTGGTGGTACATCCCAGTCCCTCCTGGCTCCGTGGTTGTGAAGGGCCTCAGCCTGCATGTGTCCCGCCTGTGCTGCCCTCCCCTCACATGTGGAGCAGGTCTGACACCTCAGGGGGTCCTGCTCGCTGACCCCCAGCAGTCCTGGAAGGTCTGTGTGGTACTGGGGCTCCAGGCATCTCCCCCAGCCAAGCTGCAAGCTCAGCACCAGGCTGGCTCTCCCCGCCCTGTTGACCAGCAGGCCCCGTCTGTGCTCACAGCTCCTCCCCTTGTTTGGCCACCCTGTCCTCAGGGCATCTGCAGCAAGTGGGGGGCACAGCACGGGAAACGGGGCCAACGCCACAGCAGTGGATGTCCCGATGCCGAAGTCACTGGGAAGCCCAGGCCAGAGCCCCTCAGGTTGAAAGTCATACAGAGTTCCTGTGTGGGCTTCATTCCTTCTTAAAAGTTTAGTCACTGAAAATAATTTTTTGTTTGTGTTTTTGTTTTTGAGATGGAGTCTTGGGCTGTTGCGCTGAGCAGTGACCGCGCTCAGCCTAGTCACTGAAATTCTTAACAGTCTTTACCCATCCAGGCACAGTAGCTCACGCCTGTAATCCCAGCACTTTAGGAGGCCGGGGCAGGCGGATCACGAGGTCAGGAGTTCCAGACCAGTCTGGCCAATATGGTGAAACCCATCTCTACTAAAAATACAAAAATTAGCTGGGCATGGTGGCGGGCGCCTGTAGTCCCAGCTACTCGGAAGGCTGAGGCAGGAGAATCGCTTGAACCAGTGAGCCGAGGTCGCACCATTGCACTCCGGCCTGGGCGTCAGAGACTCTGTCAACCAAAACAAACCTTTACCCACTTTTCCTAAACAACCCGTAAAAAGCTTTGCTCTGAAAAGTGGGAATATCATTGTGCAAAGTAAGTTGCTTTTTTCCACGGGGCTGTCTGCATAAAACTTGCCACTTAGAGCTGTGCCTGCACTGTCCTGGCAGTCCAGCCTGCAGGTGAGCTCCTCACACCCCCGCCCGGCCTGAGCGCCCCTCGCTGGGTCAGACACTCAGTGTCCTC
>NW_012103009.1:411659-420922 GCF_000951045.1 Mandrillus leucophaeus | reverse complement strand
CCCCACACTGCTTCCCCCATGGCCCTGTGGCCCTCAGAAGCTGGCTCGGCGGGTGATGCTCGGGGGAGTGATGCTCGGGGGAGTGATGCTCAGGGTGATGCTGCACATTAAGTGGAGCTGGATGGGAGGAGGGTGGGGCTCGTTTATTGGACAGAACATCTGTGTTCTCCGTTGTGAGTGGTTAAGACAAGAAGACAGGGCCTGGGTGTCCCAGACAGTCCTCCAGGGACTTGGGGGAGCAGCCCCTACCCCAGATCCCGGTTGGAGAGAACAGCCCAGCTCTTGGGGCTCTGGGCCTGGCTGAGCCGCCTGGGATCTGGGTACCCTGGTGGTCAGGGAGGGGCACAGACTTTAAGTCCGGCAGGCGAGCGGGCATCTGTGGAGCTCACACAGACCTCGCCCGCTGCTCCCCTTCCACGGGAGGCCTGTGATTCCCAGACGCCTCAGAAGCAGGACAGTAGAATGGGGGCGGGGGCCTCAGGACTGCATTTTGGGGGTCCAGACCCTGAGAGTTGGAGGCAGCTTGCAGGTGGGCAGAGGCCCAGGCTCCCTTGAGCCCCCAAGAGCCATTCCTGGGGAGAGAGTGGAGAGGGAGGCACTCCCTGTGAGGAGGCTGGCATCTGGCCGGCCCCTCCAGCAAGCTGAACCCCATCCATCCCTCCACAGGAAGAAGGTCTCTGGCATTCTTCAGTGAACAGATACCTCTCTGACCTCTGGGGTCAGGGGGTGGGAGATTAGCAGGAGGGCAGGACAGATGGGGTAGATGCCAGGGCCAGGTAAACCTAAGGGGGAGGGTAGGACTGGGCTTGACGGGGGGGACGAGGGTGCACCCGGCAAGGGTACAGCTGTGCAAAGGCCCTGGGGCCTGAGCTCCCAGTAGGTCCAGGCAACAGTGGGGAAGTCCTTGGACTGGATTCCTCTAGGAGGGGACAAGGTGCCTGTCGCCTGGTGGTACATCCCAGTCCCTCCTGGCTCCGTGGTTGTGAAGGGCCTCAGCCTGCATGTGTCCCGCCTGTGCTGCCCTCCCCTCACATGTGGAGCAGGTCTGACACCTCAGGGGGTCCTGCTCGCTGACCCCCAGCAGTCCTGGAAGGTCTGTGTGGTACTGGGGCTCCAGGCATCTCCCCCAGCCAAGCTGCAAGCTCAGCACCAGGCTGGCTCTCCCCGCCCTGTTGACCAGCAGGCCCCGTCTGTGCTCACAGCTCCTCCCCTTGTTTGGCCACCCTGTCCTCAGGGCATCTGCAGCAAGTGGGGGGCACAGCACGGGAAACGGGGCCAACGCCACAGCAGTGGATGTCCCGATGCCGAAGTCACTGGGAAGCCCAGGCCAGAGCCCCTCAGGTTGAAAGTCATACAGAGTTCCTGTGTGGGCTTCATTCCTTCTTAAAAGTTTAGTCACTGAAAATAATTTTTTGTTTGTGTTTTTGTTTTTGAGATGGAGTCTTGGGCTGTTGCGCTGAGCAGTGACCGCGCTCAGCCTAGTCACTGAAATTCTTAACAGTCTTTACCCATCCAGGCACAGTAGCTCACGCCTGTAATCCCAGCACTTTAGGAGGCCGGGGCAGGCGGATCACGAGGTCAGGAGTTCCAGACCAGTCTGGCCAATATGGTGAAACCCATCTCTACTAAAAATACAAAAATTAGCTGGGCATGGTGGCGGGCGCCTGTAGTCCCAGCTACTCGGAAGGCTGAGGCAGGAGAATCGCTTGAACCAGTGAGCCGAGGTCGCACCATTGCACTCCGGCCTGGGCGTCAGAGACTCTGTCAACCAAAACAAACCTTTACCCACTTTTCCTAAACAACCCGTAAAAAGCTTTGCTCTGAAAAGTGGGAATATCATTGTGCAAAGTAAGTTGCTTTTTTCCACGGGGCTGTCTGCATAAAACTTGCCACTTAGAGCTGTGCCTGCACTGTCCTGGCAGTCCAGCCTGCAGGTGAGCTCCTCACACCCCCGCCCGGCCTGAGCGCCCCTCGCTGGGTCAGACACTCAGTGTCCTCGCCCTGCAGGAGGCCAGAGGGCCCATCTGCTGCTCGTGGCCAGGCTGGGCCTTGGGGTGCCTGACCCCCTCCAGAGCAAGCCCCTTAGATGCCCAGCAGGATCCTCTCTCCCCTCCCATCCCTCGGGCGGTTTCCCCACACTGTGCCCAGTGTAAGGCTGACGTTGAGATCACAGCACAGGAGCCTCGGGGGCCCCTGGAGAATGAGGCGCTTGATGAGCAGGATCTGAGCGCTGCCTGGAAGGAGGTTTGAGGTCATCAGTGGACAGGCAACTTGTCCCACTACTTGGAACTCGGGGCCGCAGAGCTGCCTAGCTGGGCACAACCTGGGCCACCCCACAGAGGGCAGGAGTGGGAGGGGCCAAAGATGGTGCTCCAGGCCACCTGGACCTTTTTGTCCAGCTGGTTCTTTCGCATGAGGTGGGGTGGCACTGAGGGTGGGGGTGCCCCTAACCGGAACCCGTGTCTGCCACACAGGGCCGAGTGTGCCAACAGCCGGCTGTTAGATCCTGCCTGCCCCGCGCCGAAGGAAGTGACCGCTGCCCCAGCCGTGGCTCCGCCCCCCGAGGCTGCTGTGGCCATCACCACAGCACTGAGCAAGGCTGGCCCCGCCATACCCAGCCCAGCAGTCTCTTCTGCAGTGGCCGTGGCGGTCCCCCTAGGGCCCATCATGGCAGTCACAACAGCCCCAGCCATGGTGGCCACCCTGGGGACAGTGACAAAGGACGGGTGAGCAGGTTGAGTGTGGGGGTAGGGGGTGCGGACGGGGCCCGCAGCCCGCACGGCTCCAACCCCACCCCATTCCTGCAGGAAGAGAGATGCCCCGCCGGAAGGAGCTGCCTTAAATGGCCCAGTGTGATGCTGCTGCCGCCCGGCCACGGCCCGCCCTGGTCAGGCTGCATCCTTAATCGAGAAAACTACCTGGTGATGCAATCTTTTTTTTTTTAATTTAATTTAATTTTAAAATAAATGCTGCATTGGTAAAGCTGGCAGTTGAAACCAGTTGGACGGCCCAGCTTGCGTCTCTTCTGCCTGAGTGGGCCTCTCAGGTCACTCGTGCCCGCTGGAGGACAGAGGGGCACCTCAGCCGCCCCCAGGCCCGGAGCACAGCGATAAGGTCTGCCTGCGCCCACCCTTGACACATGGGGATTATGGAGGTTTTAAAAAAAAAAAAAATTAGTGGGGGGGGGGGGGGGGGGGGGGCAGGACCCGGAGATGCCACCAGGACCTGATGGGCCAGGAAGGGCGTGGACTTGGAGGCTGTTTTTAGAGACTTTTTTAAAGAATACAGAAGGAGCCAAGCTTTTTTGCACTTTGTATCCAGCTGCAAGCTCAGGGCAGAGTCAAGGGCCTGGGTTGGGGACACCCGACTCACAGGAATGCATAAGGGCCTCAGACCCTTGCAGCTGCCCAGTAGCCCTTGGAGCTGGCACTGAACCAGGCTGCGAGACTTGACTGCCTTAAAATCGCAAGGCCCTCTGGGCCTGGCAGGGATGTCCCTGTGCCCAGCACAGGGTGCCTGGCAGGGGGAGACCACAGGTATGCAAGTGGGGGGCCATGGCTTGGCACTGGGGGCTTGAAGACTGGTTTCTAGCACTACTGGTCATGGCCATGTTGTCCTAGAAGGGTCCAGAAGATTATTTTACGTTGAGTCCATTTTTAATGTTCTGATCACCTGACAGGGCACCCAAAACCCCCAACTCCCAATAAAAGCCGTGACGTTCGGACAAACCGCGTATTGTGAACCTTCTGGCCCCAAAGCCCCAGTCCGGCCAGGGGTGGGAGTGTCTCCTCCTGCGTCTGTTTTGTGGCCCCCCATCCCCCAGGATCATCCCCGTGTAATGGGTGGAGGTGGAACAGGCCACGTCACAACAGCAGGTCTCTCTCTGAGCAAATACTGGGCTTTTTCCTGTTTGGGGGATGGGGGGGCCACTTCTCCTGACGCTCAAACACACCAACCCCAGGCCTTGCTCTTGTGCCAGCTCCCCCTCCCCCTCCCGGAAGCCTGGGCCCCACCTTGGCCTCACTGAGTGGGAACCCCCGCCGGGGGGCTCGTCTGAAAAATGACTCAAGGGTCTCCTTCCATCACGGTTGGCGAGGACCTGCTCAGCTCCCCACAGGCCGTCTCCGCCCCAGCTACACACTCTGCCTTGTTCTCACCCCCTGCCCTGTGCCTGGCATTTGTCCTCTCCCCCCACAAATGTGGAATAGGGGGGGCAGGGTCCCTTCTCCCCTTACTCTGACCTGTGGGTTTCCCAGGTGCCAGGAACTTTGGTCAGGCTCCATCTGCCTGGCCTGAGGGAAGACCTGGCTGGTTTCAGTGGCTCAAGTGAGCCCGACCACGTCTCCCCCCCGGTGTCCCAGCACCACCTGTTTGGTGGGGGAGGTGGTGGCATCATGCTGGGCCTTACAGGGTCCAAGGCCGTCCTTGGCTTCAACGTCCCCCCAGGGAAGGGTCTTGGTCCCCCCACCTGCCAGCACCAGGCCCCACCTCTGCAGCGATCACCGGAACCCTCCCCTCACCCCCACCTGCTCACCTCCCACCTGAGAGGGGCCTCTAGCTGGGTCCCCTGTCCCCCACCAGCCCCTCTGGCCAGGTCACCAGGTGCCACTCTCAGATGTTCTCTTGGCCTTGGCAGCACCTACACCCCTCCCCACCTTCTGCTCCCACACCCCTGCCTGGCCACAGGCAAGGACACAGCAGCTCAGCAGGCGAAGCCCTGGGCCGGGTGGGACTCAGGTTTGAATGGGAAGAGCAGTGAGGGGCCACAGTGACACCAAGAAGGGAAGGACCGGGGCCCTCTGAGGCCCCAGAATTCCCAAGAACAGGGTCTATCCCCCACGGGCACTGCCCCCTCACTCTGCCAGGTGCCGCCTGCTGCCTGAAGAGGGCCAGATGTGGTCGACCCGCATTCCCCTGGGCGCCCGCTGTACCCTCTCCTGGGTCTGGCCTCCATCCCTTCAGCTCTGGTCTAACCGGAAGCTGCCGTCCACCTCAAGTATCCTCTGGACTTGCAACAGCCTCCTGAGGGCAAATGACCACCCACCCTTTCACCCCCCAAGCCTCCGTGATGCCAGCTTCTGCACCCCCTGGGGAGGGATGGCAGCTTCCTCTCCAGCTGTGCCGGCCCCTAGACCAGCCCTGAGGCCTGGGGGGAATCAAGCAAGGCCCCAGTGAAGCCTCCTGCTCGATCTGCCCCCAGAGCAAAGCCACTCCCAGGGACGTGCAGGCTAAGCTGGGTGGACCCAGGCACCAGGAAAGGCTCATGAGAAAGATGCCAGCCTCCCACTAGGTGGGCCTGGATAGGGGCAGATGGGACCCTCTGGGTAGGCTGAGAACAGGCAGCTGGGATGTGGGTAAGGCAGGCACAGGAGCATGGCGTTAGTTCTCTCTTTATATAGACTCTGGTTCTAGAAACTCGCCTGCAGCCGCTGGCTGGACTATTTACAGGCCCATTGCGGGCTGTACCTTGGCCACCTCCCGGCACGGTGCTCAGCTGTGATGCCAAAATAAGTTAGGGCCGGCCGGGCGGGGCGGGGCAGGGACGGGGGCTGTACACACAAGTGCTGGGGGCTCGGGGCCTCAATACTGTCGAGGGCCGGGGCTGTAAACATGGCCGGGGCGGCCCTGCCCACCCCTAGTGGTCGGTAACGACTGGAAGCAGAGCAGCCGGGCAGGGCCGGGAGGCTCAGGCATCCGACAGGCAGCTCTGGATCCGGTCCACCCACTGCTGGGCCGAGGGCACGTCCTGGGCACAGAAGTTGTAAACGCGACGCGTTGTCTTCACCTGGGGAAGGGCAGGTTACTGACTCCGCAGCCCCCACACCCCAGAGCCCCTCCCCTCTCCCAAGCCCCGGCCAAGGCTCACGTCAAAGAAGGCCTTCTCGTCCACAGTCTTAGGGGCACCCATGGTGGGCGTGCCAGGTGCCACAGCCTCCACCTCCGCCAGGTCGATGACACCCTTGCACTCTGTGTCCACACGGTGGTCATAGTAACGCAGCTGGAGGAGGCCACAGAGTCAGCGCAGCCCCTTCCCCCAAGTCCCCCCGACCACCTGATCACTCACCTGGTGCTTGGTCTTGTCCAACACGAACCAGCGGGCCTTCCAAGGCTTCATGAAGGCCCCCTTCTTGTACAGAGTGCCCTCGTAGGACCTGCATTTGCAGCAGAACCAGGGCCAGGTTGGCTGTCATGGCCCAGCCAAGCCCAGGCCCCAGCAGTTGTCCCCACCTGCTGTCCCAGCCCAGGAGGTAAGACCAGGCTCCCTGTCCCCGGAACTGACCTAAGCCCAGAGCACTGGCCAGGGGGCCACAAAGCAGCCTCGGGGCTGCACGCCCAGGAAGACGGCCCAGAAAGGAGACAGTGAAGGATGCCTCACCCCCTCGACTCCAGGGAGCATCCCTACACCAGAGCCTCAGGGTCTTGGGAAAGCAGCCCCCCGACACAGGGCAGTCGCCCTGACGACGAGAGGGATGCCGGGCAGGTAGATCTGTAGAAGCAGCCGTGGCAGCAGCTGCCTGGGATGGATCCTGTCAGGCTCCAGACTCATGGGGACCCCACTACCTCCCTGTTTCTGCTTCTTCCTCAGCCGTTGCAGGCTGTGGTCGGCTGCAGTCACCAGTTCCACACCCCAAACCCCTCCCGATGGTAGCGTATACTTAGGCCATCACTGTGGCCTTCCCAACAAATCCTTCTAACCTAAGAAATGACAAGCTCCTCAAAAGCACCTGCATCTCCCACCAGAGGACTGCCTGGGACCCCAGAACACCAGCTCAGAGGTTTCCGTGCAGCAGTGGGAGGGCCCCTCATACCTGTTCTCACTCTCAGCTGTCTGGAACTGGCTGTACAGGGTGCTGGTGCTGCGGCGGGCAGCCTGGCGGGAGCCGGATGCGGTTGAGCCACTACTCTGGTCGCTGTCCAGGCTGAGGCTCAGGGTGGAGCCCACGGGCCCCTCCTGCAGGTACACACCCAGCGAGCGGCGGTGGTGGGGTGCGGTGGACACCAGGAGGGAGCTAGGGGTGCCCTGGAAACAGGAGGTTGGGACTTGGGTCAGGGCTGGGCAGACGCCACTTTCTCCCAGCAACAGGCCCACCGTGGCCGCTCACACTGGCCCTCACTCACACGTCCGTCTGGCCGGCCTTCGAGGCGCTGTGCAGCCTTCACCCGGTCCCAGGTGTCCTTCCAGCGCTCAGCGGGTCGGCCCAACTCTGTCTCCAGCCTCTGCAGCTCCTGGCGGGGAGAATTAGTGAAAAGTTTGTTCAAAAGGAAATATCCAGACTACAGCATGAAAAGACAAAAGGGTGGAAAATACAGGAAAGAGACACAATGGAAAGGCCTAACACGTGTGTAACTGGATCACAGGGGGAGATGGCAAAGGGAGGGAAGAAATATGCAAAGTGAATATTTGGGGACAACAGTTGAAAAATTTCCCAAACTAACCAGAGGCATCAAACAACATAATCAAGAAGCACCACAAACCCCAACAGGGTAAGTTAAAAACACACACCCCCCGGACAGGCGCGGTGGCTCCCGCCTGTAATCCCAGCACTTTGGAAGGCTGAGGCGGGTGGATCATCTGAGGTCAGGAGTTCGAGACCAGCCTGGCAAACATAGCCAAACCCCATCTCTACTAAAAATACAAAAATTAGCCGGGTGTGGTGGTGGGCACCTGTAATCCCAGCTACTTGGGAGGCTGCAGTGAGCCAAGAGTGCGCCATTGCACTCCAGCCTGGTCGACAAAGCCAGACTCTGCCTCAAAAAAAAAAAAAAAAAAGCTATGAGCCGAGTCCAAACTCTAGAGGTTAAGCAATGCTGAAAGACGCTGGACTTCCAAAAGCCAGTGTGGCAGGACCTCACCGGAGACACAGAGACACAAAACCCCAACTGAAGCCCTGGAGAGGCCACACACCTTAGGCTGCTCTATCCCTGCAGCTTCTCTAGAGGTGCTGGAGAACTGCCCAAACAAAGCTTAGAAACAAGCCTCAAACAGATCAAGCTGACCCACAAACTCATTACCTACCGGCAAGAATAAAACCCAAGACTCCTTAAAGAAGGACAACACAGGCAGGGCTCAGTGGCTCAGTGGCTCAGTGGCTCAGTGGCTCATGCCTGTAAGCCCAACAGTTTGGGAGGCTGAGGAGGGAGAATCACTTGACCCAAGGAGTGTGAGAACAGCCTGGGCAACATCAGGACAAGACCCCATATTTGTATATATTTTTAAGTTATAAATATGTTTCAAGATTTAAAAGAAAACATGGACATAACAGTTTATCAGATGGGGAATCTCTATAATAAAGAGGGTTAAATTCATTAGATGGGGCCAGGTGCAGGGGCTCACATTTGTAATCCCAGCACTTTGGGAGGCCAAGGTGACAGGACTGCTTGAGCCCAGGAGTTTATGAGACCTGTCTGGGTAATATAGGGAGACCCTGTCTCTACAAAAAACAAAAAAAAAGCCGGCATGTGGCACAGGCCTGTAGTCTCGGCAACTCGAGAGGCTGAATGAACATGAGGATTGCTTGAGCCTGGGAGGTCCAGGCTGCAGTGAGCCATGACTGTGCCACTGCACTCCAGTCTGGGCAACAGAGCAAAACCCTGTCTCAAGAAATAAAAAGAAAAAAATTCATTTGATGGGCTTGAGTATATTAAAAACAAAGAGAAGAGTAGTGAACTTGAAGACAGGACCACAGAAATCATCCAAAATGAATTGCAAAGATAAAAACTGAGAAAAAAAAAGCAGGGCCTCAGCAACATACAGGACAAGAAAGTCCCGGAAGGAAAGGCAGAGATTATGCAGAAAAAGTAATTTATAGAAGCAGTGGCTTAAAATGTATTAAATTTGACAAAAATGATCATCCCACAGACCCCAAGCAGGATGAAAGCAAAAACCATGATGGCCAAATCGCTGAAGCCAAAAATGAACGCAAAATCTTAAGGCAGAGGATGAAAGGGCGCCATGATACACAGTTTATAAGGATAAGAGTGAACACCAACTTCTAAGCAGAAACAATACAGGCCAGAAAACAAAGTAATTTTTTTTTTTTTTTTGAGGCAGAGTCTCACTGTTGTCGCCCAGGCTGGAGTGCACTAGCGCGATCTCGGCTCAATGCAGCCTCCACCTCCCAGGTTGAAGCGATTCTCCTGCCTCAGCCTCCTGAGTAGCTGGGATTCCAGGCGCCACCATGCCCGGCTAATTTTTATATTTAGTAGAGATGGGGTTTCACCATATTGGCCAGGTTGGTCTCGAACTCCTGACCTCAGGTGAT
>NW_012103009.1:389501-410379 GCF_000951045.1 Mandrillus leucophaeus | reverse complement strand
AAAAAAAAAAAAAACCACCACGCTGGGTGTTTATGTCATATGTAAAAGTAAAATGTGTGACAGTGACAGGAGGACAGGAAAGGCGTGAATGGACATACACCGCTGTAAGGCTCTTCTGGTGTGAACGAACGGGGTAATGTAATTTCAAGTCAGATGATTATAGCCCTGGCAACTCCTGAAACATAACACAGAGAGATACAGCTCAACTCACAGTAGACAGAATTCTAAAAACATATTTTTTAAAAAAAGAAAAGCAAGAAAGGAAAAAAAATCAAAGGGACAAGGAGAAAACAAACAGCGAGACGCCAGACTTAAAGCCAGCCACATCAATAGTAACGGTAAATTAAAATGGGCTAAAAATTCCAATTAAAAAAAAACATTAGACTGGGTAACAGGAAGACCCAACTACATCTACATTCTGTGTCCAAGAAACTCACCTTAAACATAAACACACAGACCAGTAGAAAACACAAGTATAGAAAATCACAGAGCAAGCTGATGGTCACCACAAAGCTGAGTGACTCGTCAGCACCAATCGGACCGCGCCAACTTTAAGACAATGAGCTTCGCTTGAGAGAAAAAGGGACCGCTGTCTGTGTGGATCACCTCCGTCGCAAACCATGACTCCCGTGCTCCCCCAAACCCGGTGCCCCATGCTAAGTCACTGAAATAAATGACTCATTTCAGCCTCACCACTTCCCTGTAAGGCAGGAATCAGCATTTCCACTTTCTGCACGAGGAAACAGAAGCTCTAAGATGCTCAGATAACCTCTAAGGCCACGCAGCCAACAGTGGGGAGCTGAGTACAGGTCCCCCCATGGCCTAGCTCTGAAGTCCTACACACCAACCTAGCCGCCACCCCTCAGTCTCCTTTCTCCCTCCCAGGCGTCTCTGCCTTGTTCAGTCCAGGCCCACCAGGGATGGCACAGTGAGGGGTAAGAGAGGCCTAAATGTCAACCCCAAGCTTTCAGGGCAAGAACCCAGAGCTGCTCACTTCAGGGTAGGTGGGGCAGGCAGTCTGGCAGAGGGAGTAAACACCGGCATCTCTAAGGGCTGACTCCTCAAGAGTTGCCTGAGCTGCTCAAAGCCAGGTCAGGGAAAACACGCGGGCCCAGAGTGGAGGCTGTGTACTGAGACCTGGGGGTCTCAGGTCACTGTCTGGAAGCATCCACTGAGTGGGGCGGGGCCCTGGGGAGCCACAGCCACCCCCAGGGGTAACCGGACTTACGTGCGTGTACAAGTGCACACACAAGCACAACCCTGGAGTCTGAGCAAGAGGAGGCGGTGCCAGGCCAGACCCTGCTCCAGGACCACACGCACCTCCAGCAGGCGTGAGATGGCGTCAGGCTGGGCCCGCGGGCAGCTGTCGTAGCAGGGCCACACCACACGGCGCCGGCTCTGGGGAGCGCCTCCGTCAGACCGTTCTTCCTCTGGGGGCTCGGGGGGCCCCTGGGCCAGTTCCCAATCATAGGGAGGGCCCTCGGCCAGCGTCTCCTCAGTGTAGAAGTCCCACACCTTCAGGTTGGACACGTTGCTGTAGGGCCGCAGGACCTGGGGGTGGGCCTGCAGTTGAGGACCTGGGTCAGGCAGGAGCTGCCTACCCGACCCAGGCCCCAGCTTACCTCCGTGTCCTCGGGTGCATACATGTAATTGTAGAACACAGGCGTCCTCTTGCTCAGTCGGTCCACGTACTCCCACACAGATCTGCACGGCAGCTGGCCCCTGCGTTCCCCTTTCTCCTCGTACAGCAGCCCTGCACAGGGCCAGCAGTGAGCCTGGGCCCCTCCTGACCCGTGGCTGTCCCAGCCCCGACTCCCTACATACCCAGCTCAATGCGCTCATAGTCAGAGTCGAGCAGGAAGGTCCGGAAACGGCGGGACACGTGGTGGTAGCCGAGGAACTTGAGGTAGAACTGGCTGAACTCAAACTCCATGGGGAACTGCAGGTGGACCTGCACGCCATGTGGGTCAGGGGCCAGGGGTCAGCAGTCAGGGTGCACAGCCCCAGCCCACCCACACAGCAACCTGCCCACCTGATGTACGCAGTCCAGGAACTGCAGGAAGATGGGTGTGAAGCCGCTGCTCTGCCCAGCCAGGGTGTGGGCCCCACGGTGGCTGAAGCGGTGACCGAAGGACAGCCACTCCTTCTCCAGCAGCAGGCGGAAGCCCTCCAGCGTGCGGTAGAAGGGGTCTGAGAGCAGCTGCACCAAAGATACCACCTGCCAGCACCGCCGGAGGGTCAGTGAGGAGCCCGGGAGCCTGGCCCACCCCAGCCCCATGCGCCACACACCTGGGTGGTGATGTCCCAGCCGTCCTCCAGGCCCACCAGCACAGAGGAGCCTGAATCCAGGAGCTCCACCACCAGCACAGACACCTGCAGCAGCTTGTGGATCTGCAGGGACAGGCAGCCTCAGCACCTCTGGGACCCCCCGCCCTCCCGCCTCACCACTCATCAGGCTAGAGACCTGCATGTCCACAGGCACCGGGGAGGCAGGCCCTGTCCACAGCCCTCTGAGCCCTGTATGTGGGCACAGTACTGGACCGACACAGCTTGCTCTGGGGACGCCAACCACCGCCACCTCCAGCCTGCTAGCCACAGCCCACCCCCTTCCAAGCTCTCTAGGACTGAGGGACGTCCCTGTCCCTCAAGATGCCCGGGGGCCTCATCTTCAGTGTTCACCGAGCCAGCGTCCTGTCAGTACCCACCCCCACAAGAATGCAGCAGAGGCCCAGAACCATAAACCGCATCCCCCGTGTGGTCACCGGCCCACCTGGGCCCAGCAAGCTGCTCCGACACACCCATGGCCAGGCCCTGGCCACTCTCACTGCCAGCTGCCTTCCAGCCCCAGAGCCGGAGTGGGAAGTGGCCTTCACCTCCTCCTTCCAGCGCTCCACACTCTCAGACAAGCAAACCTAGACCCATCCACTTGGCTCTAGCCAAGGGGTAGGCCCAGCACCAAGGTGGGCAGAGGGACGGGGCAGTGCGGAGACCTGGATCAGCCACTCCGAGTCCTCCAGTGAGCGCAGGAAGGAGGCTGGGCTGGGCTCAGCAGCAGGGCAGCCTGGGACACACGCCTTCAGCAGCTTCTTGAAGCTGGCCTTCACCTGCCGTGCCTCAAATACCTCAATGGGCACCAGCTCCCACTGCTGCAGGGGGTCTGGCCGCACACCCTGAAAAGAACCCGGCCGAGCACCGTGAGACACGTGAGGCCCCAAGCCCCCTGCCCAGCCCCACCCCCACCCCCCAGCCCAATCACCTTAAGCTGGGCTTTGTCCCCGAGGATGTAGAGGGCTGCTCGCTGCGGTCGCAGGAAGCCCGGGTCGGGAGGGCCCCCGTTGGCCTGGGGTGGGGCCAGCGTGTCTCTGCCAGCCAGCCGGGAGCCCACATCAGTGCCAAGGCCACTGCTGCGCCCACTGGTCCGGACACTGCCCCACTTACCTGTGGAGAAGACGCCAGGTAAGCACCCGAGGGGGGCCAGGGCACCACTTACCTGGGGCTGGCTGGGCCTGGCCTCCAGGGAGGGGGTTGAGCTCCCAGGGCAGGGGTGCTTGGCAGGACCCCGGCAGGGCCGTGCGAGAGGAGGGCTGGAACACACAGATGCTGAGACGTGGGGTGGCAGCCAGTGTTAGTTTCTAGGGCAGGACTCGCGGGTCAGGTAGGTAAGGACTGGGGCTCGGGAGACAGGTCGTTAGTGTCAGGCGAGGAGGGAGACATTAGTGCCCGCGATAACTCAGAGGACACTAGAGGCCACCAGCACCGAGTAAGGGCTGGCCTGTGCAGGCTCGGTACGGTACCTCGGGGTGCGGTCCGTCTGGAGGCCGAGGCCGCCATGGGGTTGGACAGCGTGGTGACCCTGGCTCTGGGGCTGGGAACTGGGGGCACAGCAGAGAGAAGGCTCAGGCCTAGCCCCAGGCCTGGGCGTGCCCAGCTTGGGGGGTGCCTACAGGCCGCAGGGTCCCACCAAGCCCCCAGGGAGCCTGGAGGTAGCAGCCGTCAGCCCCAAGTCCCTGATCTCAGGAGAGTGGGAAGAGCCATCCTGGTGCCGGCCTCTCTGCCAGGGCAGGGCAGTCCGCAGAGCACTCTGTGGCAGCAGAAGGGCTGTGTGGTGGGGATCCCGGGCTCTCCCCCGAACACCTCCTCTCTTCCCACTTAAATCAGCTCAGGGCAAGTCTGTCTCTGAGTCCCTCTTCCACACCCTGGCCCTTTGTCCTCCACTCAGGGGACCAGGGCTTGTGATGGGCACAGCTCAGAACTCGCAACAGACGGGCATGCAGAGGCCTCTGTTCAGGGCATAGCAACAGGAGGTGCCCAAGAGGTGTGGCCTGGAGAATAGGCGAGCGACCTGGAGGCTTCCCAAAGACGGGAGAGGGTGGACTCAGAGCCTGAGCCCAGTCCAAAAGGATGGAGAGCAGCTCAGTCCAGGACACAGGCAGATCTGAGTCCTAGGCTGAGGCTTACAGTCTGGACGATGTGGCCTGAAGGCACAGGGGAGGCCACAAGAGGAAGTGGCAGCCCAAAGGGCTGGGAGATGCCTGGGGTCCACAGTGGGTCTCTGGGCGCCTGGCCCTGCCTTAGGCTCACCAGCTTCTGTAGAGCCCGAGGGTGGGACTGAGAGAGGAAACGTCTCCTCGCCCACCAAGTCACCAGGGGCCAAGCACAATGCCAGCCCAACACACCCTGCATCCTCTGACAGTGGCCACACTGCAGGCACCCAGCTCACAGTGAGGACGCAGCACCAGCCCGCTTTGGATGCCAACCAGGGCCCAGTGGGTCCTTATAAAGAGGTCGGAGCTGGGACTAGAAGCCACAACTACAGCTGAGGGAAGCTGAGCCCGAGTGCGCTGGGCACTGAGAGGGACACTGGGAGGCAGCAGCCACGGGCACTGGGGATGGTCGGAGACGCAAAAGGGACTCCACGGGAGGCACACACATGGTGATGGAGGGGCGGGGTGGGGCGGGGCGGGCCGGGCCCACCCACAAGCGCCACTCAGGGTTTCTGGCAGGGGTGGGAAGGCAGGAAGACAGGGTGAGTGTAAAACAGAACCATGTAATGTGGTATCTGAAAAAACAAAACCACTTCTGAACTAGAGAACAGGTCAGTGAGTGCGGGGCATACCTGCCACCCCGTCCAGGGGCCAGTCTACCTCAGTGTGTGTACGGCGCCTGTAAAGTGTGCGAGGCGGTGGGGACAGAGACAGCAAGGCCAGCTCGGGCAAGGCCCAAGGAACCAGGACACACGAGGACAGAGGCCAAGCAGCAGGCAGAGCCAGGCCAGAGGCTCCAAAGACAGTCTGGACAGGGGGATGCGGGGAGGGCGGAGGCTGGGGAGAGGAGAAACAGGCACACTGGGAGGGAACAGGACAGAGGAGCATCTGGGATGTTTCCAGGCTGTGGGAAATGGTAAGAGAGAGCCACGTAGAGGCAGCACCCGGAGGCCCCTGCAGGAAGCTGCAGCAGACACAGAGGTGGACAGCGGGGCAGTCAGAGCAGGCAGGATGTCAGGGAGGGCAGGACGTCAGGGCGGACAGAGGTCAGGGCACACACCTGGTCTGGGCAGGCTTCCCGCCCCTGCCCCACGGCACCCCAAGGGCACGCTCCTCATCCCATACCCAAACATCCACGATCAACGCCGTTTCTGCCCCTCCGTGGCCTGCCTGCCAAGCCATAAATGCCACCACAGCCCCCCAAAGTGCCCCTGGCCCCACCGTCTGCCCACAAGCACCCTCACCGTGACTGCCCATGTGGGCTGAGGAGAAGCCGCTAAGCGTGTTGCGTCCCGACGCGTCGGCGTAGCGGGGCATGGAGCTGACCACGGCCTGCAGGTACTTCTCCTGCTCCAGGCTACTCGAGTCCGCCTGGGACTGGCCTAGGGTAGGACGTGGAGCTGAGGCAGGGGAGGGTGGGATAGGGCAGAGCAGGCACAGGGCAGGACGCAGGAGGTACCTGGAGAAGGTGCGTTCTGGGCCTTGAAGAGGCCGACGACACCTTTGCCATGCAGGCCGCCAGAGCGCAGCAGTACGGCCTTAGACCGCCCGCTGCGCCAGCAGACCACGGGGAAGCGGTTCTGGCGGTAGCAGCGGGACACGCGCTGCAGGGCGTTGTCCTGGACACTCTGGGGCACGATCAGCAGCCCTGGGTAGCTGTCGGGAGGCAGAGGCGTGAAGGCGGCTGGCCCCACCCACTCTGGGCTCATGCCCCAAGCAGGGCAAGAGGAGCCAGCCCGTGGCGCCCAACAGGAGGCACTTCCAGCTCAGCCACGGGGCCCTCCAGCCCACGCCCCCAGCCCTGTGGCCCGTCCCTCCGCCCTCTCCCCCTCCACATTTCTTACGTGACCAGGAGCCGTGGCCCAGGCCCACAGGAGGCAGGAAAGACACTCAGTCACCTGCCAACCACCCCGGCCAGCCCCGGCCGGCCCTCACCTGCGGCAGATGGCGTACATGCGGTTGACCGGAGAGATGCGGAAGGGCTCAGACTTGGCCCGGCTCAGGCTGCTGCTCAGGGTGCCCAGGCCGAGGCGCTGGTAGTCGCGGCAGCAAGCCCTTTCCACCAGGCTGCTCATGGTCATGCGGTCGGAGGGCTTCAGGGCTGAGGACGGGGTCAGCGTGCTGGGCTCCAGCTCCTCCGACACTGTGCAGGCCAGGCACACGGGGTCATCACCCAGAGGCCACTTCACCTGTCCTGATCCTCCCTGGCGAGTGTCAGCATCCAGAGACCACCCAGGACTCCCCCTACCCTTCCACCTGAGATCTCGTCCTCCTGGTCCTCGGGGGGCGGCTGGCCCCGGTGCTCCCAGCTGGGGGGGTTGTACTTCTTACGAGTGACATGCTGCCGCCCGATGGTCTTCTTGGCGTTCTTGACCAGGTTCCGGGACAGGGTTCTGGGGCACACAGAGTCACCAAGGTGAGAGGAAGAGGGACAGAGACGGGCACAGGGGCCCAGGAGGGTTGGAGCAGAAACTCATGGCTGAGGCCCAGCTGCCCCGGCCTGGGACCCAGATCCATACCTGAGGGAAGGACCCTTGTCCTTGGTGACTCGCGGGGGGCGGCCGGGTGTGTGGGCAGAGCCCAGGGTGAACGCGAAGGTGGCCCTGACGTCCGGCGGGTACCGCAGCTTATGCAGCTGCTTGCGGAAAAGCTCGGCACTGTCAGACCCCACCTCCTCATCAAAGGCCATTTTCAGCAGCTGCGTCAGAAAAAGCAACCCTTAGTCTGGGTGGCCCCCAGCCCCTCCCCCAACTCTGACGCTGCCAGGTGCCAGGCTCCCCTTCCCCCCGCAGCCATGACACAGAGAGAAGCAAGACACAGGCAAAGGCCTGTGCCCGTGTCACAAAAAGGCAAGCATTTGTGTAAACTTGAAATCTCAGTGGCTGTGAGGTAAGGCCCGGGCTTGCAAGGCACACCCAAGACATGCACTTGAGGGTCGGCGCCCCAAGGAAAGGACAAGGACCCAAAGACTGCATATCAAACAGTGGATGTCAACTCAAGAGCCATGGTGAGGGCCCCAGACACGCAGGCCTAACAGCAGGGCCACTGGTGGAAACTGGCTTAAAAATGGTTCATACGAGAAAGACCGGTTCGCACGAGAAAGACCAGGGCGGGGACGAGAGCCCCACCCGTGCACCACGCCCCACCTGGAATGTGCAGGAGCGCAGCTGCAGCCCGTCCTGCAGGAGCTGGTCCACAGGGGTCTGGACGCTGATGCGCTTCTCCTTGGTCAGCGCAGCCACCGGGAAGGAACGGACCACCACCTGCTCCCCAACTTAGGACAGGCCAGGCAGAGTCAGAAGCAAGGAAGATAAGGCGGGGGGGGGGGTCCCAGAATCTCAGGGTACCACAGTTATGGGGGATCCCAAGTGGGTGGGGAAGGAGCAGACAAAGGCCCATTTCCCATGGGGATCCCCAACCCCCCAAGAAGAGGGTGGGAGAAACAGGGAAAGTCCATTCATCCCAAAGACCTGGCGGGAGGGGGCGACAGGGCCAGAGGGTCTGCAGGCTCACCCAGGGGGTCTGTGGGCATCCCTGTGAAGATGACCCGGTACGTGGTGAGGAAGACGGCGCCCTCAGCTGGGAGCAATGCTGGTCCCCCGGCACTGCCCCCCGCACCCTCCTCACGCCCATCCGGCAGCAGGTAGACGCGCAGGCCGTCCAGCACACACTCCTCACCAGGCAGCAGGCGCGGCCGCAGCAGCTTGGGCTACTCGAAAACAAGAGCAGGAGCTCAGGATGCAGCCCCGGCCTTGGGCGCCCGCAGCCCTGCTGGCTCCCACAAACCTTCTGGATGGGCGGCAGCCTCCGGCTCTCCCGCTGCACGGCCTCCAGGGTCTCGATGTGCATCTGGACGATGTCTGGGGGAAGGTAGTTCTCACACGCTGCGTCCAGCCCCGCCCATCCAAGGGGGTGTCACCAGCAAAGACCCTCGTACCTGGCACCATGACATGCAGCCCCTTGAGGTGGTCGCTGGTGACCCCACTCTCCGTGCAGACCTTGTCCACAAAGCGGTTGATGAAGCGGACCACAGCCCCAGCCACATCGCAGGTCTCTGCATCCTCAAAGCCACTCTCCGTGTCATAGCTCTCAGCCACGCTGCCAGCCATGCTGGGCCAGGGAAGAGACTGTGGGCATGGGCCCCGCCCACTCCACTGGGCCCAACCCCCAGTCCCCGCCTCACCTGTTGGTGACCAAGCTGTTGCTGGCGCTCTCCAGGTCGCCCAGCCCAGCGCGCTCCCGAAGTAGGCGACTCTTGCTGCTGTCCAGGGGCAGGAGAAGGTAGCTCATGCGGTTGGCATAGTGGATGGCCTGGCTGAACACCGTGCTCTCCTCCTTCTGCACCAGCTCCTGCTGCTTCTCACGGCTCAGGGTTGGCCACAGGCGCCGCTGCTCAGAAGCCACATCCAGGGCAGAGCGCTCGTCCTCCTGGGAAGGTGCCTCCCCAACCTCCTGCCACAGCACCACAGGCATGAGCTGGGGCCGCACTGCCCCCAGCCCCTAGTCCCCAGCCCCAGGACTCCCTGCGCACCTGGGCGGGGGCCAGGTCCTCGGTGGGCTCCAGGTAGAGGGCCCGGATGTGAGTCTGCACATCCCCATAGAACATGGCCTCCCAGAACTGCGGCGTGCTCCACACCACATGCTCCTGCACACAGCTGTACGCGAACTGCGTCACCCCCGGGCTCAGCTTCTGCAGAAGCCAGGGGAGAAGGTCAGCGGGATGCAGCCAGGAAGGGGCTGGGAAGGAGACCTCAGCCATGCCACCACTCACCCGGCAGAAGGCTGTGACCAGAGGCAGCAGAGCAGCTGCGATGCCATGCTCATCCAGAGAAGTGCAGTCCTGCAGGCAAAGCGAGAGCCTGTGAGGACATCTCCCCTCCCAGGCAGCATTCACCTCCCACCATGCCCCCACCACCCCCGTAGCCACCGCGGACCAGCACCTGACACCGTGGCTCCAGCTCCCCAGGGCTGCCTCAGAGGCTCAACATCAGGAAACCCCAGGCCCCAGCACCTGCCCCCAACAACGGTTCTCTCCACTGTGTTCCCTGCAGAGCCAGGACCCCTGCCCACTGGCACAGGAGTCTCTTGCACCCTCTCTACTCTCACCCGCAGACCAGGGTCTCCCCGCCTGTTCCCGCTCATGCGCCCCTGGCAGGATGGGAGACCTGGCCTCACCTGCAGGCAGCAGTTCATCATACGGACGACAAAGTCAAACTGCTGGTGGTCCAGGACCGCACGGTTCTGCTGCACATGCAGGTGCAGCTCCTGGGCAAGGCAGCGGCGGGCAGCTCGCCCCTTCAGGGCCCTCAACACAGCTGGGAGCAGCTGCCGGTGGGGAAAGGAGACACGGGCTGAGGGCACAGAAAAGACCCACTGGGGGCCCAGGCAGGGAGGGCAGCAGGAGTCCAGGAGACCCAAATGCCTTTCAGGTGGGATGTCCCAGACTCTGGGGCTTTGCTGACCAATAAAGACTAAACCCTCCGGTGGGCCCAGCAGCTCCACAAGTACAAGTTCACCAGGCCAGACACGAGGACACAGACGCTGCACCTGGGAGCCGGCAGGGAGGTGCGCTCCAGAGGGAGGCCTTGTGGCCTGGGCCCCCCGGCTCACAGGCTCAGAGCTGCCTGTCTGGCCAGGGCTCAGTGACTCGCCTGGCACAGGCCCGGCCACAGAAAGGCTTGGAGTTTGTATTCTATTGCTACATCGTTCATCACAAAACTGGCCGCCCCAAAGGGACACCACACAGCCAATGAAAAACAAGAGACTCCAACTGGCCATGAGGAAAGACCCCAGAGGTGTGAAGTGAGCATCACGGAGAGTAAAACAGCAGGGAGCAAGCTCTGTTTCCATAAAGTACGAGGAGCAGGTCGTGTAGGACCCAATTTAAGGGGAAGGATGCAAAGGAAACATAATAGTGAAACCTTCTGATTTCTAAAAATGGAAGTAAATCTCTCTGGCTGGGCCTCCCACGCAGGCCTGACCCACCACTCCCTGCGGTCGAGAGGAGAGTCGGCGCCCACCTGCCCTCAGGCCAGCCCAGCCACCCCCAGCTGTCTGTTAGACAGAGGAGGCCCCGGGGCAGGGTCAGCACCCACGAGGGCGAAGCATGGCCTAGGTCTCCTCTGAAACCCGCTGCCCTGGCCCGGCTGGAGCCTGCACAGCCCTCACCTTCTTGGCCTCAAGCATTTTCCCCTCAAACACATAGGAGATGCAGTTGCGCACGACCTCCAGACGCCGGGCGCTGTTGACATGCAGCCCGCTGCACCGCTCCAGTATGGCAGCTGCGGGGAGAGAACACGCACACTCGGACCCCTGACCCCATGCCCGTCCTGGGCCACGCCCGGGACCTGCCTCCCCGTCCCTCCTCATTACGCACTCATGGGGGGCCCTGAGGGCACAGTGGTCCTCCTCTCGGCCTTCACAGCTGGGGGTGCACCCTGCATCTTGGCCGCAGCCTGGTCCACGATCCACTGCACAGTGCCCTCATCCAGCCGGGGGAAGGGCCGGGGCACCCGTCGCAGGTGGCTGCTCTCGCCGGGCCTCTGTACCTTGTGCATCGCCACGGCTGGGTACGGGTTCTCCTGTAGGGAGACGGGAAGTGTGGAGCAGGGGCCGAGGGATCCAGGTGGTACGATGCCCTCCCATCCTGCCACCCTCGTACGTTCTTGTAGAGCTGCTCGGCCAGTTCCTGGACGTGACGCAGGACACGCTGGGGGTGGTTCTCATCTGCCCGCATCCGTGCCACCTCGTGGGCCACCAGCTAGCGGGGTGGGCAGGAGGTTAGGTAAGCCATGGTCAGGCAGAGCCAGGGCAGGGGGCTGGGCGGGCAGGGTGGGGGTGCACCTCATCGAACAGGTCTGTGGGGCGGTACGGGACCCCACGCTCTGACACGAAGCCAGCAAAGGCCATGCCCTCCAGCACCTTCATCAGGAAGTCATCCTCCACCAGCCCACGCTGGCCCAGGAAGGCTGCCTGGGGGACACAAGCAGGTCGGTCCCTCAGGGGTCTCCACCAGGCACTTATCTCCCACTCCACCCCCAGCCACCAGGTGCCCCACCTTATGGAAGCGGATGACAGGCTCCGGGTGGATGCGCACGACGTGCAGGCACCAGCGATAGCCCTGCAGCAGCTGAGCGAAGAGCCGCAGAAAGACAGCTCGCAGCTCCTTGTCCTGGGAGGAAAGCTGATTGCAGGCGAAAGCCAGCCCTGCCGACCCCCACGCCAGGTCCCTCAGGGGCTCCTCCACCCCCCCACCCCAAGCTGGGATGGGGCCTCCCCAGACTGCCTTGCTCCCGTCCTTCTGCCCCTCCCAGACCTCTGTCCTTCTTCCACCGCTAGCGTCCCTCAGCCCACCGGTCCCTCGCCCGTGGCCCCGTCCTTCTGCCCCTCCCACCATTCTGCACACAGGGCCACTAGCAACTCTGAAACTGTCTGGATGAGGCACTCCTGCTCAGCACCCTCAAGGGCTCCTGTGACCAGAGGCTGAGTTCCAGCCCCTTGCTGGGCCCCTGCCGCCTCACCTGCACCACTCACGACCACCACATCTAACTGCTGGCAGCTGCTTTGCTCCCAGGCTCCTTCCTGCTTATGCTACAGGAGCCGGGGCCAGCCTGGGGGTGGTGCCTTGTGTGTCAGTGGCAGCAGACCTGAGCGGGGCAGCCTGAGTGCCCCGGGGTCCCCATGCAGGAGCAGCAATGACACCCACCTGCATCTTCAGGGAGGAGGTGGACGTCGTGGGTGGAGGGAAGGCGAGGTCAGCCAACTCCAGTTCCGGGTCCAGGACCTGCCAGCACAGAACGGAGCAGGCAGCTGCACGCTGGCCCCAGCTCTAGGCTCCCCGTGCTGCCAGGCGGCCACATCCCAAAGGCCCCCAAGGCTCCCACTTGCCCGTGGTGTCCCTCACCATGCTCAGCACACTGTGTGTCTGACTCTGCAGCGGCTCTGGCAAGGGTGGAATGTGCACACACTCGGGGATGGCCACCGTTCCTCCATCCAGATCAGCAACGATCACGTCGAGCTGCGGGCCGAGGGAGCCGGCAGTCAGGGACCCGCAGGCTTAGGACGAGGTGGACACAAAGCACAACCCTTACCAGTTCCTGGGTCTCTGCCTGGAAGGCCGCGTTGACCCCGATGATGAAGGGCGTGGGTGTGCTGAGGACCTCCAGCAGCTGAGCCGGCAGGATGGGCACATAGGTGAAGCTGTGCAGGCCCCAAAGGACGCAGTGAGCCAGGGGATGTGGCTGGACAAAGGGACCAGGAGGAGGGACTGGGAGGGCCGGGCGGGGTCACCTGTATCTGAGAGGAAACAGCAGTGCCAGGAGGCCCCTACAGGCATCGGCGAGCCGCTGGTAGCTCCGGGACAGGAAGAGAACCTTGTGCTCCGTCAGGGCGGCACAGAACAAAGACAGCACGTTGGTGATGCCTAAAAGAAGAGGAGAAGCTTGGAGAGGACCCTGGGCCCCTACCCAGGCAGAGCGAGAACCCACATCCCTGACTACCAGTCCCCGAGGGGAAGCCATGCAGGGGTGGGACAGACAGGCTCACCCAGCTGGCGGAAAAGCAGGGCCACGCTGCAGCGGCTGACGGGCAGCGAGTCAGCCAGTGGAGTTTGGATGACCTGCCGGTCACCAGCCCCCAAAGAGATCGTCCTCTGCAAAAAAAGAATGATCGGGACTCAGTAGCTTGACCAGATCTAAGTCAGCCCAGAGCACCGTGGCCCCAGGCACACCCTGGTGGACAGACAGACCCGAGGTGGGACTGGCTGGGATGGGCAACATGGCAAGAGGGAAATGCCATGCCCTGCCTCTGTTGTCCCAAGCAGCTGCAGAGAAAACTCAGGACAGAAGTGGCTGCTTTTGACTGGGGGTAGGGATGGGGCCTAGGTGGGCAGAAGAAACAAAGAATCCATACCGCTCCTTCCTCAACAGAGTCCAGCTGCACAGGACAGACGGGCAGAAAGACACGGTTAGACACCCCAACACACCCAGGCACAGGGCAGGAAGCAGACAAACAAGCTGACACCAACATCCAGAGACAGGCACACACCATCGAAGGAGCGAACAGAGAGGCTGAAGGACACAGGCCCAAAGCACAGGTGCAAAGGCCAGGTGAGCAGGCCAGGACTGTCGGGGGCAACGGTGACACAAGGACACAGGAGGGAGCATCCAAGGCCTCCAGCTGTGTGTGGCTCTGGCTGGGCTCCAAATACCTACAAGGGCCCCAGCAGGAGGGCCTGTGGCTGTGCAGACACCAGTTGCCCCCAAAACCCACCTGTGAGCCCCCAGCCAGGGGCACAGTGCACGTCAGCAGGTTCCCAATCACGTTTTCCAGGCACACATTCAGGCCCTCCACGTGGATGGCATAGATGAGGCCGAGGCTGTTCTGCAATGACCAGAGCGGGGAGTGGCAGGACAGCCGATGGAAGCACCTTCGTCCTGCCTCGCCACCCCGGCTGCCCGCCTCACCCTGAACACCTCCGTGTGGTCAAGTCGAGACACCAGTACCAGCGTCTTCGGTGCAAACAGCTGGGCAGATGGGGCAGGCGCTGTGGGAGACAGGTGGGTCTGGCCTCCCTCATCCTCCTCTTCTTCCCTCTCTGTGGCATCCTCCTCACGCGTCGTTTCCTGCTAGGGGTCGGGAGAGATGGGGGCAGGGGGAGTTGGCCATGGCCCAAGGATGCAGCTTTGTTCATGCCATACCCAGAGGCCCCAAGCTGACCTGTGAAGGCTCCACTGGCTCCCAGAAGGTCAAGCAGGCGCAGTAGTGGCGCTCGGAGTTGATGTCAGTGAGGACAGCAACAAAGAAGGTCGGTGGATTCCTCTCGGGACACAGCTGCCACCCGCTAGGCTGGCAAAACTGCAGGGAGGGCTCAGCAGTCAGCTCCTCCCCCTACACCTGGGGCAAGAACCAGCCCACCTGCCCCAGCGTCTGCACTGCCAGGCCTGGAGGCTCCAACACACACAGGCAGCTCCTTGCTTGGAGACCCTGGGGACACGTGGCCTCCTGGGCGTCAGTGTCTCCGATTGAAAGGAGTAACAGCCTCTGACCTCCCCACCTGGGGCAAGGACCAGAAGATGGGAACAGTCCCCACCATCATGAGTGAGTGACAACATGACACAGTGACACGAGCACCGAGCAGTCTGCCGGCCAAGCCGGCCACACCCCCCAACAGCAGCTCTGCTGTCTGGTCCCTTACTCAGCGGTGAGCCGGGCACTGCAGAGGACCCTCAGTCAGGGACAAGGGCAGGGCTGTGCCCACCTGCCCTCCCCACCTGCCACCCCCCCACCTGCCAGCACCGTCTCAGCACGCCCCCCACTTACCAGCTCGATGCCCTGGGGGAATGGGTTGTCTTCCCAGTCCTTCTCCGGGAAGCGCTGCAGAATCTGGCCCTGGCCTTCCCCACTCCCTGAGGACAAGAACAGGTGGTCAGAGCACCCGACCCGCCCCCATCCACCAGGAGGCTTGAGGATCCCAGTGTGGAAACATTCCCACCCACCAGGCCCTTATCTGGCACCAGATCAGCCTCAGTTCCCTAAAAATAGTTCTGTATGCAGAGTCTGCTGGGCAGCTGCAGACCCCAAGGCTACCTGAGAGTAGAGAAGCCCCTGCCACTACCATCCCCATTCCCCGATCCCATCCCAGAGACCTCCTTCAGCCTGACCAGCCCAGCTTCACACAGCACAGCAGCCCTCCATCGAAGGTCAACAGTTCAGGACTGTTCCACAGCCCCCACAGCATCTGCCACCACAGCCAGGCCCCCACTTAGGCTCTCAGCCCCCCAACAGTGGGCATCCCCCAGAGCTCCCTGTCACCCACCAGCCCTGGGCCCAGCCAGGCATGTGGAGGACTCACATCTGTTGTCTGTGTGGGATTCAAGAAGCCTCAGTCCCACAAGGCTAGGGGACATCCCCTGCGCCCACAGCCCCAGACTCTTCCCTGTCCCAGCTGCCTCAGAGACAGGTCCCCAGTACAGGTCCCAGAAGGTGGAGTTTGGCAGCTGCCTGTTAGAACACCATCCCCACAGCCAGCAGGACCCAGAGGGGCAGCAGCTAGACGGGAAGGATGGAGACTTGGTCCAGGACGACCACTGAAGGATACCCAGACAGCCTCCTGAGCACTGGGATCCAGCAGCTCTCAGAGGAGAGTGGGACGGTGGTCGCATCCAGGCCTGCTCCCTGTCTCCAAATCTCCCTGTACAAAGGCCATAGGATGGGTGCTGAGCACAGCCTAAGCTCCCCTGGGCCAGGAGGAGGCTTTCAGGGCAGGGGAAGCCAAGAGGCCTACATCTCCCCAAGAGACCCCTCCTCTCCTTCTACTCTGTTCCCCCAACAACCACACCCAGGGCACTCTTTCCAGGCCCAGTCCACACTGCTGGGCTAAAGGTGCCTGCCTGTGGCTCACCCCTAGAGAGCCAAACCAGGAGGCCTGGTGGTCAGGACCACAGCGGGATACTCAGGGTGTGGCTCCCGCTGCAGGACGGCTCCACAGGCCTCCCAGGGCTTGTGGAGGACGGAGCAGGTGCAGCAAGAAAGACGAAAGCCTCCCTGCTTCCTCCACACAACCCACAGGTCCCCAGGGCCTGTGCCCATCCTCCGCTTGGACAGGCCTCAACACCGCCACCCACCTGGCGGAGGCAGCAGAGCCAGACGGGCAAGGGGGGGTCCTACTCAACACAGATCGCCTCGTGTACCCCCACCCTGACCCCCAGGAAGCTGCAGCCCCACATCCAGCGTGCCTGGTCCTCCTGGGAACAGATGAGCAACCCTGGCAGCCCAATGGCACACACTCCACAGGTCCCCCACAGGCAGGGAGACCACCCGCCCTCCAGGGTTACAGAGGCAGAGCCAAGGAAGTCGGCAGTGGGCAGGTTGCTGCTAAGTGGGAGATGGTGGGGCGGTGAGGGGCCAATTCTGACTCACAAAACCTCAGCTTCCTGCTCCCCTCCCCCTCCCACCACTGACACCCTGCAGAGGACAGGCGGCAGACTGATGGGGGCCCAGGTGTCTGCGGGTGCCACACCTACCTCCACACCCCCAAGCACAGCTCACTCAGGCACAGGCCCTGAGCTGCGGCTCCTCCCCCACTCCACCCACTCCCCCAAAGGCCTCCTTGTGCTCGGCCCCAAACCACCATCTGGGCCCAGCCCTGGCTGGCACCCAGGACTCACCCAGTTCTTGCCACGAGGCAGCAGGCGGAGGAAGGAAGAGGGGTTTATGAACAGGGACAGCAGTCCCTGCACTGCAGCCTCCCCCAGGCCAGGCAGGAAAGGCAGTCTTCCCCAGGAGGACAGGCAAAGTGGCAGGTCACTGTCTACCTTGACCCTCTCCACCCCATTTGTCTTGTGAAGCACCAACTCTCACTCAGCCTTAAGTCCTCTGCAGGGCTCTACCCTCCAAAGAGCCAGCCCTGAGCGCCACTCTCCTTGGGCTGGCCCAGCAGGCCAAGCAGGCATCTCTCCCTGAGCTCCTCTGTGCCATGACGGCCCCAGACTGGCCCTTCAGGTCTCAGAGCAGCCTTCAGGTCTCAGCCCACAGAGCACCCCCTCCCCTGGGACGCTCTGCCCCAGCCTGGGGCCTACAGGGATCCTAGGACCGACCTCCACCACACCCCAGTGACTGCTAGTGCACCTGTTAGCTTGGCTGGGACGGACCACAGACTAATTAAGGCTTGTAGAACACATACAGTCGGCTACACGACCATCCTCCCCACACCCAACGCACTCACACCCCACAAACAAACAGGTTCCTCAATCAGAAGTACAGGGCACCTTCCGGAGCCCCAGGGAATGACAGAACACAGCTGGCCCCTGGAAAAGCAGGCCATGGAGGGCCCTGCAGCCCTGGGCTGTGAGCAGCTCTCCTCCTCCCCGTTCTGAGGTCCCAGACTGCACCTCAGCTCTGTGCTGTCTGGGGCCAGGCCACATCTTGGCCTCCAGGGGGATGGGGGGGTTTGCCATGTCTCTCCGGGGTCCCCACCCACCCCACCTGAGCCCTATTGCCACAGGAGTGACCTCCAGCAGCTGAGCTCCTTGCCCACCAGAGTGCTGCCTTTACCTCAGATCACAGAGGAAGGAGGGTGTCCTCCCCGCTCCTCCCCTCAGCAACAGGACGAATCCAAACAGTGTGCCGTGTGGCACAGGGCACCAAGGTTTTCTTGCCCCTCCACCTTTGAACATGGGGCCGAGGGGGCCACCCAAGGACATTAGGGCTCCTGTCCTGAAAGCTCCTCAAAAAGCGCTTCCTCCTGCACCAATGTCCCCACAGCCAGCCCCACACAGACTGCAGGCCTGAAAGGCGGGCGGGCAGGCAGGCGAACACAGACCTCGCGTTCTGTCATCTGCTGGCAGCACCCCATCACCAGTGCCAGGCTCTGACGCCTGGAGGGCTGGCCCAGGCCAGCGTGTGCTGTGGGGAGGCAAAGAACGATGGCAGCCTCTCCTGCTCCCCCACCACACTCCCCACCGTGCATGAAGACCAGCCCTGGCCAGCTCTGCTGCTCTGGGGGGAACCCAGCTATAGGAAAAGAGAAGAAAAGAAGGAAGGACAGCACCTTCCTGCGACACCACCTACCGAACCCCAACATGCACATGCCTCCCTCAGCCGCAGCGGCAGGCCATGTGCAGGGCCCCTGCAGCTTCCTCAGCCATCCCCCCAACCTCCCCTGCCCATCAGACCAGAGCAGCTCTGACCCAAGGCCTTGGACCCCTTCCGGCTCCCAGGGTGGAGGCTGGGAGGCAGCTGAGGCCGTCTCAAACAGCCTCGGCCCGCTCCAGAGGGCGGGAAGGAACGTGGGTGGGGACAGTAGATGGGGCTCAAGAATGCAGCCAGCTCATCACAGTCAGGATGAGGCGAGGCCATGGGGTAAAAGGTCTTTTTCTCAGATGCAAGGGGTCCAGCCCCTCCTCCCAGGCAGATGCACACTTGGCTGCTGGAGCTGGAAGGCCGCTGGCCAGGTCAGGGCCAGATCAAATGTGTCTCCTGCTCCCAAAGACACCTCAGCACTGGCCATGCTGTGATCAGGGCCCTTCTGGGCGAAGAGCCGGGCAGAGGTCTGTCTAGTCCTGATGCTGGCCCCAGGGCACAGAAGGTGATTCCTGACTCACCAGGTGAGGGGCCTGCAGATGGGCCGGCGCCGGCCACCATCACTCTCCGAGGTGAAAGAGTCACGGCCAGCACAGGCATTTACCTTCTCAGGGCCCCTCCCCACCTTTCCTGAGAGGTTTCCAGCTGGTAACCACTAGCAACTGGGATGCTGCCTCAGGCAGGACTCGTGCACCCTCAGCACCCTGGTCCTGCACCCAGCAGCTCCAGACAGCATGTCCAGATCCAGGCAAGACAAGCTATCTGCCTTCCTAATCCCCAACCCAAGAGACCCTGCATCTGGCCCTGAAGTCTTACTCAGCCTGACAGAACAGAGGGGGATCCTCTACCCACTTAGAAGTGCCTGTTGTATCTGTGCCTAGAGAATCCACATACCTGCTGCTCAGTCACTAAACATACTCATCATTTCCAGGGCCCTCCTGTGTGCCACCGCTTCACACGTGTGCATTCACTGCATCCTCACGGCAGCCTGGGAGGTTAGCATAACTCACTCCATCCCCAGATGAGGAAACTGAGGCACAGAGAGCCAAACGACTGGCTCCAAGTCACAAGGCTCTCAAGGGGCAAAGCAGAGATAAGTGATCCCCACGCCATGCTCCTCTGCCTCTTCCGCCCCCGACCTGCCCTAGTACCTGGTTCTATCCTCAGTCCATGACCAGAGTCCCAGTCTATAGGCTTGTTCCCCTCAAGGATAAACAAGTCCTTAAAAAGGCGCTGCGAGGCCAGCAAGCAGCTGACCAGCTCAACCCCAGAAGGTAGTGGGCACAGGGCTCCACGGTCCCCCAACCCTACTACAGTGGACCACTTATCACTCCTCCCTGCCACTTAGGGGAAGGGCGAGGGGGGCACTTCGGGCTCCAGCCTTCTATCCTGTCCTGCGCAAAGGACACACACACACAGGTGCCTGCACTGCATGTGGCTCCAGCAGTGAGCACACACGTCACAGCCAGCTTGTCGTGGAGCCCACTCTGCCTCTTCTCTGTGCCCACCTTCAACTCCTCACCCCACGGCCACCAAGCCTCCCACCTGGCCTTTGCCTGCAGTCTCTGCCAAACGAAACCCTCTCCACACTGCCCTTAGGATCATCAGGGTCATCATCAGCTGTTCCTGCAGCCCCTGTTCCGACCCCCAGCCCAAGGCCCCTCACGCCAGGGCAGCCCTCAGCCAGCCTTGCTTCCCTCAGGCACCCTCTGCCCCAGGTGGTACCGCCTCCTCTATGCCCCTCACAGGTGCCTCAGCGCAGACAGCTCCCTCTGTGGGTCAAGGCAACACTGACAGCCAGCCTGCACCCGGGGGGATGAGGACTGTGTGGTCCTGGCAAGCGAGAACTCCCTCTCTAAACAAAAAGACAGATGCTCACGATGGACGGTGCCGTTAGACACACACTTGGATAGGACGGTGCCATAAGACACACATTTGGATAGACGGTAACAGGGAAGAGCGTGTGCTGCGTAAGAGGTTACTAGGAGAAGGGGCTGGAGATGAAGACGACGCTAAAGAGGCTTCAGGAAGTGTGAGGGGGGTCCAGCAGAAGAAACACAAAGGAGAAGTCCAGGTCCTGGGTGGGGACAGCGACAGCTGGACTGACCACAAAAACACGGTAACTGGGAAGGTAAGCTCAACCCCACCTCAACATCCAGCCCCTGCCTGACCACAGAGCCATCCCCACTTACTGCCCGTCTGCAGCTAGGATTTGACTGCCTGGGTGCCAGTCCCAGCCCCTCTGAGCCGGCCCAGGCCAGGCAGTCAACTTATCGCCGCCTGACTTCTCTACAGATGGGGGCAACAGCAGGGCAACCCCGGTGGGCTGCTGGGAGGAAGAGGTGAGATCATGCACACAAAGGGCTGTGCGGGGCCTGGCACACCGAGCACGCTCGCCAGCGCTGCTGTCTCCAGGCTGCTGCTGATGTCATCGTCGGGCTCCGTTTTCTCCTACCCCCTGGGCTGAAGGGCTCTCAGACACGGGCGCTGACCCCAGACACAGACCTCCTGGGCACAGGCACCCATTGCCACGCTGATCCCCCACCCAGCGCTTGGCGTGCAGGGCCTGGCCCGTCAGGCGAGTCGCCAGGAATACTCCTCTCTACTCTCGACGCTTCCTCCTGAAATCCTCCCAGTTTCAAGTCAAACACCGCTTCTCCATGCACCAACCCCGAACTCCACCCCCTCTTTGCACCCCGCCAAGACCGCCAGGGGCTTCAGGCGCAGCACCAAGGTCAGGGGCGGGCTGGTGAGCCGCGGGTCCGCGCCCCTGGAGCCACTAGAGCCACAACCGCCGGCAGCCGGCCAAGGGG
>NW_012103009.1:382540-387606 GCF_000951045.1 Mandrillus leucophaeus | reverse complement strand
GTGATCTCGGCTCACTGCAAGCTCCACCTCCCAGGTTCACACCATTCTCCTGCCTCAGCCTCCTGAGTAGCTAGGACTACAGGCACCTGCCACCACGCCCGGCTAATTTTTTGTATTTTTACTAGCGACGGGATTTCACCGTGTTAGCCAGGATGGTCTCGATCTTCTGACCTCGAGATCTGCCTATCTCAGCCTCCCAAAGTGCTGGGATTACAGGCGTGAGCCACCGTGCCTGGCTGGCCTTGAAGATCTGCTTTTAAATGAGTTTGGCTGCTGCAAGAACTGGCCAAATGACTGGCATCCACGCTCCCTCCATGGGCAGGATCCAGACCAAGAGAATGAATGGAATCAAACTGAGAGACCCCACCAGGGCCCCCTCCCTGCCCTCAGGCGTGGGCCACACTACACCTCTCCTCTACCACTGTTGGTTTTCACAGGTTGAGAAGTCCTCTTTTTAAAATTTAATTTTTTTTGTAGAGACAGGGTCTTGACATGTTGCCTAGGCTTGTCTTGAACTCCTGTCCTCAAATGATCCTCCTGCATCTGCCTCAAGAAGTGTTGGGATTACAGGTGTGAGAAACTGTGCCCTGCCAGAAATCCTCCTTTTTGCTCCAGCTGGCTCAAGCTGGTTTCTGTCACTTGCACCCAAAAAGGTCCTCAGCACCACATTACCACACCATTGAGCTTGTGTACAGGCTGGCAGTCTCCCTGGGCAAGTCTGGGCTAGTGCTTGAGCCCAGGGCTGGCTCTCTTCTGAGAGACTCTGGGGACCCCGCATCGCACTCTCCACTCTCACGCTTCCACCAGGCCCTTGGGAACAACCATCCATAGTGGCTCGGCGGCTCGGATGGATGGACGCCCTTCGCTACCACCTGGCCTGCTGATTTCTGGTCAGCTGTCTTGCAGTCTGCACTCTCCTCAAACCTCCCACCCCACTTCCAGTGTCTCTGAGATGATTGGCTGCTCCTCACAGAGCAAACAGAAGCTATGAGGTGGGAGCACCAAGCCCCCATCTTACACCCCTCACACCACCCCTCCCTCCATTACCACAGGTTCTGCCCCCCTGCCCATCCCTCATCTCAGGCCATCATTCACTGTCAGTGCCCACCGCCAAACTCCATCTTTCCCTGTCTATGGATTCCTTGCTATCAGAGTCAAACTTACCTCTGCCATCATAAAACACTCAAAACAAAACCCCCCAAAGCTCAGGCGTGGTGGCTTACACCTGTAAATCCCAGCACTTTGGGAGGCCAAGGTGGCTGGATCACTTGGCATCAGGAGTTTGAGACCAGCCTAGTAAACATGGTGAAGCCCTGTCTCTACTAAAAATACAAAAATTAGCCAGGTGTGGTGGCTCACACCTGCAGTCCCAGCGACTCGGGAGGCTGAGGCAGGAGAGTTGCTTGAACCTGGGAGGTGGAAGTTGCAGTGAGCCGAGATTGCACCACTGCACACCAGCCTGGGCGACAGAGCACAACTCCATCTCAAAAAAAAAAAAAGGAAAAAACCAAAGATGCTTTGTCCAGCCAGTTACCACCCTAGCTTGTTTAGATTCTCACAAGCATTCTCCAATGCCACTGCCCCCCTCCTATGGTCCAGCCCTGGCACATTTGGCAACTCGTGTCTTCTCTTCACCTGTGTCCATCATAAGCAGTGCTGGGGCCCCATCACTCCCCAGAAGCAGCTCCTCCAACTAAGAATGGAGTCACATGAAACAAGTGCCAGGGGCCCTGGGATCACAGAGGGGGACTCCTCTCTGGTGGGCGGGGCAGGTGCAGAAGCAGCAGCCAGGCTGATGCCTGAGGGCAGAGGACACACCCTCCCCACAGGCGGCGGGAGGTAGGACTGTGGCTCACAGGGGCAGCAACTGTCCTGTCATCCCAGGGTCTGAAACGCAGCCCCTCACTGGGGCTGACCTCCACCTGTCCCAGATTTAAAACCTTGTGAGGACAGGGAATTGTCACTGATTTTTCTTTATTGGTGGGGCGAATGATTTGATTGCACTTATATTTTGAAAGGACGGAGCTGGTGGCGGTGTGGAAGGCTGAGGGCCGAGTCGGGAGGCAGCAGAAGCCGCAGCAGCAAGACTTGGGAACCTGGGGGATCCTCTGCTCAGGCCCTTCCCTCCCTGGCCCTCCAGAGCTGGCGCTGAGCTCTATTCTTGGCCGGCCTCTCTGCATTCTCTGTGGACCAGGCTCACCATATCCTCCATGGCCGCGCCATCCCTGAGATCTCCAAAACTGTTCTCGACCTGCCTTCTCTCAGTCCCATGCCTGCCAGGCTGGGGAGCAGCCAGACCCCCTCCCTGGACTACCCTCAAGCATCTCGGCCTCAGCATATCCAGGCCCCGACCTCTTCCCACCCCCTCAGCAGCTGCCACATCAGCAAACAGAAGGGCTTCGCCGGGAACTGTGAGCCCCTCATTTACCATCCTGCCCTGCTATATTTCTCCCACTCATCCACTCTGTCCCCTCAAGCTCTTTCTGCCTGCCTCCCCAGCACCTGCCTTCTTGGCTGCCACTCCGCCTTTCAACATAAATGTGACACTTGGCTGGGCTCGGTGGCTCACACCTGTAATCCTAGCAGTTTGGGAGTCAGAGGTGGGTGGGTTGCTTGAGGTCAAGAGTTTAAGACCAGCCTGGCCAGCATGGTGAAACCCCGTCTCTACTAAAAATACAAAAATTAGCTGGGTGTGGTGGCAGGCGTCTGTAATCCTAGCTACTAGGGAGGCTGAGGCAGGAGAATTACTTGAACTTGGGAGGCGGAGGCTGCAGTGAGCTGAGATTTCACCACTGCACTACAGCCTGGGTGACAGAGTGGGACTCCATCTCAAAAAAAAAAAAAAAAAAAAAGCCGGGCGCGGTGGCTCAAGCCTGTAATCCCAGCACTTTGGGAGGCCGAGATGGGTGGATCACGAGGTCAGGAGATCGAGACCATCCTGGCTAACACGGTGAAACCCCATCTCTACTAAAAAAAATACAAAAACTAGCCGGGCGAGGTGGCGGCGTCTGTAGTCCCAGCTACTCAGGAGGCTGAGGCAGGAGAATGGCATGAACCCAGGAGGTGGAGCTTGCAGTGAGCTGAGATCCGGCCACTGCACTCCAGCCTGGGCGACAGAGCGAGACTCCGTCTCAAAAAAAAAAAACCTATAAATGTGACACTCCCTGCCCCTTAACTGGTCAAAAGAAGTAAATAATACCTGCAGGGCATCCCTGCCCTCCCAGAACGGCCTGTGTGGTGTGTGCTCGGCACTCCTCGACTTATTCATCCAGCAGATGTTGACTCTGTTCCCAGGCTGGGGACACAGCAGGGGGGTTACAGGGTGAGTGCAGGGGTTGGGGAGACAGAAGGGGAAGCACAAACAGACGCAGAGATCCTCAGCTAACCCAAGAGAGAGGCCAGTCTCAGCAGCTTGGAACCCGTGACACCAAGTCCAGGACTCGTGGACGGTGGGTAGGCGAAAACTGTGGAGAACAGTGAACCACCTATCAACACCAACACGCACTCACCTTCAACGAGAATTTCTACTCCCAGGAAGGTGTCGTACAGACACGTCTGTGAGCTCGAGGCAGCAACTCACAAAATGACTGGCGGTCACCGAATTTCACGTTAATCGCAGGTGAAGTGAATCATACAACACCTATATGCTGGAGTAGGTCCAACCATAGGAAAGAATGGGGTCTCTGATGTGAGGACGGTCAGGCTGTGAGGCCTGTCACCCCACTGGTCACCAGGGTTGATTCGGCTGATGTGGTTGGCTCAGAGGTAGGTGTCCCCTCCTTCCCCATCGTTCCCTGTGTGTCCCTCTGAAGCTGTGTGCTCCGTCAAAGAGGATGAAGGATCGGGCTTCGAGTAGCTGTGCTCCTCTGCCAGGACCTACAAACAAGCTCTCAGTAAAGAATGGGGTCTCAGTCCTATTGCAGGTCTGCACACATGGATGTGTGTGCCTCACACGGCCGCACCTTGGTGTGCCCAGGGCGGGTCAGGAGAGGGCTCCCACCCAGACCGGGGTAGGGGTACCGAGTGGGTGGTAATGATGAGGAGAGTCTCACGTTTCACTTGTTTAAATTTCTTTTTTTTTTTAATTTTTGAACGGAGTCTCACTCTGTCCCCCAAGCTGGAGTGCAATGGCACGATCTCAGCTCACTGCAACCTCCACCGCCTGGGTTCAAGCCTCAGCCTTTCCTGCCTCAGCCTCCCAAGTGGCTGAGATTACAGGGACCCGCCACCAAGCCCAGCTAATTTTTTTGGGGGGGAGTTCGGGGGCGGAGTCTAGCTCTGTCCCCCAGGCTGGAGTGCAGTGGCTCTGCCTCCCGGGTTCACACCATTCTCCTGCCTCAGCTTCCCGAGTAGCTGGGACTACAGGCGCCCGCCACCACGCCCGGCTCATTTTTTGTATTTTTAATAGGGAGTTTCACCGTGTTAGCCAGGATGGTCTTGATCTCCTGACCTCGTGATCCACTCGCCTCGGCCTCCCACAGTGCTGGGATTACAGGCGTGAGCCTCCGCGCCCCACTGGCCCATGACCAGCTAATTTTATTTTTAGTAGAGACGGGTTTCTCCATGTTGGCCAGGCTAGTCTCAAACTCCAGGCCTCAGGTGATCCGCCCGCCTCGGCTTCCCAAATTGCTGGAATTACCGGAGTGAGCCACCGCGCCCGGACACTTGTTTAAATTTGTTACAGAAACCGTGCAATACTTTGGTCTGGGGTTGGAGCGGCTGGCGGTAGGTAGAGCTTTTTAGGAGCGCAGCCCCGGGTTTGGGGACACCGCGTCAGAGGATAGTGGAATGGCCAGCCCGCTGCGGAATCCCGCGGACTCCCTGGTCAGGCCGGGGTCCGGGGTCCGGGGTCCACCGGATCAGACCCTGGAGGGTGGGACCGCCAGGACCCACCAATCGGGAGGTGGTTGACAGGGTGAGAGTCCACCCCAGCTGTGGGATCAGCTTGGACTACGGCTCGCCCCCTAGAACCCCGCTTCAGCCTGGGGAAGTCCGGCCCACCCAGGCTCGGGGCTGCGTCCCCACTAGAAGGCGCCTGGAGTGAGGCTGGCAGCCCCGCGGTCCCG
>NW_012103009.1:375337-382120 GCF_000951045.1 Mandrillus leucophaeus | reverse complement strand
ATCCCGACGGCCGCCCTGGGTTGCATCAGCCTCCTCTGCCTGCAGCTCCCTGGCGTGCTGTCCCGCAGCCTGGGCGGGGACCCGCGTCCCGTCAAACCCAGGTGAGTCCAGGCCTTGGGCCAGCCAGCCCCTGGCCCCCACAGGGAAGCAGAGTGTCGGGGGCCGCCCTCCCTCCAACCGCCAACTGCTGCTAGGGCTCCCGTCCCAAACCAAGGCCCCTGCCCCAGGCTCAGCAGCGCCTGAGCAGGGCCAGAGGACCCTCTTCCTCTGCCTCCCTGCACAGGGCAGTTGCTTCTCCCCACACACGTGGACACAGCAGCCCCTTTTCTGGGGGTGTCTGCTGGGGGAGGGAAGGCTGGCGGTATCCCCAGGCCCACCTGTGACCAAAGGGAGGGCAGGAGCTGAGTCACCCTGAGCCCTGAGAGTGGTGACCCGCAGAGGCTGGGCCGCGGGGGTGCCCTTTGCTCAAGGAGGTGCCGGTTCCCAGGACACGTGACCCGGGCCACTGAGATGGTCCCAGGCCCCAAGCCCAGAGGGGACGCGTGGGCTTCCCCTGGCCATGCTCCAGGCTGTGTGTGGGTGGGGGCCGTGGGCTTCCCCTGGCAGTGACCCAGGCCTGTGTAGAGGCAAAAGTGGGTAGGTGTGAGGTCTCTGAAAGGCTGAGCCATCCAGTTGACATTCTCCATCTGCCTCTGCAGGGAGCCCCCAGCCCGGACCCCTTCCAGCAACCTGCAGCCCAGGCACCCCGCACCCCGACCTGTGGTTTGGAAGCTTCACCAGGCCCTCCAGCCACAGAGGGGTGCTGGCCTGGCTCCTGCTATGGGTCAGCCTCTCCGGGATGGTGGCCGCCAACACTCGGGCCCCCGAAGACACTCCGGCTCCCGCAGGACCCACGCCCAGCTCCTGCGAGTGGGCTGCGTGCTGGGCACCTGTCAGGTGCAGAATCTCAGCCACCGCCTGTGGCAACTCATGGGACCGGCCGGCCGGCAGGACTCAGCTCCTGTGGACCCCAGCAGCCCCCACAGCTATGGCTGAAGTGGGGCTGGGCCACACCCCTGCCCATCCCAGCCAGGGTGCTGTGCCCCCGTCCAGAGCTGCAGCTGAGCCCCCTCCGCAGCCCAGTCCCGTGGAGCTGCAGACAGCAGGTCCTGCGGCAACAATGCCTGCACAGCGTCGCACACGTAAACCCTCGCACACCTGTAGACCGAGGTTGGTCTATATGCAGTGCTGGTACGTCAAGGAGCCTAAACACCCTGAAATTGTAAACCCTTGGGGGATGGCTGCCAGACCCAGCTGGTGGCAGCACCAGATGCTAAAAAGCGTTTTAAAAAGGAGGCATCTGCCAGGGACGTGGAGCAGAAGCTGGGCCCTGAACCCACAGGGCCACGTCTGGACGAGCAGGGGAGAGGGGCTGAATCGGCCGGAAGCGGCCCCTCCGCTGCTGGTCCAGTCAGACTAAAGCCCGGCCTTGTGCCTGGGCTGTTCCTGCTGTCGTGCACAACCAGCCCTTCCACGTGCCTGCCTGGCCGGGGGTCCCAGCCTCTCCCTCCCCATGCCTTTGGGACAGGACAGGGAGTGTGGGATGCTATAGCCCCCTGGGGTTGGGCAAGGGAAGGATGGTGGCCCTCCAGAGGTCATGAAGGGACCTCTGTGGCTCCAGCTGCCAACCCTGGAGCCCAGACTGAGGTAGCCATGGGGACTCCATCTGGATGCCCTGTGGGAGGCCAGGGAGGGGAACTCAGCAGTTCAGAAGCCACCCCAAACCATTCTGGGACAGGGACACCCCTTCCTACCCCAGGACAGGGCAGGGCTGGGTGGGGCAAGATCCCCCAGCCCAAATAGACCCACCCCACCTCAAGGGGGTGAGACCCTTGTTGGCAGCCAGACAAGGGTGGGGCTCCACAGGCAACCCAGGCGCCCCACCACCACCCAGTGTGGGAGCCCAGTGGAACCAGGTGTGGGGGCAGCAGGTGACTCGCCAAGAGCCCGGGAGGGCTGCCCAGCCCCAAATGACAAGAACAAGAACCACTGCCAGTGTGCACGGACTTGGTGTGTGTTCTTCCCCGGGGAGATGGGGGGCTCATGTGCGTGTGCCGCCCGAGGCTCCCAGTCGTCCAGCAGAACGTGAGGTTCAGAAAGGGTTCCTTCCGCTACTTAGCAAACACTCAGCATTTAATTTGCAAATGTTTGCTAGGGTCACCCTCTCAGCCACCCCATGAGGGTCGCCATGATCACCCCAACTCTAGAGGCTACAGCAGAGCTCAGGACATTTCCCCACAGCCTGCCCCTCAGTGACTACCTCCAAAGGGGAGGGTCCTGGAAGCGCCCACCCAGGCGCTGCCTCTGTGCTTGCTCCCTGAGCTCAGGGATCGCCGGGTCCAGGTAACTGACCTGTGCTCCACGAGGCCCTGTGGGAACAGTCCAGGCTGATCCTGCCCTGTGGAGGCCTCCGTGCACTGGGAGATGGACTAGGGTTGCAGCAGAGGTGGTCAGGGTGGTGGGCCGCACAGCAAGGCAGTCAAGGCCGGCTCCCTGGGAGAAGCACTGGATCAGTGAGGTCTGAGGACAGCAGGCCTTCCCTAGGGGAAGGAGCTGGGAGTGCCAAGTCCCCAGGGGCACAGGAGGCTTGGCTGCTGAGAGGCTGCAGGGTGGAGGGCCCTAGGCCTCTGAGTCATGTGTCCTGTGGTCACTGAAGGGTGTCAGCAGAGCACAGGGCATGAGGACAGAGGGAGGGGACCCCGGGGCAAGGCTGGGGGGTCAGGAGCTCAGTGTCCGCTACTCAACCCAGCCAAAACCCTCCCAGATGCCTCCTCTCCTGCCTAGGCAAAGTCCAGCTTGGCACCCCGTCTGGGGCCTGCCTGTGGTCAGGGCCAAGTGTTCCCTCCTCCAGGAAAGCCTTCACCCTCCTCATGCCCTGTAGTCAGGAGGCCGCCTTCCGTGACCCTCTGCATCGCCTCAGGTGTGAAGCCAGACCCACCTGACACCCTCACGCACAGGCCCAGCAGCACCTGCACTCACCCCCACCTTCGCCAGCAACCACTTCCTGCTGCTGTGGCCAAAACTTCCTCTAGGCTGGGCCCGGTGGCTCACGCCTGTAATCCCAGCACTTTGGGAGGCCAAGTCAGGCAGATCACCTGAGGTCAGGAGTTCAAGACCAGCCTGGCCAACATGGTGAAACCCCGTCTCTACTAAAAATACAAAAATTACAAAATTAAATACAAATACAATAAAATATACAATATTAAAATATTAAATAAAAAATACAAAATTTATCAGGCACGGTGGCACATGACTGTAATCCCAGCTACTCAGGAGGCTGAGGCAGGAGGATCACTTGAACCTGGAGGTTGCAGTGAGCTGAGATTGTGCCACTGCACTCCAGCCTGGGTAACAAGAGCAAAGTTCTGTCTCCAAAAAAAAAAAAAAAAATAGTAATAATACAAAAATTAGCTGGGCGTGGTGGCACACGCTAGTAATCACATCTGCTCAGGGGCTGACGCAGGAGACTTGTCTGAGCCCGGGAGGTGGAGGTTGCAGTGAGCTGAGATTACACTGCTGCACTCAAGCCTGGACGACAGAGCAAGACTCTGTTTCAATAAAAACAAAAACAAAAAACCCCCTCTCTTCCCTTGCACCTTCCTATGAATCCCGCCTGGTCCCACTTCCTGAACCTATCCAGACACCTTCTCCTGACCCAGGCACCACCTGCTGTGGGGGCAATGGCCGTAGCCTCCTCCCCGTGCCTGTCTCCATCCCTCTGGCCAGTGCATGCTGAGCACGTGACCCACGCTTGTTGGGACACTTGAGGATACAGCCTTGCCCCCGGGGGCTGACGTTCTAGGGGGAGACAGAAGGAGACAAACATAGAAGGTAGAGTAAGTGGGTGGTGGAGTGGCAGGGAGTGCTGAGTGCCACGGGAAGTCAGACAAGGAGAGTGCGGGGCAGGTGCCATTTAAATGGGGGGCGCTGGGGTCTCCTCACAGCTCCTTTTCAGCTCAGCTGTGCCAGAATCTTCTTGAGTCAGGTCAGCTCCCCACAGCCCTCACCTGACACCTGAAGCCCAGAACTGTGATCTGCACAGCCCTAGGTATGGCCCCAGCAAACCACTGCCCTCTCCCCTGCCCCAGCTGACTGCTGTTCCCAGACTCTTCCCTGGCCACGCTCCAAGATGCCAGCTCTGCTGTGGGCACTTTGTTCTCCCAGTGTCCTCCGTGCCTGCAGGGCCCATGCATGGGAAGTTGCATTGGCAGCCCGGGTGCTGGCGATTCCATTTCTGCTCCCCACTCTCCATGAGGCCCCTCTCCCAGAGCCTGACACATTCTGTGGCCGAACTCTAGGCAGGTGCTCCTGAGTCCTTTCCTCGACGAGGCTTGACCTCATCCCCATCCTCTCTGGGCCCACCGACCCCGATGTTAGCAAGAATCCTGGTAAATCAGTTTATGGAGGATTACCCACCCTTGATATCTGATCCAGTTCCTCATCTCCCACCCGTGATCTCGTCACCCTGCCGGCCTCCTGCAAGAGCCCCGTTGAGCCGCTCTGGTGAGAATCCCCTACCCTCAAAGGCTCCCCTAGCAACTTCCCATCCGCCGACCCCTCCGACGCCATCAATCTCCAGCTGTCATTGAATTCGGAGGTGAGCTCCTCTCACCACGCTCTCGAATAAAGCTCTTCTCACCATTTTAACAAGTCCTCAGAATCATCTTTTCTTAACGAGCCCCTGCCCCACCTAGAATCATGAGGGGCCTGGGGCAAGTTTTCTCCTCCTGAGATCCAGTGGGGCAGCCGGGCAGGGGTGGTGCAGAGGAGGTGTGTGCTTGAGGGTGGGGTCTTGGGTCTGCCCCTACTTGTGGGACCCCACAGAGGGGTCTAAAGCCAGAGTCAAGCAGGAGGCTGGGCCCACAGACAACCCTAAGCAGGTCAGCGGCTCAGGACAGGAGGGAGGCCGAGTCAGGGCAAGAGGATGTGGGACTGCTGGGGGCTGCTCGTGTGCTGACACATTAACTCCCTGAGGCCAGGAGGAGGGTGGATGGTCACTCATTACCACAGTCACTTATGTAACCTGGGGTGTATATAGGAGCCTGGCTGAGGACACACTCACCAGCCTGCACTTTGCCACCTGAGCGCCGCTTCCTCTCAGGATGAAGGTGACGGTGGTGAGTACCCAGACCCCATGCAGAGAGGCCCCGCTGACTGCTCTCCTGCTGGCCAGCTGCTCCTGCCCTCTTCTAGCTGGCGCTGGCCAGCCCTGCTGCTCCGTCCAGCTGGGGAAGAGCCAGTGGCTGCCGACCCCCAGGCTCCCTGAGGACTCAGTCTCCTCCCAAGGCCGCTTCCACCCCGCAAGGGTGGCCATGGGTGCCGCTCAGGCGTGGTGCCCCCTGCACCCCGGAAGCAGACGTCTGCTGACATTCACTTTGCAGATAAGGACCTGGGAGTGAGAGTTCCTGGGACTCGCTGAGGCCAGGGCAGGGGCCGGGATGATGGTGCAGGAGAGGCTGTGCCCTCTTGTGTCCCCCACCAGCTCTCGAGCGGAGGCAGGCTTGGAGTCTGCAGCCACGCGGGGAATGTCTGCTTCCTCGTGGAGCTGACATGATGGTGAAATAGGTTCAATCCTCCACCTGCCCAGGGCCCAGACCCTTCCCTGGTCTACCGACCTGATGTGGACCCAGAGGTGGCCAAAGACAAGGCCAGCTTCCGGAACTACACAGTGAGTACCTTGACGTCCCGCCCCCCGACCCCCCATCCACACCCTGGGGAGCAGCACCTGCCCCTCACACAGCTCCAGGAGGTGCCCTGTGGGAACCCTCACCCCCATCATACCCTGTGGGGCTGCCTGGGAGAGGGGAGGCACGGTGCCTTGTGTGCAGGGTGGGGGTAGTGCCAGCCTCCACTGACCCTCCGGCCTGCAGTCGGGTCCCCTCCTGGACCGTGTCTTCACCACCTACAAGCTCATGCACACGCACCAGACGGTGGACTTCGTCAGGAGCAAGGTAGGCGTTTCCCGCCGCCCTGTGCAAACGCGGAGGACCCTTGCCCTCAACCCCATGAGCCCACCAGGCACCGAGAGGATGGAGAGGACTGTGCGGTGGGCCTGCTGACCCTGGGCCACGCTGCCTTCTCCTTCCCCACCAGCATGCCCAGTTTGGGGGCTTCTCCTACAAGAAAATGACAGTCATGGAGGCTGTGGACCTGCTGGATGGGCTGGTGGACGAGTCGGACCCAGATGTAGATTTCCCCAACTCCTTCCATGCCTTCCAGACAGCGGAGGGCATCCGGAAGGCCCACCCAGACAAGGGTGAGCCCCAGCTCTGCTGCAGGGGGGCAGGTGCTGCCTCCAAGGGGCAGAATGCAGCAGCCTATAGGGTGGAAGGGGGCAGTGGTGGGCCCAGGCCTCCAGCAGCCCTGCCTGGGTTGAGGAGCAGGCCCTGGGCCCCCCCTGGCTCTCAGCCCCGCAAGCCTGCTAATCCTCTGCCTTGGCCCCTGCAGTCCCCAACCTACCCTGTCCATCCCCCTCCCAGACTGGTTCCACCTTGTTGGGCTCCTGCACGACCTGGGGAAGGTCCTGGCCCTGTTCGGGGAGCCCCAGGTAAGGGCTGGTGGTTGTGGGTGAGGAGGTCTGCATGTTGAGACAAGGTGGGGGGGGCGGAGTGGCTTCAATGCTTGGCCTGGGATACTACCTGTGGGGCAGTCCAGTGCACCCCCCACGGCCCCCCAACAGCTGCCTGTCCCTCTGGTGGCCTCGGTGCTCGGCCTAGGGGACCGGCCAGTGCACCCCCCACGGCC
>NW_012103009.1:372665-374619 GCF_000951045.1 Mandrillus leucophaeus | reverse complement strand
CCCTCTGGTGGCCTCGGTGCTCGGCCTAGGATACTACCTGCGGGGCAGGCCAGTGCACCCCCATGGCCCCCACACCCCCACAACTGCCTGTCCCTTTGCAGTGGGCGGTCGTCGGAGACACCTTCCCTGTCGGATGCCGTCCCCAGGCTTCCGTGGTTTTCCGCGACTCCACCTTCCAGGACAACCCTGACCTCCAGGATCCTCGATACAGGTGCTTCCCGCTGCCCAGGGCTGGGCTCCCCTCCCTGGGCGGCTCCTGAGCCCCCCTCACCCTGGTATCTCACTGCAGCACAGAACTCGGCATGTATCAGCCCCACTGTGGGCTCGACAGGGTCCTCATGTCCTGGGGCCACGATGGTGAGGCCAGACTGGGGCAGTGGGGGACGGTGGGGCAGAGGTGGTGCCTGGTGGTGACACCCTCTCCCCACAGAGTACATGTACCAGGTGATGAAGTTTAACAAGTTCTCACTGCCCCCGGAGGTAGGTGGGGGGAGGGGCAGCCCGGCCCCGGCCACTAGGCCCTGTCCCGCAGCCGAGACAGCTGCTGGGTATGGCTTGCCCACAGGCTTTCTACATGATCCGGTTCCACTCCTTCTACCCCTGGCACACGGGCAGCAACTACCAGCAGCTGTGCAGCCAGCAGGACCTGGCCATGCTGCCCTGGGTACAGGAGTTCAAGTACGGCCCTCCCCGCCGAGGGGGCTTGTGGGAGTGAAGCGGCGGGGGTGGGACCTGGGGGTTCTTCACGGGGCTCACCGCCTCTCCCTGCTGCAGCAAGTTCGACCTCTATACCAAGTGCCCAGACCTGCCGGACGTGGACAAGCTGCGGCCCTACTACCAGGGGCTCATTGACAAGTACTGCCCTGGCATCCTGAGCTGGTGACCCTCCTGCCACCCAAGGTGCTGCTGGACCCAGGCCTGGCCCTCCGCCTGCCTGGAGAGATCTGGCCCTGGGCAGACAGCCGCCATCAGGGTTCACCTTGGTGGGGGACCCCACTCATCCCCTTAGGGTCGCCACCCGTCGTGGCAACTTGTGCCTGGTGGCAATAAAGACCTGGAAGGACATTGTGCTTCTGAAGCCTCGCTGGGTGTTACTGCAGCAGGGGGTGGCCCAGGCCGAGTGACCCTGCCAGCAGGGTGGAGGCCAACTCCCAGGCTGAGACGTGTGTGTCCCACCGCACTGGTCGTGGTAAACATCCGCTCATACTCCCAGCTCCCATGTCAGAGCCTGGGGGACAAGTCATCCAGCTCACCCCCACAAGCTCAAAACAGTCACCAAGTTCTCTGGGCTCCGTCCCCTTAAAAAATAGCCCAATAGCTAAAATAATGCATCATAGAAAACAACAAAAAAAACAATGCAGGCCGGGCACAGCGGCTCACACCTAAAATCCCAGCACTTTGGGAGGCCGAGGCGGGTGGATCACCTGAGGTCAGGGGTTCAAGACCAGCCTGGTCAAAACGGTGAAACCCGGCCTCTACTAAAAATATAAAAATTAGCCAGGCATGGTGGCAGGCACCTGTAATCCCAGCTATTCAGGAGGCTGAGGCAGGAGAATCGCTTGAACCACGGGAGAAGGAGGTTGCCGTGAGCCAAGATTGCACCACTGCACTCCAGCCTGGGTACCAAGAGTGAAATTCCATCTCAAAAATAAAAAATTAAATAATAAAATAAAATAAAACAAGTGCACAGTTTAAATGCTATAAAGCAAACACCTGTGGCCACCACCCCTGAACCGACCCTCCAGGACCCTCCGCGTGCCCTGGGTGCGGCTCCCGTGCAGAGCAGCCCCTCCGCGGCTCTGAAGGCACCCTCCCTCCTCTCTACATGGTTTTGTCACCCAGGCGTGCAGCCCTTGTTGCCAACCAGTGGCCGCCCCTCCATCTTCTCCGAAATTCATCTCTGAAGAAAGTAAATTGTCCCAGGGAATTCATCTTTGTGGAGATTCTGTACCTG
>NW_012103009.1:368926-371858 GCF_000951045.1 Mandrillus leucophaeus | reverse complement strand
TTTTTTTTTGAGACCGGTTCACTCTGTCGCCCAGGCTGGAGTGCAGTGGTGTGATCTCACCTCACTGCAACCTCCGCCTCCCAGGTTCAGGCGATTCTCTTGCTTCAGCCTCCCTAGTAGCTGGGCTTACAGATGCGCGCCACCACACCTGGCTAATTTTTTGTACTTTTAGTAGAAACGAGGTTGGCCGGGCAGGGTGGCTCACGCCTGTAATCCCAGGGCTTTGGGAGGCCGAGGCGGGTGGATCACGAGGTCAGGAGATCGAGACCATCCTGGCTAACACGGTGAAACCCCGTCTCTACTAAAAACTCAAAAAACTACCCGGGCGAGGTGGCGGGCGCCTGTAGTCCCAGCTTCTCGGGAGGCTGTGGCAGGAGAATGGCGTGAACCCGGAAGGTGGAGCTTGCAGTGAGCCGAGATTGCACCACTGCACTCCAGCCTGGGCCACAGAGTGAGACTCCGTCTCAACAAAAAAAAAAAAAAAGAAAAAAAAGAAACGAGGTTTCATCATGTTAGCCAGGCTGGTCTCGAACTCCTAACCTCAGGTGATCCACCTGCCTTGGCCTCCCAGAGTGCTGGGATTACAGGCATGAGCCACTGTGCCTGGCCCCCTTAATTTTTTTTTTTTTTTTTGGAGACAGGGTCTCGCTTTGTCACCCAGGGCTGAAATATGGTGGCACGATCTTGGCTACACCTCCTGGGTTCAAGCGATTCTCCTGCCTCAGCCTCCCAAGTAGTGGGGATTACAGGCACCTGCCAACACGCCTGGGTAATTTGTTATGTTTTTAGTAGAGATGCGGTTTCGCCATGTTGGCCAGGCTGGTCTCAAATTCCTGACCCCAAGTGATCTGCCCAGGCCTCCCAAAGTGCTAGGATTACAAGCATGAGCCACCGTGCCTGGCCTCTTCCCTTAATTTACCAGCGTGCCTCAGAGCTGGTTCCCTGGCATCCTTCGGGGCAGTCAGCTTCTGTTTGTAGGAAGAACAACAGATCTCACCATATTTAACAGCTCTGTTCCTCGAGGGATCCTTCCTAGGGCTCAGTTGTTCCATCCTTGGCGGGGACAGGTGAGGGTCTTCCAGGCTAACTCCCGGCTCCTTCCGACATGACGGCCACACTCTGTGATGTGCAACTTGCCATCTGGAGTGACGAGATCCCCGGACTGTTCCCTATGGCTGCCATAACAAGTTACTACAAATTGAGTGGCTTAAAACAACAGAAATTACACCAAAAAATGTTAAAACTAGTTAATAGATTCTGTAAAGTTGCAGCATACAAAATCAACATACAAAAATCAGTAGTGTTTCTATACAGTAACAACAATCCGAGAAATCAAGAAAACAGTCACAGTTACAACAGCTACAAAAACTTCAAACATTTAGAAATAAATTTAACCGGCCAGGTGCGGTGACTCACACCTGTAATCCCAGCACTTTGGGAGGCTGAGGTGGGCGGGTCACCCTGTCCCACCAAGGAAAACAATGAGAGCGTTTCCTGTAAATGATAAAATTGAACTTTCGAGCAAACATCAGGATTTAGGTAAACCTGTGTCCACCACTGTGAACTTTGAAGTTTTTTTTTTTTTTGAGATGGAGTCTTACTCTGTCACCAGGCTGGAGTGCAGTGGCGTGATCTCAGCTCACTGCAACCTCCACCTCCCAGATTCAAGAGATTCTCCTGCCTCAGCCTCCTGAGTAGCTGGGACTACAGGCACGTGACACCATGCCCAGCTAATTTTTGTATTTTTAGTAGAAACGGGGTTTCTTCATGTTGGCCAGGCCTAGTCTCAAACTCCTGACCTCAGGTGATCCACCCTTACAGGCGTGAGCCACCATACCTGGCATAACACTTAAAAATTTTGGCCAGGCGCGGTGGCTCACGCCTGTAATCCCAGCACTTTGGGAGGCCGAGGCAGGTGGATCACGAGCTCAGGAGTTCGAGACCAGCCTGGCCAACATGATGAAACCCCGTCTCTACTAAAAATACAAAAATTAGCCGGGCGTGGTGGCGGGTGCCTGTAATTCCAGCCACTCAGGAGGCTGAGGCAGAAGAACTGCTTGAACCTGGGAGGTGGAGGTTGCAGTGAGCTGAGATCACGATCCTGCACTCCAGCCTGGGTGACAGAGTGAGACTCTGTCTCAAAAAAAAAAAAAGACAAAACACAGTGTGGCACTGGCTTAAAGACAGACACAGAGACCAATGGGGTTAAATAGAGAGCCCAGAAATAAACCCTTCAATATATGGTCAAATGGTTTTCAACAAGGGTGCCAGAATCATTCAACGGTAGACAGAATGACCTTTTCAACAAATGAGGCCAGGAGCAGTGGCTCACGCCTGTAATCCCAGCACTTTGGCAGGGCAAGGCGGGCAGGTCACCTGAGGTCAGGAGTTTAAGACTAGCCTGGCCAACGTGGTGAAATCCTGTCTTGACTGAAAATACAAAAATTAGCTGGGCATGGTGGTACATGCCTGTAACTCCAGCTACTGGGGAGGCTGAGGCAGGAGAGTCATCTGAGCCCAGGAGGCAGAGGTTGCAGTGAGCCAAGATCTCGCCACTGCACTCAAGTTTGGACAACAGAGCCAGACTCCATCTCAAAAAACAAACAAACAAACAAACACAAATGGTTCTGGACAAATAGAATAGTCATACTCAGAAAAACAAAGTTGGGCCAGGTACAGTGGCTCACGCCTGTAATCCCAGCACTTTGGGAGGCCGAGGCAGGTGGATCACCTGAGGTCAGGAGTTTGAGACCATCCTGGCTAACACAGTGAAACCCCGTCTCTACTAAAAATACAAAAACTAGCTGGGCATGGTGGCGGGCACCTGTAATCCCAGCTACTCCTGAGGCTGAGGCAGGAGAATCACTTGAACCTGGGAGGCGGAGGTTGCAGTGAGGTGAGATCGCGCCACTGCACTCCAGCCTGGGCGACA
>NW_012103009.1:367686-368876 GCF_000951045.1 Mandrillus leucophaeus | reverse complement strand
GAATCACTTGAACCTGGGAGGCGGAGGTTGCAGTGAGGTGAGATCGCGCCACTGCACTCCAGCCTGGGCGACAGAATGAGACTCTGTCTCAAAAAAAAAAAAAAAGAAAAAGAAGAAAAATGAAGTTGGACCCTTACCTTACATCATATACAAAAATTAAATAAAAATGGATCAATGAACTAAACTTTTTTTGCTTTGAGATAGGGTCTTGTTCTGTCACCCAGGCTGGAGTGAAGTGGTGTGATCACATCTGACTGCAACCTTGACCTCCTGGGCTCAAATAATCCTCCCACCTTGGCCTCCAAAGTAGTAGCAGGGACTAGAGGCGCACATCACCACACTTGGCTAATTTTTATTTTTCATAGAGACAAGGTTTCTCCATGTTACCCAGGCTAGTGTCAAACTCCTGGGCTATAGCGATCCTCCCATCTTGGCCTCCCAAAGTGCTGGAATAACAGACATGAACCACAGCGCCCGGCTGACCTAAACTTAAGAGCTAAAATGGCCAGGCGCGATGACTCACGCCTGTAATCCCAGCACTCTGGGAGGCCAAGGTGGACGGATCATGAGATCAGAAATTCGAGACCATCCTGGCCAACATGGTGAAACACCGTCTCTGCTAAAAATACAAAAATTAGCCGGGCATGGTGGCACTTGCCTGTAATCCCAGCTACTCAGGAGGCTGAGGCAGGAGAATCACTTGAATCTGGTAGATGGAGTTTGCAGTGAGCTGAGATTGCACCACCACCTTCCAGCCTGGGTGACTGAGTGAGGCTCCGTTTCAAAAAAAAAAAAAAGAGCTAAAACTATAACCTTCAGAAGAAAACAGAGGACAAGCTCCTTGACGTTGGATTAGGCAATAATTCCTTGGATATGACACTAAAAGCACAGACAACAAAAGAAAACAGGTAAGTTGGCCGGGCGCGGTGGCTCAGGCCTGTAATCCCAGCGCTTTGGGAGGCCAAGGCCAGTGGATCACGAGGTCAGGAGTTCAAGACCATCCTGGCTAACACGGTGAAACCCCATCTCTACTAAAAATACAAAAATTCGCCGGCGTGGTGGCGCATGTTTGTAGTCCCAGCTACTCGGGAGGCTGAGGTAAGAGAATTGCTTAAATCAGGGAAGTGGAGGTTGCAGTGAGCCGAGATCGCACCACTGTACTCCAGCCTGGCAATAGAGTGAGACTCCAT
>NW_012103009.1:365502-366231 GCF_000951045.1 Mandrillus leucophaeus | reverse complement strand
CTGGAAGGCGGAGCTTTTAGTGAGCCAAGATCGTGCCACTGCACTCCAGCCTGGGCGACAGAGCAAGACTCTGTCTCAAACAAACAAACAAAAAACAAAGAAGATACATAATTCATAACCAAAGGAATGGAAGAGTTTACAGCACATTTGCTATACCCCATGGCAACTTAGAGAAATGGGCTGGGCTGGTACCCGTGACAAGGCAACAGCGCCGTGATTCCTCATTTTCAATCCAGTCTCTCTTGGCCACTAAGCCAACTAGTTCCAGCTTTTTCTGGAGACAAGTCAGGTTGCCCTCCCAAACCTTCCCTCTTCATACAGGAGCCCTCTTCTACCTGACCTCTGAGATTTCTCGCCCAGCACCTCAGCGAGGGCTTGTCTGATGCTGCTGTACTTTGTCTACCCCCCCAATCACAGGAGTCCGTAGTTCCTAGAATATCTATTTTTGCTCCAGTCCCAATCCATTTAATAAACTGTATACAAAATCCAGGTATGGAATCTCATGTTGCTACCTTTGGTTGTTACCTATTTTCCCAAACCTGCACTAAGCTTGATCTTTCTCCTGCTAAAAACATCTTCAGCCCAGTGTGGTGGCTCACGCCTGTAATCTCAGCACTTTGGGAGGCCAAGGTGGGCGGATCACCTGAGGTCAGGAGTTTGAAACCAGCCTGACCAACATGAAGAAACCCTGTCTCTACTAAAAATACAAAATTAGCCGGGTGTGGTGGC
>NW_012103009.1:355093-365162 GCF_000951045.1 Mandrillus leucophaeus | reverse complement strand
AAAAAAAAAAAAAAAAAAAAAAAAACTGTCTGGGTATTTGGGTGTTCTCTCTGCCAGCTCACTGCCCAGCTTGTCCACGACCTTCTCCTCAATACACAAGTCTGCACCTCTGTCCAGTCTCCCACTTAATTCACAGGACAGCTCTAGATCTCTGCTTACCTGCCAGAGACAGTCAGACACCTGGACTGTGGCACCCATCTGTCCAACCTCGCCCAGCTCAGATCACCAACCTCATCGATTTCCTTGCAAAACTTTTGACTTCCGCCTTGGACTTTGGCCCCTTAAAATTTTCTCTCTGCAGATTTAGAACATGACATTGCTTTGTAGATACCATAAGGTTACAGTAAAGGGATAGCTATTCCCTCCCAAATTACATTTTCTCTAGATTGGGCCACTCTTGCCATTTTTAACGTTTATTTATTATTATCATTATTTTGAGACGGAATCTCACTCTGTCACCCGGGCTGGAGTGCAGTGATGTGATCTCAACTCACTGCAAGCTCCGCCTCCCAGGTTCAAGCGATTGTCCTGCTTCAGCCTCCTGAGTAGCTGGGATTACAGGTGTGCACCACGATGCCCGGCTAATTGTTGTATTTTTAGTAGAGACGGGGTTTCACCATGTTGGCCAGGCTGGTCTCAAACTCCTGACCACCCGCCTCAGCCTTCCAAAGTCCTGGGATTATAGGCGTGAGCCACTGTGCCCGGCCTCATTTCTGGTCTCTGTTCCTGCTTTTCCCGCTGGGCGGGCCACATGGCTAGAATCATCTCACCAGCCAGGGCCTCTGCCTGTGGTTTCCGTGCAGCTCTGGAGAGCTGCTCGTCCCATCCAAAGGTGTGCGATCCCCTACAGTCCACAGTTCCCAGTTCTCCCCTCCACATGCCTGGAAGCAGGACACCCCAATCTCATCTCTTTTTTTAAGAAACCAGGTCTTGCTGTTGCCACGCTGGGGTGCAGTGGTGCAATCAGAGCTCATTGCAGCCTTGAACTCCTGACTCAAGTGATCCTCCTGACTCAGACTCCTGAGTAGCTGGGACTACAGGTTCAGGCCACCACATCTGGCTACATTTTAAATTTTTTTTTGTAGAGAGAAGCTCCTGCTATGTTACCCAAGTGGTCTTGAACTCCTGGCCTCAAGTGATCCTTCTGTGGCTTCCCAAAGTGCTAGGATTACAGGAGTGACCGCTGTGCCCGGTCGTCTCACCTTCTTTTGACATGGAGCCCCAGCCTTGGGAGGCAGATACTGAACTGCGTCCACAGTGCCCCCTTCTGGAAATTCTCCACAAGCCAAGGTTTTGGACAGCTCCAGTGCCTGGGGCGATGGCATTTCAGGTGGGAAGTCTCTGCAAAGAGCTGTACCTGTCTTCCTCCCTTCCTAGGTATTAATTCACTTCCAGACACATATTGAGCAGCTACTGTAAGCTATTACAGTGATGGCTCTGCAGACAAAGCTGTAGTGAAGACAGACGCCAACCCCACCCTCACGCAGCCAATCCTATGCTAGTTGGTTCTGTAGAACCACCACTGGGTTTCCAGTTGGTCTGAGTTATCTGGTGAACTCAGACTTTCCCTGTCTTCTGGGCACTCCACAACAATCCAATCACCTGGGGGGGGCCCTGACCTCTGCAAACCTCCGTGGGGTGGTTCCTTGGTTGGCCGCCCTCCGACGGCCCTGCCTCCCTGCCGAGCCCTGGCCACCTGGGATCCTCCTCCCTGGCTCCTGCCTCCTCTCTCATAGGACAATCTCATTTGTTCTAACACATTCATTCTCAAGCCCAGTAGCTACTCTTGAATATCACTTATAGAGGTGTGTTTCCTTGAAGTAAATATTCAAGCATATATGTTATGTAACAGGTAATAATAACTAAAGTAGAAACGTGCATATATCAATCAGCACAAAATAACTAAAAAAACCCTATCTCCAAACTCACTGACTATTGACAAATTCCGGACCTACTTCCCCTTGGTAACTAGACAGAACTTTCTCTTGTGGGTATCATTATGTGATCAAAATTCCAGATCCTCTTATTTATTTTTATTTTCTCTTGAGACGGAGTCTCGCTCTGTTGCCCGGAGTGCAGTGGCACGATCTTGGCTCACTGCAAACTCCACCTCCCAGGTTCAAGCGATTCTCCTGCCTCAGCCTCCCGAGTAGCTGGGCTTACAGGTACACCCACCATGCCTGGCTAATTTTTTTTTTTTTGAGACGGAGTCTCGCTCTGTCGCCCAGGCTGGAGTGCAGTGGCGCGATCTCGGCTCACTGCAAGCTCCGCCTCCCAGGTTCACGCCATTCTCCTGCCTCAGCCTCCGAGTAGCTGGGACCACAGGCGCCCGCCACCACGCCCGACTAGTTTTTTTTTGTATTTTTAGTAGATGTTAGCCAGGATGGTCTCGATCTCCTGACCTCGTGATCCACCCACCTCGGCCTCCCAAAGTGCTGGGATTACAGGCTTGAGCCACCGCGCCCGGCCGCCTGGCTAATTTTTTTGTACTTTTAGTGGAGACAGTGTCTTGCCATGTTGGCCAGGCTGGTCTTGAACTCCTGACCTCAGGTGATTTGCCTGCCTTGGCCTCCCAAAGTGCTGGGATTACAGGCGTGAGCCACCGTGCCTGGCCCAGATTCTCTTTTTAAAATTACGATGGTATCACATAACTATTTCTTCTCAATAGTTGTTATACACGAAGGCAATAGCTCATTCTCCTAATCGACCCCCTACTTAGCTATCACCTCATAAACAGTTTCCAGCTAATGACTGTAATATACAGAGCAGCCACAAATGTCTCTATGCAAATTTTTTTTTTTCTTTTTTAGATGGAGTTTAAAACACTTGTTGCCCAGGCTGGAGTGCAGTGGCACGATGTCAGCTCACTGCAAGCTCCGCCTCCCAGGTTCAAGCCATTCTCCTGCCTCAGCCTCCTGAGTAGCTGGATTACAGGTGCCCACCACGCCCAGCTAATTTTTGTACTTTTAGTAAAGATGGGGTTTCACTGTGTTAGCCAGGATGGTCTTGAAAGTGCTCCGATTACAGGCGTGAGCCACCGCGCCCAGCCTAAAATTTTATTTTTGACAAATGCAAGTGGTTTTATTTATTTATTTATTTTGCATTTTACCAGTGCCAGCCTGTGTGTGTTTCTTCCTGGTGCACAGCCTATGTGGTTCTTTGACCCAATAGTGTCCTAGTCACTGCATCTGTTAGAGACTCAGCTTCTCATCAAATCAGTTCTACGTAGGCTGGGCGCGGTGGCTCACACCTGTAATCCCAGCACTTTGGGAGGATCAGGCGGGTGGATCACTTGAGGTCCGGAGTTCAAGACCAGCCTGGCCAACATGGTGAAACCCCATTTCTACTAAAAATACAAAAATTAGCCAGATGTGGTAGCGCACATCTGTAATCCCACACAAAAACTTGCATACCCAATGTTCACAGCAGCACTACTCACCCAAGAGAGGTGGAAGCCATCCAAGCATCCATCGATACCTGAACGAATAAGGACAGGGAGAATGTGGTCCCTGCGTACACTGGACTGACTCACTCCTAAGGGAACATGGCGCTGATATGTGCTGTGATGTGGATGTGCCTTGAAAACATCATGCTGAGTGAAAGCAGCCAGACACAAAAGGTCCCACGTTACAGGAAATGTCCAGAATAGGTAAATCCACAAAGAAAAAAGGTAGATGAATAGTTGTTTAGGGCTTGGTGGGGAGGGGTCAGAGGGCAACAGCTGAACAGTTTGGGGTTTCTTCCGGAGGAGATGAAAGGTTCTAAAATGGCCTCTGGGCCGGGCGCCGTGGCTCAGGCCTATAATCGCAGCACTTTGGGAGGCCAAAGTGGGTGGATCTCCTGAGGTCAGGAGTTCGAGACCAGCCTGGCCAACATGGTGAAAACCCCCATCTCTACTAAACTACAAAAATTAGCCAGGTGTGGTGGTGCACGCCTGTAATCACAGCTACTTGTGAGGCTGAGGCAGGAGAATCGCTTGAACCCAGGAGGTGGAGGTTGCAGTGAGCTGAGATTGTGCCACAGCCCTCCAGCCTGGGCAACAGTGAGACTGTGTCTCTAAATAAATAAATAAATAAAATGAACTCTGGTGATGGATGTGCAACTCTGTGAATATACTGAAAGCCACTGAGTTGTGCACTTGAAATGGGTGAATTGTATAGCATGTGACTTACCAAGAAAGCTGTTACAGAAAACAAAAACACAGAAGACATTCATAAAGTGAGCTTAAAAGCTTAGGAACATCAGGTCGGACGCACGCCAGTGAGCCAAGATTGTGCCACTGCACTCCAGCCTGGGCGACAGAGCGAGACTCCGTCTCAAAAAAAAAAAAAAGCTTAGGAACATCAGCCTGGGCAACACGGGGAGTGTGTGTGGTGGTGGGAGCCTGAGGCAGGAGGATCATTTGAGCTCAGGAGTCTGAGGCTGCAGTGAGCCACAACTGCACCACTGCTCCAGCCTGGGCAACAGAGTGAGAGAGACCCTGTCCAGAAAACAAAGAAGCCTAGGAACAGGTTTTTGAGTTTTAAACAGATTACCTTTTTTTTTTTGAGACGGAGTCTCACTCTGTTGTCTAGGCTGAAGTGCAGTGGCACGATCTCGGCTCCCCGCAACCTCCGCTTCCCAGGTTCAAGCAATTCTCCTGCTTCAGCCTGTGAAGTAGCTGGCATTACAGGCACCCGCCACCACACGCGGCTAATTTTTGTATTTTTAGTAGAAATCAGGTTTCACCATGTTGGCCAGGCTGGTCTCGAACTCTGACCTCAGGTGATCTACTCCCCCTCAGCCTCTCAAAGAGTTGGGATTACAGGCATGAGCCACCGTGCATGGCCTATTACTAAGCCAAGGCTGACTTCTCGATTGTTTATTCCATGTATAGGAGCCCCTGAAGGCATCTGAGAGTTCACGCCACCAGCTGAGCCCCTGAAGGCATCTGAGAGTTCACGCCACCGGCTGTGTTTGAGCATGGAGCTCTGTCTGGGTGGGCCAGATGGAGGTCAGCGACGTGAGGGAGCTGGGTATAGTGGGAGCTGCCCAGGGGTCTGGCGGGAGAGCAGGAGATGGGGGCTGTACCAAGGACGGGCCAGAGGCAGAGGAAGCTGTGCTGTGAGTTTCCAGGGTGGGCAGTGACCTCCAACTGATAACCTGACCCCAAACGGAAACCTGGACGGTGCCCTGACTGCTTTCTCTGCTGCTGTCTTCTTCCTAGGATCGAGGTTGGGGGCGTCAGATGCACCTTCCCTCCTCCGTCCCAACCCAGGGCCTCCAGCTCCCCTCCCCCTGGCTTCACTCTGCAGAGGAGCCTCTATTAACTCGCCCACCTCACCTCTCCTTCACCCCCTGCCCACTCTGGCCCTTCCATCCTTTCCTGAGGCCAGGAAATGTGAGCAGGAGGGGAGGGACCAGCTCCACCACCAGCCTTGGAGTGTGGAGCTGACAGGTCCACTGGGCTGTGCCAGGCCTGAGGCTCCTTTGTGGTCCGGCAATGGACAACGCCAAGCCAGGCCTCCTTACAGAGAATGCCAAGGATGGGGCAGGAGGGTGCCTGGGGGGCCACGCCGTGGGGGAGCCTGACGGTGCTCTGGACGCCCACTGCCCGGAGTAGGGGAGACACTCCCATCCTCAGGCCTCCCGTGAAAGCAGCACCAGGCACACAGCCAAGCACAAAAGACGCCTTTATTGGTGCCCAGATCTAAAGGGCAGGATGGGCTGGTGTGAAGATGACGTGGAAGATGACGGTGCTTCCCCTCTTTCCCTGAGAGTCAGTCTCTTCCCCTCCGGCATGGGGCCTGGGGTGGGGGTTCCAGACTCAGACCCCCACAGCGCAGGGCAGGGGAAGGGTCTTGAGCTGGGTGGTGTTTCCCTCCTGGGCCAATCACAGAGGCAACAGTGGGAGTCCTGGGGAGGGGCGTGGCTGGCGTGGGGGTGGGGCCTGGAGCCCTCAATGCAGCACCCTGCAAACCCCAGGGGCAGCCCCCCAACCTGTGCCTGGCCCTGCAGGGTCAGCTAAGGCACAGTGGCTGGGTCCTGTCCTGCCGGAGGCCAGAGCAGTCCCAGGGACCCAACCCTCTCAGGATGCGTGGCCCGGAGAACACAGCTACTTCTTTCGCCGGGCGGTCCGCGAACTACTGGTACAGGGGTTGGGGGCTGGGGTGGCCTGTTCGGAGGCAGCTCCAGAGTCTTTATGGGGGGCTGGCCTGCGCTTCTCCCCGCTGGCTGGTGCCAGGGGGGAGGACCGGAGAGACCAGGGTGCTAGCAGGGCCTGCACAACTCTGACAGCCCCTATGGCCACAAGGAGCCCCCAGAGCAGGGCGGGGGCCTCCAGAGGAGACAGCTGAGTGCGAGTCCAGTGGAGGGCCTGGGCCAGAGTGCTGTTGGCACTGCGGGCCCGGGGTGGGCTCTTGTCCTGTGGGAGGGAGATTGGGGAAGTGCTTACTGGGTTCACCCCAGGAGGCTAGGGTCACCCCTGCCACCTCCCCTAAGCTGGCTGATACCCCCTTACCTGCAGCCCAAACTGCCTGAGCAGTGTCTCCAGCGTCGGGTCTCCCAGGGACACGGGTGGGAAGAACTCCTCCACCCACTGGCGCCGCCACCACTGGCTGCAGCGGGACCTGATGTTCAGAGCCTGGCGGCACCTCGGGCTCCACACCCCGCCCGGTGCCCGGCCTTACCCCTGCTCCCCGAGCTCCACACCCCACCCGGTGCCCGGCCTTACCCTTGCTCTCCAGGCTGGGAGAACCAGTACTTGTAGCGCTGGGCTCGGACATAGGTGGGCGGCTGCTTGTGGAAGGGATACCTGGCCACTTGACTCTGGATGAGGCGGATCACTGCAGCGAGAGGGGTCAGTGTGGCTCCCGCAGTACCCTCCCCGCCCCCTCTTGTCTCCCTCTCCACCCTGCCCCTCTCCACCCCGCTTCGCACCTGGCTCCTTGCCCTGCAGCAGGCGCAAGACCAGGCTTGTGAACCACGGGCTGTGCGTGTGCGGGCCCAGGGCTGCAAACCACATTTGCCAATCCAGGCGTGGTTGGTGGGGCACCACAACTGGGGGAGGCCGGCTCAGGTTCCCAGGCTTGTACATGAACTCGATCTCCTGCCAGGCAGGCCGAAGTCAGCTGGGCCAGCTGACCTGGGCCCCACCCTGCCCACCCTGTGAGGACTCACCGTCCAGTGGTGGCCATCGTAGCTGCCCTCCAGCACCACCTCAGGCCGCCCACCAAGCCCGGTCATGCGGCGGAAGAGGCCGTAGGAGTTGGCCAGCTGCAGGTGCTCCACGGCGCCAAACAGGCGGTGGGCCCCAGTCCAGAGGCGCCCGTGGGTCCCGGGCTCCACGTAGGAGTACGGCACCTGGAGGCAGGTGGGCGGTTCTCAGGGCTGTCCTGCCCCCGGCCTGCCCCCCAGCCCTGCAGTGCTACCCACCAGGCTGATCAAGAACAAGGCCACAGTCGCAGTGCTCACAAGGGACAGTTTGACTGCAGCACTGAACTTCCGTAGCCAGCCCCGCACCTGGGTCCACCTGTGGGCAGGGACCCAAGGTCGTCATGGCGGCCCTGCACACCTGTGCCCCCTCCCCGCTTCCTGGGCCATGTACCTCCAGAGGGCACTCAGCAGCTCCCAGGCCAGGGAGGCCACACCCAGCCACACGGTGGGCAGCGTCAGTGTCTTTAGCCACTGAGAGAACTGGTGGAAGGTGAAAGCTGGCGGAGAAGGGGGGTGTGAGGACTGGTCCGCCCCTGCCCTCTGGCCCCCCCAAGTCGGCACTCACTGGTTCTGGAGTGGATGGTGTGCTGCTGCCAGTCAACCTCCAGGCCAAAGTAGTGCACAGTGCCATAGGCCAGAAGCCCGTAGACGGCTAGTTCCAGCAGCAGCGACAGTGTGGCCAGCAGGGCCTTGGGCCAGGCTGTGGGGCAGGACAGTCATGGGTCAGCAGAGGGTCCCTAGCCAGGGTGCTGGGGTGCAGTTAGAGTGGGAGTCCTGTGGGGGTGTTGGAGGGGAGAACCCCCGGGAGGGCAGGGGGCTAGCGACAGCGAACCCAGGACGAGTGACACGCACAGGTGGTCGTCTTCTTGCGGCTGCCGTGGCCAGGCTCAGCAGCCAGGTGCTGGTCGTCTAGCAGCGCAGTGGTGAGCACCAGCGTCATCAGGTTGAAGAAGTTGTAGTTGCCAGTGATGATAATCAGGACCTGCAGCAGCACCTGGGGGCGGCCCACTCTCAATGCTCCCGGAGACGGACGCCCGACCCTGTGATGCAGCCCTACCTAGTAGGCCCCCACCTCCATCCTGCGGGGCGCATCCCTCTGCTACAAGGCCTTCCCAACAGCGGTTGCCACCTGTCCCCGGGAGCCACCCTGTCCCCAACAGGGCACGCTGAGCAGCGCTGAAGGCCGAGCCTTGTCTGCCTCTCTCTGACAGCTGCAGCTCTCACCTACCTGCGAGTAGAAGGCAACCAAACGCAGGCGTCGAATGGGGGCGAAGAACAGGGGCGGCACGGCGATCTCGATTAGGAAGGTGGCCACCACGCTGAGCTTGTGCAGCCAGACAGGCAGGTGGTGTGCGAACCAGGCGGCGGGCGTGGGCAGGCACTGGGTCTCGTAGTGGTAGGTGAGGGCTGCAGGCGAGAGCAGGAGTCAGGGCTGGCAGAGCCCGCAGACCACCCCAGGTCCAGGAAGGGCCCCTCACCAGTGAGCCCCCACCACGCGGGGCAGCGACTGGTCAGCTTGACCACGCCTGAGGCGAACATGAGGCGGAACAGCAGCCAGCGCACCAGCCAGAAGGGGAGGTCTTCATGGGGCAGGGCCCCTGCCCGCCCGCCCTGGGGGGCCTGCTTGCGGTGGGAGGCTGGCCTCAGCGGGGCCACCAGCACGGCCAGGAAGCCAGTCTCTAGCAGCAGGGAGTCCCTATGGGGACAGAAAATAGCACCAAGAGCTCCTCCCGACACAGCTGCTCCCCTGGGAGGGTCCTCCCAGGAGAGGCCCTACCCCACCCCCACCCAGCCTCCCGCAGCCCCAGGTCCAGCGGTCACTCACCACTGGAAATAAAGGAACACCTGGCCCACCTGCAGAGAGAGGGGCCGTCAGGGAGCAAGTGTGTCTGTGGACTCAGGTAAGGCAGAGGCAGGGGTAGGGGTGGACTGAGCTGGTCACAGGGGTCCCACTTGCCTGGCAGGCCGAAAGGTAGGCAGCCCAAAGTAGCAGGTAGACGACGGGGTGACGCAGTGGGCTCAGCAGCAGGGCCCCCAGGGCCAGTAGTGCGCCCAGCAGGCTCAGCAGCTCCAGGCCCTGGGCCGTGTCCAGCCCCAGTCTCGGCGCTTCCCATAGCAGCGTCGGGGTCTCCCACAGTTGCTGCCAGCGGCCCTTGCCCTGCGGCCGCAGCGTCTTCCTTGCAGGTAGGATGCCCTCGGGGCCATACAGGCCTGTGGGAGGGCACGTCAGGGCCAGGCCCTGGACAGCCCTTGCAGACTAGACTACCTCTGAGTCAGGGCCTGCAGACCCCCCAACCTAGGTCAGAGCACGCGGATACCTCCATCCCTAGGTCAGGGTCCGCGGTCCCTCCAGAGCCCGTCCCCCAGGTCAGCACCTGTCAAAACCCCGTCCCAGGGCTAGAGGCCTGCTCAACTAGCGGGGTCAGGGCCTCCACCCAGCACAGCCCACTGCCCTCTTTCAGGTCTCAGCCCGACTTCCTACCCGCCCCACCAGGTCCGGGAGGAAGCCGCTCTCCCACCTCTCTCAGAGTTCTGTCCCCCACCCCAGGTCAGAGTCCAGAGCCTCACAGCAAACGGATCACCGCACCGATTCCTACCCCCACAGCGGCCTGCAGGACACGAACCTCCGCCCCCTACCCGCTCTGGCCACGCCAAGGCCTGGCCCTCACTCCCAACCCCAGACTGCGTGAATGCCGGGCGCAGAGAAAAGAGGACACAGGGTCCCGCGCCGAGGCTGGGGGTGTTCCACCCTGGGTGCCTTCACCTGGGATCTGCGTGTAGAGGGACGCGAAGGCGAACATGAAGACGGCCGCCACGCCCTGGAGGAAGAGCCGCCGCGGGAGCCGGGAGCCCGCCATGTCCGCTACGCGGCCCG
>NW_012103009.1:348180-354223 GCF_000951045.1 Mandrillus leucophaeus | reverse complement strand
GTGGGGGCTCCGGGCCCGGGGCTGTGGGCGTCCCGCAGCCTCCACGCTTATGGCCATCTGGCGCTCTGGCCGCGCTGGTCTTCGGGCTCCCTGCTTCTTTTTAAAATCCATCTCTGCCTCCCCAAATCATCCCTTGTTAGATTAGCGTGGAGCTGTCATTGCAGGTGTCTACCCGTCAGCGAACCGTGTGAATGATTGAGTGGGTGGTGACCAGCCGTTTCCCCAACGCAGTGGAATAGTCTAGAAAGCGTTATTGCTTTTGTTGCAGTTATTAAGAGCATGCTTGTGTGTTTGAGAGGTCTGGATCACGACGTCAGAGGGATTTTTTATCTTGGATTTTCAAACCAATTTCAGGCTATTGCTGTGCTCCATTCTGTTAGCGATTAGTGTTTCTTCCATATTTGACAGCCCTGTCTAGACCTCTGTTAAGCTGTCTGCTCCGTATCTGCACGTCATTTTCACTCCTCAGCCCAGCTCAGTCTGGCGTCCACGACACTTAAATGTTTCTTGTTTTGATCAACAGTGATCTCCATCCTACCCAATCCATGGAACACTGGAATGTCCTCTTACTCAAATCAGCATTTGTTGGACTGGCTACTCCTTCCTTTTTGAAACATAGTAGTAAGATTTTTTCCCTATTTCATTGCCTGCTTTTTTTCTTCTATCTAGTCTGTAAGTGTTGAGTTCCTCAGGACAGGGCCTGGGTGATCTTCTGATGCATTTCCCCTGAACAGTGTCATTTATTTCTATGATTTTAAAATATCGCCTGTATTAGGACAACTACCAGATCTGCAGCTCCATCTATCCCAGGTCTTTCCTCCAGATCGACTTTACATATCCAGTTGCTCTCTTGACATCTACTGGGTGTTACACAAACATCTCATTTAACATATTTAAAGTGGAACTCTTCATTTTTCTGCTTAAACCTCAGCCTTTCCCATCTCGGAAAATGGCACCACTGTTCAAAGGCAAAAGCTGAATGTGACTATAGTGAAGCCCCATGCTTAACACCCAGTTCACCCATGAATTCCATCAGTTATACTACCAGAACATCACTTGAATTCATCTGTTCTCCACTTTATCTGGTCTAGGCCACCATTGTCTCTGGCCTAGATCTGTGTAAAACCTTCCTATTTGGGTTCCCTTATCCCTATTTTTGTCCCTCTCCGATTCGTGCTCCAACCAGCAGCAAGTATGACCCTTAAAAATTAAAATCCAGCCACAGCACTGTTTTCTGCCTAAAACCCCTCAGTGGCTTTCTGTTACGCTCAGAATAAAACCCAAATTTCCTCCCCTGAACGTGGCTCTGCTCCCCGTTTTAGCCTCATTTTGGGCTATTTTGTATCTTCTTTTGAACCAGTCAACCTATGGCACCCCAAGCTTTTTCTTGGTGGAAGGTCTTCATGCTCTCTTCCCCACTTGGGAATGTTCTTTTTGTTTTTATTTTTTATTTTATTTTATTTTTTTGCGAGATGGAGTCTTGCTCTGTTGCCCAGGCGGGAGTGCAGTGGCGTGATCTCGGCTCACTGCAAGCTCCGCCTCCCGGGTTCACGCCATTCTGCCTCAGCCTCCAGAGTAGCTGGGACTACAGGCGCCGCCACCACGCCGGGCTAATTTTTTGTATTTTTAGTAGAGACGGGGTTTCACCGTGTTGGCCAGGATGGTCTCGATCTCCTGACCTTGTGATCCGCCCGCCTCAGCCAGCCAAAGTGCTGGGATTACAGGCGTGAGCCACCGTGCCCGGCCTCTTTTTTGTTTTTAACTGAAGAGAGACTTCATGTGGCAAGGACAAGAAGAAAAAAAATCAGAGAGGAGGATCTTACTATGTTGCCCAGGCTGGTCTCAAACTGCTGTGCTCAAGCAGTCCTCCTGCCTCAGCTTCTCAGGTAGCTGGGACTACAGGTGTGCACCACCACACCTGACTGGGAATATTCTTTTAATGACTGAGTCTGTTTTCTTTTTTCTTTTTTTCTTTTCTTTTCTTTTCCTTTTTTTTTTTTTTGAGATGGAGTCTTGCTCTATTGCCCAGGCTGGAGTACAGTGGCACAGTCTTGGCTCACTGCAACCTCCGCCTCCCGGGTTCAAGTGATTCTTCTGCCTCAGCTTCCCGAGTAGCTGGGATTACGGGCATGCACCACCATGCCCTGCTAATTTTTGTATTTTTGATAGAGACGGGTTTCGCCACATTGGCCAGGTGGGCTTGTACTCCTGACCTCAGGTGATCCACGCAGCTCTGCCTCTTTCCAAAGTGCTGGGATTACAGACGTGAGCCACCACACCTGGCTGACTGAGTCCTTTTCATTCTGTAGATCTTAGTGTAAATGTCAGCTGACCACCCTATCTAAAATAGTTCTCTCCATCTCAGCATCTTATATACTTCAGAATGTTTATCATAAGCCATTTAAAAAAAATTTTTTTTTTTTTTTTTTGAGACAGAGTATTGCTCTGTCACCCAGGCTGGAGTGCAGTGGCGTGATCTCGGCTCACTGCAAACTCCGCCTCCTGGGTTCACGTCATTCTCCTGCCTCAGCCTCCTGAGTAGCTGGGACTGCAGGCACCTGCCACCACACCCGGCTAATTTTTTGTATTTTTAGTAGAGACGGGGTTTCACCGTGTTAGCCGGGATGGTCTTGATCTCCTGACCTCGTGATCCACCTGTGTCGGCCTCCTAGAGTGCTAGGATTATAGGCGTGAGTCACCGCGCCCAGCCAAAAAAAATTTTATTTATTTATATGTTTATTTTTTTGAGGCAGACTTGTCACTCTGTCACCCAGGCTGGAGTGCAGTGGCGCAATCTCAGCTCGCTGCAGCCTCCATCTTCTGGGTTCAAGCGATTCTCCTGCCTCAGTCTCGAGTAGCCGGGATTACAGGCACCTGCCACCACGCCCGGCTAATTTTTGTATTTTTCGTAGAGACGGGGTTTCACCATGTTGGCCAGGCTGGCCTCCAACTCCTGACCTCGTGATCCGCCCACCTCAGCCTCCCAAAGTGCTGGGATTGCAGGTGTGAGCCACTGCGCCTGGCCACAAGCCATTCTTCAACTCAACCTGTTTGTGGCCTGTCTCCACCCTAGAATGTGAATTCTGCCAGGGCAGGGACCATGCTTATGCCCTCTTTTCTCTGTTTAGTAGAGTGCCTGGCACATAGATGTGGATGTTAAAGTGTTTGTTAAATGCACATGTGTCTGATGACTGAACTTCTCTGCTCTGATGCATAGTTGGCTGAGAAAATACAGGAAACTGTGCTGGGCAGAGCTCCTGTGGATTCAGGTTTTCAGATCAAGCAGGGTCCATGGGGACACCTGTTCACTTGGTAAATCTCCTTGCTGGCTTGGTCAGCTCCCTTCCTGCTTTCTTGTGTCTGCTCTTCCAAACCTCTGCTGCTTGAAGTCCTCATTTCCTGGTTTCTAGTATTATCTTTTTCCTTCTTTCATTTTTCACACGCTACCACGACGTTCTTTTTCTTTTTTGTTGTTTTTTGTTTTTTGTTTTTAGATAGGGTCTTGCCCTGTTGCCCAGGCTAGAGTGCAGTGGTGCAATCATGGCTCACTGCAGCCTTGACCTTCCAGGCTCAAGTGATCCTCCCATCTCCCAAGTAGCTGGGACTGCAGGCACGTGCCACTGCACGGCTAATTTTTTGTATTTTTGGTAGAGATGGGGTGTCACTGTGTTGCCCAGGCTGTTCTCAAACTCCCAGCTCAAGCGATCCACCTACCTTGGCCTCCCAGAGTGCTGGAATTATAGGTGTGAGCCACTGCACTGGCCAGAATGTTCTTTTTCTAATACTGTCGTGATCCTACCCTCTTTTATCCACTTATTTATTCATGGTTGTTAGTTGTGAATTGTGTGCCAAGAACCATGTTAAACTTTGAAAAAATAGTGCCAAGCAAAGCAAATAATAACCCTCACTATGCCAGGGCCCCCACTGTCATGGGAAGACGGGCCCAACAGAGTAACCGCATGGAGGTATAATAAATACACATTTGGTGCTTGCTTGTGTTAAGCACCTGTTTTATGTGCTTTACACATATGAATGCGGAGTCCTCACAAAAACCCTGTTAGTAGAGGCAGTAGAGATGTGCCCTGAATGATCAGTGGTTAGTGGCAGATCAGAATCCATCCTCCACCGCTGCAGGTGACTTTGTGTAGTCAGAAACTGATGGCCAGGCATGGTGGCTCACGCCTGTAATCCTAGTACTTTGGGAGGCCAAGGCAGGTGGATCATTTGAGGTTAGGAGTTCGAGACCAGCCTAACATGGTGAAAACCTGTTTCTACTAAAAATATAAAAAATTAGCCGGGTATGGTGGTACACACCTGTAGTCCCAGTTACTTGGTAGGCTGAGGCAGGAAAATCGCTTGAACCTGGGAGGCAGGGGTTGCAGTGAGCCAAGATCACGCCACTGCACTCCAGCCTGGACAACAGAGTGAGACTCCATCTCAAAAAAACAAACAAAAAAACAGCAGAAACTTACGAGGGATTTGAAAGAAAATATATGGTCCTATGGAGAGTTTGGGAGACCTACTTTCGGATGAAAGTAGTTGCTTAATTATGGTGAGCTAAAGAATGTTCCGGGTGGAGGAAACCTGGCGTTGGCAGGTTTGGAGTTTTTACAAAAAGTAGCCGGGTGCCTATAAGTCCAGCTACTCAGGAAGCTCAGGCAGGGAGAATTACTTGAACCCGGGAGGGGGAGGTGGCAGTGAGCTGAGATTGCACCCCTGCATTCCAGCTTGGGTGACAGAGTAAGACTCTGTCTCAAAAAACAAAACGAAACAAAACGGAAGGTTCTGAGTTGGGAGTACAGAGCAGAGGAGGGCAGGCAGCTGGAGAGGGAGGCTGGCCAGCATGGAGGCCTCCCTCCGGCTCCATTTAAGATTTTGGGTTTTTCCTACCACTCTTACGAAAAACTCAAAATCCTAAACAGAGGCACTGAGCAGAGTGTGGAGAGTGGATGTGAGGGGAGCGAAGGGCAGGAGGAGCCCTGTCAGTGCAGAAGCAAAAGGGGAGGTGGTGGGGCCAGAATGGGGATGACTATGGAGAGGAACCCCTGGGTTTCTGGGCAGGTGGGTTGGGGGGTATCTGGAGTTCAGTGTGGATGCATTCAGTGTGAATCTTGGTGAAGACATCCAAGCAATGTTTGAAGAAGGCAGCTGGACGTGTGGGTTTGGGCTCAGATGGCAGGTCCAACCTGCGGAGGTGAGAAGACAAATGAGGCCCGGTGTCCTGGGAGTGGGCAAGCCGGCCGGGCTGAGGGTCACTGGAGAGAAGGGCCACCTCTGCAGCTCGGCTTCCAGGCCGCCATCTCCTCCATGTTCCCTTCTTTCTGGGCCAGCTCTTCAGGTCCTGAACACCCCCAGGGTCCTCACACTCCATAGACAGCCATGCTGCTGTTTCCTCTCCCTCCCAGATCCGACAAACACCCTTTATCCTTCAAGAGCTATGGAAGTGACTCCCCTTGGGGACGGCTTCCCAGCCTTTCCCCCTCTTCGTGCTACCATGGAGCCCGAAATCTTGCCTCTCCCCAGCACACTGCATGCTTTGGCCATGTTTAGATCATGCTCATTTTCCTGAAGAGATGTGTCCAGTCTCAGCTAGCTGCCTTCATGTTCCCTTCATCTGTCTGGTGAGCCTCTTCGTTTTCCAGGCTTAGCTTTGACATTACCTATGCATGTGTTAATCAGATATTTACTGGGCACCGGGGTCGGGCACTGAACAGAAGGCTGGAATTACACTAATGCTGCTCACAGTTCACTAAGGGACACGATCACACTAATGGAGCTGCACGGAGGCCCCAGGAATGGAGGGGCTCTGAAAAAGAGTTTGCATGGGGACAGTTGGGGGTGGGCATTGCAGGCAGATGGAAATGCAAAATTGAAGAGCTGGAAAGACACACAGGGGCTTCAAAGTGTCGTTTGTGGCTGGGCGCAGTGGCGCATGCCTGTGATCCCCGTGCTTTGGGAGGCTGAGGCAGGAGGATCGCTGGAGGCCAGGAGTTTGAGACCAGCCTGGGCAACAGAGAGACCCTGTCTCTACAAAAACTTTTTT
>NW_012103009.1:335130-348105 GCF_000951045.1 Mandrillus leucophaeus | reverse complement strand
GAGTGTCATTTGCTGAGAAGGAATACCAACGAGCCACAGCGTTGGGGAAGATCTTGGGTTAAGTATGGAAGTAAAGTGTTTGGGGACATTTGAATGTACTCGCCCAGGCTGGAGTGCAGTGGCACGATCTCCGCTTACTGCAAGCTCCGCCTCTTGGGTTCACGCCATTCTCCTCCCTCAGCCTCCCGAGTAGCTGAGTAGCTGGGACTACTGGCGCCCCCCACCACTCCCGGCTAATTTTTTGTAGTTTTAGTAGAGACAGGGTTTCATTGTGTTAGCCAGGATGGTCTCAATCTCCTGACCTCATGATCTGCCCGCCTCAGCCTTCCAAAGTGCTGAGATTACAGGCCTGAGCCACTGCGCCCGGCCTTTTTTTTTTTTTTTTTTTAGACGGAGTCTTGCTCTGTCGCTCAGTCTGGAGTGCAGTGGCGCGATCTCGGCTCACTGCAAGCTCTGCCTCTGGGGTTCACGCCATTCTCCTGCCTCAGCCTCTCGAGTAGCTGGGACTACAGGCGCCCACCACCACGCCCGGCTCATTTTTTGTATTTTTAGTAGAGATGGGGTTTCACCGTGTTAGCCAGGATGGTCTCGATCTCGTGACCTCATGATCCGCCTGCCTCAGCCTCCTAAAGTGCTGGGATTACAGGCTTGAGCCACTGCGCCTGGCCTTTTGTTTTTTCTAAGTGTCGTTTGCTGAGAAGGAATACAGATGAGCCAGCGTTGGGGAGGATCTTGGGTTAAGTATGGAAGTGAAGTGTTTGGGGACATTTGAATGTACTCTGCAGCCAGCTGTGAATGCAGCCCCAGAGTTGAGGAGGGAGCTGGTCAGGATGGGTTTGGGGCTCGTTGGCTCATGGTTGGCAGCTTGGGCATGGGATGAAGGAATGTGCATGGCGGGGGCTGCATGGGAAGAAGAGAGGCTGAGGGTGGAATGCCTGGGACACTGACATTTAAGGGGTGACAGGAGCTGGGGCTCCGGGAGGCTGAGGGGGGCAGAGGAAGGATAATGACTAATCCGTAACTGTTTCCTCAGTTCTCTGCCCAAAGGATGGAAACCTCAGCATTTTGTCTCTGCTTTTCCTACCCCTGAGGTTTCCTTTTCTTCTCTGTGTCAGGGGTCTTCCTGCTGGAGCCTGTCAGCTTATGGCGCCTTGTGGAGGCGGCGCCTTGTGGAGTGAGCCGCTGTGCTGGCCCTGGTTGTTTGCAGACAGTGTGCCCTGGGGGCCTTCCACTTCCAAAACAGGCTTTTGTTATAGGAAGTAGGAGGAAACACGGAGACCTGTCTATCCACCCAAATACCAGGGACAACCGGGGAGCCCACAGCAGAGCTCGCGCTACCCGTCTCAGGAGGTGCTGGGCAGAGACCAATGATGGGTGGGGCTGCCCTGGAAGCAGCAAGTGCAGACTGGGCCTTGGATTCCCCCGCCCTTGTGTTGTTTCTTGCAGCTGGATCAGATCTGCATTTCTTTTGACGAAGGCAAGACCACAATGAACTTCATTGAGGCAGCGTTGTTGATCCAGGGCTCTGCCTGCGTCTACAGTAAGAAGGTGGGCCCTGCTTGACGCTGGTCTTGGCATTTCGGTGGCCAGTGGGACCGCAGTCAGTTCTTCTGGGGCAGGCGCAGTGGTCATCCCGTCTGTGACCTACCTCCCTCTCTCCTCAGGTCTCAGCCACTTCCTCGGCACCTTCCAACACCAAGAACTCTTTTTAATTTTAAATCGCACAGCCAGGCAGGGAGAGTCTTGTGTGCTGTTAGGCTCTGTTGTCTTGGGGGAATGACACCTGCTGTGTGCACTTGGGCACAGTCCAGGGTGCCCCATGCACCCACCTTACCCTTCCCCATTCTCTACTTGTGGGTGCTTCATTGTCAGCACCTCAAAAATCCGCAGCCACTACCCTCATGGTTCTGTGGAGGAGGAGGACAGGAAGTGGGTGAAGGACTGTGTCCTGCAGGCCCCGTGGCGGCTGGAGCTGGGACAGGGCAGGGCCAGGACACGAGGAGGAGGAACTAGGGTGATGCTGGCAGGAGCACATGGGCGGAGGAGCAGCAGGGCTACAGGCCATCGGCAGAGTGGGTGCCAAGCACGAGGGGCCTGGCCACCAAGGGCTGTGTGAGGCATACTGTGGGCACCACACTGCCGTCAAGGTCACCCGTTGAGAAGGCCATGCTTGGCGGCTGCGTGGAACATAGCAGGCAGGGGAGAGATGTGGGTGGCCTCAGCTGGTAAAGTAATTCTCATGAGATTCGTGGTTTGATTTGAGAATTAGTTTTGGAACCAAAATTGGTGGTTTCTTGTACTGGAGGTTTGGTGGTAGTGGCCAGGCCTCGTGGAGGGCACCGCTGGGAAGGCCTTGGGGGTGGGCCCCTCCTTTCTGGGTCCTCACTGCCTGCGTCTGGTCACCAGGTGGAATACCTCTACTCACTCGTCTACCAGGCCCTTGATTTCATCTCTGGAAAGAGGTGAGTTCTGGAGCCACTCACTGTGCTGCCCTGCATGTGGCCAGGGAGGCCCCCGCAGCTTCTGGGATGCCCATGGGATACCTTTCTCTCTCAGGCGGGCCAAGCAGCTCTCTTCGGTGCAGGAGGACAGGGCCAATGGGGATGCCAGCTCTGGGGCCCCCCAGGAGGCAGAGAATGAGGTGAGTTTCTTGGGCACGTGGCCCCCGCCCACTGTGTGTTTGCCTGGGCTCGGCCCCCATGAGCTCTGTCTCCCTCCAGTTCCTGTCGCTGGATGACTTCCCTGACTCCCGGACTAACGTGGATCTCAAGAACGATCAGGCGCCCGGCGTGAGTCCTGGCCTGGCCCCTCTTAGGTTGGGGCGAGGTCAGCACTTTCCTGGGGCTGTGTGGAGCTGATAGGGTGTGGGAAGGTGTCACTGCCCTGTGTGGGCTCTGTTCTCCACTGGAGTGGAAGGATGCCTGGCTCACCCACCCTCGGCCTCCATGCAGGAGGTCCTCATCATCCCCCTCCTGCCCATGGCCCTGGTGGCCCCTGATGAAGTGGAGAAGAACAACAATCCCCTGTACAGGTAGGGATCTGAGCCCAGCGGCGGCGAGGGCGGCCTGCCTGGGAAGGGTCTCCACAGCAGGCGTGTTTTCGCCAGCACAGCCGTCAGGGTGAGGTCCTGGCCAGCCGGAAGGATTTCAGGATGAACACGTGCGTTCCCCACCCCAGAGGGGCTTTCATGTTGGAGCCAGAGGGCATGTCCCCCGTGGAGCCAGCAGGCGCTTCCATGCCAAGGACCCAGAAGGGTGAGGGCTTGGATGCGGGGGCCTGGTGGGAAGGAAGGGAGGGAGGGTCTTCTGGGTGGACTCTTGTGGGGTGCCCTGTGCTTGCCACCTCTGGTCTTGGGAGCTCCCTCTCTCTGGGTGCCCGCTCCAGTCTAGACAGGTTGGCTGGTGCTCATCCCACCCGTCTGCTGTGCCTTGATTATAAGTTAACGTGGTCTCAGTGCCAGGGACCTGGTGCCTGGCTCAGGGCCCTGCTGTGTTCCCCCAGCCCAAGGCCTGGAGTCTGCTGGACTCTGCCCTTCTGCTGGCCCCTTGGAGGGGCTTGTTGAACACCAGGCAGGGACTATCTTGGAGAGGGGCTGGGCTGACCTTGTCCAATCCCTGTCTCCCAGATGCCGGGAGGACTGAGGAGCAACCAATGGAAGTGTCCGTGTGCAGGAGCCCTGTCCCAGCACCTGGCTTCTCCCAGGACCCAGGTGAGAAGAAAGCTCCCTGGTGGGACTGGCGTGGCCGCCAAAGAGGGGACCAGGGAGGCAGCTCTCAGTGGACAGGGGTCCAAGGCGCTGCTGTCAGCTGCCAGCCTCACACCCCTTCCATGGCCCACAGGAATGAGGCCTCGCCCCGGGGAAGCAGCCACAGCCCCTGGCCTTACCTAAGCCTCAGCCCGTCTTGGTTCACTGACTGCCCTCTGCCTTCCTGGGTGTCCTCTCTGGGCAGATGTGGATGGCTGCATTTAAAGAGGAACATTTGCCAAGAAATAAAATGAACCAGAGCACAGCACACTAGCATGACGAGGAGGGTGCAAGGCACCTGCTGAATCCTCTGGGTTCCGTGACTAAAGCTGAGGGAGGAAGTAGCCGTCAGGGTCCCTCTGGTGCCGTCTGGTCTCGACATTCCTTGGAGCTGATCACTCTCTTGCTCCCTGTCCAGGCACCTCTCCAGAAGGCCCGACGCCCCTGGGCGGGGGTGAGGACGAGGATGCAGAGGAGGCAGTAGACCTTCCTGAGGCCTCGGCCCCCAAGGCCACTCTGGAGCCCGAAGAGCCCAGGAGCCCGCAGCAGGTGGGACCCACATGGAGGCCTGCAGAGCCTGAGCTGTGAACTGGGCAACCCTGGCTCTGGGGCTGAGTCAGCTTGCACAAGGAGGGCAGTGCTATGGCCTTGGCCCCAGGCCATTGGTCTGGGGCAGAAGCCCATCCGTCTTGCAGCCCGTCCTGCAGCCAGCCCTTTGGAACGGCAGCTTCCGTGTTCCTCCCCTCTCTGGACAGAACTGATGATCTTCAGAGTAGTGGGCTGGCGTCCAAGGGTTTGGGCCCTGCGGAGCTCACAGCTACCTGGGATGGCCGCTGGTCGCCGAGGCGCCTCTTCTGCAGTTGGGCTGGTAGGAGGGGGTGTCTGGAGGCCATTGCTGCCTCCCTCAACCCCCAGGGTCAACTATACGCAGCCTAGAGCCAAGAAATCCTTTTTATTTATTAAAGCAGAAAATCAACCCGATGCATACAGAGGAAATGTTAATGTTTCTTCACTCTGGTTGGTCGATGACATGGATATTTGTCATATTCTATTCGTTTTTCTTAGTTTTGAAGAAGAGTACCCCGTGACCACTGTTTGTGTTTTTTTGTTTTTTTTTTTTGCGAGACAGAGTCTCGCTCTGTCGCCCAGGCTGGAGTTCTGTGGTGCGATCTTGGCTCACTACAAGCTCCGCCTCCTGGGTTCACGCCATTCCTGCCTCAGCCTCCTGAGTAGCTGGGTCTACAGTCGCCTGCCACCATGCCCGGCATCCACCCGCCTTGGCCTCCCAAAGTGCTGGGATTACAGGCATGAGCCACGGCGTCCGGCCCACTGTTTGTGTTTTAAAGTTTTTCTTCGGGTTTTTGTTTTAATGCCCCCAGAGAGTACTAGCAGGGTTTTTTTGTTTGTTTGTTTTTGAGACAGAGTCTTGCTCTGTTGCCCAGGGTAGAGTGCAGTGACTTGATCTTGGCTCACTGCAGCCTTGACCCTCTCTAGGCTCAGGTAATCCTTCCACCTCAGCCTCCCGAGTAGCTGGGACTATAGGTGCGTGCCACCACGCCCGGCTAATTTTCGTATTTTTTGTAGAGACGGGGTCTCACTACGTTGCCCAGGCTGGTCTGGAACTCCTTGCTCAAACGATCTGCCTGCCTTGGCCTCCCAAAGCACTGGGATTATGGGCGTGAGCCACTGTGTCTGGCCCCTGTAGGATTTTTCTTTTTTTTTAGACAGAGTCTTGTTCTTTTGCCCAGGCTGGAGTGCAGTGGCGTGATCTTGGCTCGCTGCAACCTCTGCCTCCTGGGTTCAAGCGATTCTCCTGCCTCAGCCTCCTGAGTAGGTGGGATTACAGGTGTGCGCCACCACACCCGGCTAATTTTTTTTGTATTTTTAGTAGAGGCGGGGTTTCACCGTGTTGGCCAGGCTGGTCTCAAACTCTTGACCTCAGGTGATCTACCCACCTTGGCCTCCCAAAGCGCTTCGATTACAGGCATGAGCCACCGTGCCCGGCCCTTGTAGAGTTCTTGATGTTGACCCAAGGTGGAGTTCCTGAGGTACCCAGAGCCTTGAGTGGAGAAAGGGGAGAAGTGGAGACCCTGTGACTGTCTTTGCAGAGTGCTGCCCTGCCCAGGAGGTACATGCTGCGGGAGCGAGAGGGGGCCCCAGAGCCTGCATCCTGCGTGAAGGTAGGAGCGTTGGGGCCCTGACCCTGGCAGGGAGGGACGGGCAGATTCGAGGACTGGCTGCCTGCCCATCATGCTCTTGCTCCTGCGGTGTTCTCAGCCTGTGGCCCTTTGCACTTGCTCTCTTAGAGACCCCCTCATGCGACTCTGGGCCCCCACCCTCCCTCGAGTGTTCCCCTCTGTGATCCAGGATTTGAGTGTGGTCGGCTCTGTCCCAGGCTGTCACCGCACTTGTTGCCTGGGCTTTGGGAGGGCGGCTGTGCACCCCCTACTCCTCCTTTGGGAGAGCAGCTGTGCACCCCCTACTTCTCCTTTGGGAGAGCAGCTGTGCACCCTCTACTCCTTTGGGAGGGCGGCTGTGCACCCCCTACTCCTCCAGCGCCTTCTTGTGCTCTGTGCCCAGGAGACTCCAGAGCCCTGGCAGAGCCTGGACCCCTTTGACTCCCTGGAGTCTAAGCCCTTCAAGAAAGGTAATTGGGTGGAAGATACCTCCACTCAGGTACTCCTGGCTGGGTCTGCTGGGGCATGAGGTAGGGGGGTGGGAGAGGGCTTTGCACCCTGACTGCCCAGCAGCTCTAAGACAGTCCCCGTTTGCCTCTAGGTAGGCCTTACTCTGTGCCCCCCTGTGTGGAGGAGGCTCCGGGACAGAAGCGCAAGAGGAAGGGTGCTGCCAAGCTGCAGGACTTCCACCAGTGGTACCTGGCTGCCTGTGAGTGGGTGTGCTACGCTCTCCGGACCCCTGGGAGCTGGGGCCTGGGCCAGGGCCAGTGGAGGAGGATCAACGCCTTTTCCCCACTGCCGTGGGCAGCTCTTGGCCTGGTTGGTACTGACCATGTTCTCTCACAGATGCTGACCATGCTGACAGCCGGAGGCCTCGGCGAAAGGGTCCGTCCTTTGCAGGTGAGGCTGAAGTCCTCAGGGAAGACAGTTTTACTCCCCTTCCCCTACCTCTACCCCCACCCGGTGTCACCAAAGCCTTGGGTGGACTGGCACAGGGCCTGGGAAGGACAAGGGAGCCTTCACAAGGTCTTTGTCTGCAGACATGGAGGTCCTGTACTGGACACACGTGAAGGAGCAGTTGGAAACTCTCCGGAAGCTGCAGAGGAGGGAGGCAAGTCCCAACTGGTCAGCTGTGATCTAGGACCCCGTGGCGGCCCTGATGGGAGATGACAGTGCCCCTCACAGATGCTGTCTCTGGACAGGTGGCTGAGCAGTGGCTGCCGAGGGCCGAGGAGGGGCTGTGGTCTGCAGAGGAGGACCACCTGGAGGATTCTCTGGAAGACCTGGGGGCAGCAGGTGGGTGCCTGCCGGTGGGGGTGGGGCGGGGCTTGGCACCTGCTGCCAGCTGACTAGCTGCCTCTGTGCTGTCCACTCTCCCACCTCCCAGCAGATGACTTTCTAGAACCTGAGGAGTATGTGGAGCCTGAGGGAGCAGACCCCAGGGAAGCTGCTGACCTTGGTAGGTGGGCAGCGGGCTAGGAGTGCTGAGGGGCCACTGGAACTGGGGGCAAGGGAGAGTGTGGCCCCTCAGCTGCCCAGCTCACAGCTGCCCCTTCCCAGACACAGTGCCGGTGTCCCTGAGCTACGAGGAGCTGGTTCGAAGGAATGTGGTAGGCCTGGGTTAGAGAGGGACGGGGAGGGGAGGGGGATAGGTGAGAGGCGCCCAGGCCCTGCTTGGGAGGCAGTACCTCCTGCTGATCCTCTCCTAGGAGCTCTTCATCGCCACCTCCCAGAAGTTTGTCCAGGAGACAGAGCTGAGCCAGCGCATCAGGGACTGGGAGGACACAGTGCAGCCTCTGCTCCAGGAGCAGGTGAGGCGGGGTCGCTGGGAACCAGAGCTGTCTGCTGCAGGCCTGTCCCAGGCCTTGCCTCTCTCCACAGCCAACATGCCCCTCCCCTGTGCAGGAGCAGCACGTACCCTTTGACATCCACACCTATGGGGACCAGGTGGTCTCGCGGTTCCCCCAGCTCAATGAGTGGTGTCCCTTTGCGGAGCTGGTGGCTGGCCAGCCAGCCTTCGAGGTGTGTCGTTCCATGCTGGCCTCCCTGCAGCTGGTGAGTAGCCTGGGATGCGTGGGAGGGGGAGACGGTTCCCAGACCCTGCTGATGCCCCACCCCTGCAGGCCAATGACTACACAGTGGAGATCACCCAGCAGCCTGGGCTGGAGACGGCCGTGGACACCATGTCCCTGAGACTGCTCACACACCAGCGAGCCCACAAGCGCTTCCAGACCTACACTGCCCCCTCCATGGCCCAGCCCTGAGTGGGGAGCACCAAGGCAGGGGTGGGGGATGTGTACTGAGGAGCCGTGCATCTGCTCCTGCCTGGCCCGGCCTAATAAAGCAGTGTTGCCATCTCATCTTCCCCCAAAAACCCTTTTACGTACACCTGTCCTGCGCAGAGAAGACGGCTGCCTGACCTCCATGGGCTGCTGGTACGGATCACACACACACAGATTAAACGCACCCTGTTTAATGATGGGGCCCAGGCTGCAGCGGCTCAAGACAGGACACTGCGGAAAGTCGCCATGTGCCGCCGCACACTGTCTGAGATCTGCTCCGCTGACCTGCTCCGGCCGTAGTAATCGGTGAAGAGGCCGTCAGGGTTGAGCAGGTAGATGGTAATGGAGTGGTCCACAATGTAGTCCTGGTCTTCATCCTTGGGGCCGGCACTGTAGTACACACGGTAACTGTGAGTAGCCTGGGCAATCTGTTCGGTGGAGCCGGTCAGACCCAGCAGTCTTGGGTGGAAGTCCTGGACATAGCGGGCCATGGCTTCCACGTCGTCCCGCTCGGGGTCCACAGTAATGAAGACGGGCTGCACTGGAGGCAAACCAGGCTCTGCTTCCAGCTGCCGCACCACCTGCACCAGCTTTTCCAGCTCGTCTGGGCAGATGTCAGGGCAGTGAGTGAAGCCAAAGTACATCAGCACCCACTGGCCCCGGAAGTCAGCCTTGCGGCGAGCCTGGCCTTTGTGGTCCAGCAGGTGGAAGTCGCCCTGGCCCACAGCTGCCTGGCGCAGGGCTTCTATTCGCTTTTGCTGCTGCAGCCTCTCTTTCTCAGCCCTCAGGGCCAGCCAGGCCCCACCAAGTCCAGCTCCAAACAGGGCTGTGATCAACAGCCTGGTTCGAAGCCCAGGGCCCTGAGGCTGGCCCTGCGTACCTGTCTCTGCAGGGCCCTGCCTTGACAAAAACCAGGACCTCAGATGCAGGGCCTGGCCTCCCACGGTCCCAGGGAGGACTGGGGGCTTGAGGTGAGAGAGCCTGTGCCAGGCTGTGGGGCTCCGAGTCAGCAGCAGCATGGATCTGATGCTCCTGGAAACAAGCACAGGTGTCAGGAGCCAGAAGGGAAGGCCCAGGACGGTGCCTGGGCTGCCCCTGCGACTGGAGAGACCAGTCACCCATCCGAAGGACCCAGCCCACGTTCAGGCTTAACAGGCGTTTGTCACTGCTCACCTGAGCTCAGAACACCACCAAACATCCACACCTGTCACTCCTGTCCTCCACCTGGGATCACCAGCCTGTCGCCACACCTTGCCCTGCACCTCAGCAAGGTGAACCTCTTGCTGACTGAAAGCATTCCAAGTGCATGCCTTGCCTGGACTCCTAACCACGTTATCTATTTGCAATAAACCCATTTCTTAAAAGGAGGTGGGTAACTCTGGCTTGCAGTCCCTAGAGTAACCGATTCCTCCAGCACTTTCCTGTCACCTCGGGCCACTTCAGCCCACCGTGGCCTCCTCCACACTCCAGGCAGAAAACCTGCACGACCTGCCCCTGGAGCTCGGACTCTGCCTCTGCCGTATTTAACCTTTCCCGGCAGAGACGCACGACACTTCCACCGCCACGAAACCCCACCCTCCTCACATCCAGGCTTCCCAGCAGCTCCTCCGGGCTCACAGCCGACGCTCTGCCTTTGCGTTGGTGACCTTTGCGCCTTTCCCACGGCCCCCCCCGGAAGGTTTGCTAGGTGGAGGTCTCAGGACTCCTCGTCAGTGCCCCCCCTCCTGCTGAGGGCACCCTCCGCCCGGGCGGTTCTGGGCTTGTCCCCTCCCCACCAAGGCCAGCGCCCTCGTGGCCAGAAAGGTCCCAGGACCACGTAAAGAGCCGCGCGAGCGCGTTGGGACTGTGCTCGGCCGCCCCGAGAACACCGGTGCTAGCTGGGAGCCTCCCCCGGGCGCCCCAGCCTCGCTCCTCCCTCCAGCGCGCCCTCGGGGTGCCCCGCGCAGTAGCCGGAGCTGGGAAACTACCCTGGAGTCCAGCGAGTGCCCAGGGCTACCTCCTTCCTGTCTCTTATACACATCTAGATGTGTATAAGAGACAGGCTTAGGCGCGGCCCGGCCAGGGCGTCCCCGGCGGGAAGCACCCCCCTCCGCCGCTCCCCTGCGCCCCGTCCCCCTCACCCAGCGTGGTGACCAGGTCCCTTAAGTCTGGCGGGCCTGCGCCGTCCATGCAGAGCAGCGCCTCCTCCACCTCCAGGGCGTTGCCCACGCAGCGGCCCAGGGGCTTGTCCATGGCGGTCAGCGCTGCCGCGACCCGAAGCCCTAGGCTGGCTCCCACACCAACCTACCGAGACGAGGCTCAGCGCGGACCCCACATGGCGGGGCGTCCTGCAGCCCGTTCTTTGTCGAACTCCAGCCCCTGCTGCACCCTGGGTTGCCAGCCCGCCAGGATGAAGTCAGGGAAGGGTTGGGGTGGGGAACAGAAACGAGTGAAGTGCCACACCTCGCCATGGGGCCAGGAGGAACTTGTACTTGGCCTAGGAGAGGGACGCCACAGAGGGCCTCCCCAGGCCCAGGCTGGGCCAGCCTTGACCTCTAAAGTCACAGCAGGTTGGGGGGCCGTGAGGGAGGGAGGGACTTCGGGCAGAAGAGGGTGGGACTGGGGTTAGGCAGGACTGCTGAGTGGAGGGAGGCAGTGGGGACGAGAAGGGTGAAGGGTAGGCTAGGCCCGCATGAAGACGCTTCCCCAGGAAGAGGCCACACCGCTCACCAGCGTCCTTGCCAGCTCCCGGGCCTGCTCCTGATTGGGGAAGACGGCGGCCTCTCCGAACTTAACGTCGATCACCAGAGCAGACAGCCCCTCCACGAGCTTCTTACTGAGGATGGAGGCTTTGGAGGCAGAGGAGGTTGGAGACAATGGAGAACCTGGAGCTTCTTGGGAGACTTGGGGGATGCTGACTTTGGGGTCAGGGGCCCTGAGCATTGAGGGTCAAGTCCCTTATGGGGGTGGCAGCACCTGGTGGGTTGTGTATCAGGCCACCTCACATGGTGGTGGTCAGGCATCTTGTGATGGGGGTAGGGGGGCACACGGTCAGGTGACACATAACTCCTAACAAGAGGACCCTGACTTGAGTTTGGAGGTCAGGGGCCTGTAACATGCAGAAGCAGGCCGTGGAGTCAGGTCACCTGTGATGAGTGGCAGGCTGTCCACGGTGGCTGTCACATCTCTGGCTGCATATAGGATTCCGTCTGCAGGGACCAGCTGCTCACTCTGACCCACGATACAGCAGCCCGCCTGCTCCAGCAGCGCTTGCATCTGGTCAAACATCCCCTATCCTCAGTGACTTCTGGCAAATGGCCCAGAGCCTTTTTTTTTTTCCCTAAGACAGAGTGTTGCTCTGTTGCCCAGGCTGGAGTGCAGTTGGCACAATTTCGGTTCATTGAGACCTTTGCCTCCTGGGCTTGAGTGATCCTCCCACCTCAGCTTCCCAGTAGCTGGGACTGCAGGTGCATACCACCACATTGGGCTTTATTTTATTTTTTCTTTTTCTTTTTTTTTTTAAAGATGACGTTTTCACTATATTACCCAGGCTGGTCTCCAACTGGGCCCAAGCGATCCTCCCTCTGCCTCCCAGAGTGCTGGGACAGGGTCTCACTCTGTTGCCCAGGCTGGAGTGCAGTGGCATCATCACGGCTCACTGCAGCCTAAACCTCCCAGACTCAAGTGATCCTCCTGCCTCAGCCTCCTGAGTTGCTGGAACCACAGGTGCGCACCACTACACGCGGCTAATTTTTTTATTTTGTAGAGACGGGGTTTCGCCATGTTATCCAGGCTGGTTTTGAACGCCTGGGTTCGAGGGGTCTGCCCTCTTCAGCCTCCCCAACTGCTGGGACTACAGGTATGAGCCATCGTGCCCCACCAGCCATCTATAATTTTGACCAACTCCCCATTTTATGATCCTGATTGAAGTTCCACTGATTATTTTGGCCCAGGCCCATAAGTAACCTTGACCAATGTCCTTATTAGTGATCCTAATGATCCACCAGTGATCCTTTAGTGATTCTGGCCAGGGTCTCCATCATCAACCTGGATCAATGACTGATCCATGCCCCACCCCCGTACCTGCTCTGGGCTCTGGGTGACATTGAATCCAGGAATAGACTCCAGCTTATCCAAGGTGCCTCCTGTGTGCCCCAGACCACGTCCGCTGATCATTGGCACCTGGTGGTCAGGGATGCTGAGTACCCTGCACAGTACCTCTCCCCCCACCTCCATGTATCCCTTCACCTTCCCTGGCTAGGACCTCAGCTGGATTTAGAAAGTATTTAAGCAGCTATAGGGGCGCCCAGCTGGTGAGGGAATGGAAAGGAAGTTTTCTTGGTTGAGAAATGTCAGTAGGGGAGAAGGTTGGTACCCGTCCCCGGGGGAAACAAGGCTTGGGGCAGAGGGAGAGAGGACCTCAGCTCTTCCCTTGGGGAAGCTGCTGGCACCCAAAGGGAAAGGGGTCTGAATTCCATCAGTGGATCTTTTTCCTGCTCCAGGGGGCCTGGTCTGGAGCCGGAGGGGCCCCAAGCTCTGTGCTGGGGAGCGGGGTGGGGAGAAACCTGGGTACTGTCTTGGGGGCTTTGGGCCAAGCCTGAGCTTGGGAGCTGCCTGTGGATGGCCTGGTTGCTGCATGTAGGGTCACAGGCTCCCATCTGGGAAGGAGGGTGGTTTCTAACCTTGCAGCCACACGCCGCCAGGGCAGGTGCGAGGACCAGGCTGACCTTGTCGCCTACACCCCCTGTGGAATGCTTGTCCACAAGCTGCTGGTGCCAGGCCTCTGGCCACT
>NW_012103009.1:331255-333825 GCF_000951045.1 Mandrillus leucophaeus | reverse complement strand
GGCGTCCTCTCCGCGCCGGGACCCCTGGACCCCCGGGGACCCTGATCCCATCACTCCGACCTCAGGCCCTCCCCACTCCCCTGACTCTGACCCTTGACCCTGGACTCCAGGCCACCTGATCCACGTTGTAGGCCGCGGGCCCTGGCTTCTGAGTGTTGTCTTGGGGGAGCGAAGTCCGCGCCAGCATGGTGAACTGGGGGGCCCGGGACTTGTAGACCCCCGGGCTCACGACGTGGTAGGCGCATGGGCCTGGGGTCTGCGGGAGGGCAGAGGGTGCTGACTGCCGCCTCCGCTGCCGCGGACCAGGGACCCCTGCGTCCGCCCCGGCCCCTCCCCCACCTTGCTGAGGTCCTCGAAGAAACTGCCCGCCGCTCTGCGGCCGTAGATGGAGTAAGTTGGGGCGGAGACTTTGCCGATGACGCGTGGACCCAAGAGCGAGGGCACAGTATAGGCCCCGGGACCTGGGGAGGAGGCAGGGCTCGGGGGTAGTGGGTCTCCGTGGACAGGCGCAGGGTGGTCCCCGGTTTGGAGTGGGAAGGCCCACAGTGCTGGGATAGGCCTTTCTGCCCTCACCTGGGCTCTGCTGCTCCGCCTGGACACCCCAGTTTCGGGGAGCAATGCTGTGCCGAGGCGCACTGGGGTACGTCGCGTTCCCCGCTCGCTCCGGGAAGTACCTGCCTGCGGGGCGGATCAAGGGTGTGGGGGTCTGGAACTGGGTGGGGGCCTGGTGGGTACCCGAGATGGGGTCCTGGGACTAGGGGGTAATCTGAGCCACGATTTGTCAAAGCCCCGTGGGGTTCGGGGTTTGGGATTTGAGACCCAGATATGAAGGTTCCGACTATGCGGTGTTAGGGTATCTGACTGGGACTCGGGGTTCAGGTGGGGGGTTCCCAGGTGGGCCTCCCTGGAGGCAGTTCGGCGTTGGGTGGCCAGGGTCCCGGGGGTCCTGACCAGGTCCGGGAGTGAGGAAGGGCGCTGAGCGGCGCGGGCGGCCGTAGATGGAGTAGGCGGGGGCGCCGTCGGGGCCGCGCACGGTCATGCGGGCGGGCACCAGGTGGCCGGGCCCGGGGCCGCACGTCGTCTGCTGCGTGGGGAGGCGCGCGCCGAAGGTGAAGGCGGGGGCGCGGGGCCGCGACGGGTCATGCAGGACGTAGCCTGGGAGCATCCGAGTCAGCGCCTGGCCGGGCCCAGCCCCCACCCCCGTCTGGAACACGGACCCTCCCCCGGCACAGACCCCCTCTCCCTCTACCAGGCTCGGTTCAGCCCCGAGCGCAGACCTCCCTGGTCTCTTCCCCTTCCCTCCCCCAGGCACCGTCCCACCCCTCAATCCCGGGGCCCGCCCCTGCTACCGGTGTTGGGCGGCAGCTTGTATTTGGGCCCGGGGCCTCCGTAGTGCGCTGCGATGGGGCCGCGGGGCCGGTGTGGCCGCCAAACGCCCACCCAGGCGTCCGAGCCCATAGCGCGGGTGGGGGGCGCTTACGGCTCGCAGCACCTGCGGACAGAAGGCGGTGGCCGCGGCCGCTCCACCCCAAATTCTTGGGGAGCGCACTTTCCCACTACCCTGGGATTAGCGCGCGGCGGGGCGGGGCCTGGTCCGTATCCCTGGCGCCAGCAAAACAAACGCGAGCTTCCTGCCCGGCTGTGTGTGGCGTGGGGCCGGCAGCGGGTCCAGGACCATCACCCGGACTCCAGGCGGGTTAGGTAGGGACGTGAGCTCGCGGGGGCCAAGTTTAGACCCAGACTTGGTGAAGGGAATCACCTGGGGGCGGGGTGGGGGCAGGAGATTTTCGTGGTGTTGGGAAAGGGTGCCCCGGGGAGGGCCTGGTGTGGGGGACCCGGTGCCCCGAGGGGAGGCCCCGAGGTGCACTGACCTGTTGTGGCTCCTGTTATGGGAAAACAAAGCGACGTGGCTGGACACCCCCGCTCCGCCCCGCCCACCTCCCAGACCCCATTGTGGCCCTTTCCCGCTTCCTGGCAACCACACTGACTGCCCACCCGCCCCAACCTGCCTCAGCCTCCCGAGTAGCTGGGACTACAGGCGCCCGCCACTCCGCCCAGCTAGTTTTTTGTATGTTTTTAGTAGAGACGGGGTTTCACTGTGTTAGCCAGGATAGTCTTGATCTCCTGACCCCGTGATCCGCCAGCCTCGGCCTCCCAAAGTGCTGGGATTACAGGCGTGAGCCACCACGCCCGGCCAGGTGCAGGGTTTTCAAAGAATCATACAAAGTAAAGTAATATGATGAATTCAGTTTGCAGAATGATTTTCTTTTTATTTTATTTTATTTTATTCTGTCTATCTATCTATATTTTAATAGAGACACTCAGCTATTTTTATTGTTGTTGTAGAGATGAGATCTTACTTTGTTGCCCAGGCTGGTATCAAACTGACTTCAAACAATTCTCCTGCATTGGCCTCCCAAGGTTCAGGGATTACAGACGTGAGCCACTGTAGTTGTCCCTATATTTCTTAAATATAGTATAAAAATAGCATAAACTGTATGCTCTTAAATTACTTAATTTAAGTGCTTTTTTTCTTTGTGCCAATTTTTTTTTTTTTTTTTTTTTTTTTT
>NW_012103009.1:327003-328395 GCF_000951045.1 Mandrillus leucophaeus | reverse complement strand
CCGGGTTCACGCCATTTTCCTGCCTCAGCCTCCCAAGTAGCTGGGACTACAGGCGCCCGCCACCTCGCCCGGCTAGTTTTTTGTATTTTTTAGTAGAGACAGGGTTTCACCGTGTTAGCCAGGATGGTCTTGATCTCCCAACCTCGTGATCTGCCCGTCTCGGCCTCTCAAAGTGCTGGGATTACAGGCATGAGCCACCGCGCCTGGCCCGCAGCATCTTTCTGCATTTGCTGCTTCTGAATCCCTTTGCATCCTCTTTTCGTGACCTTGCTGTTAACGTCATCTTACTAGGCAATGATTCTCTATGTTAACGTTTTTCCTGTTCACATTCCTGGTGTGGTTGTTCCCTTCTGATTGGAACTAACTCAGGATAGAGATTTTCCAAGGCGAAGATGAGAGAGGTGGGGTGAGTGTATCAGGCAAGAACCCACTTGGGTTTAAGGTAGAAATGGATTTATGATAGGGAATATTATAGAATCACTGGATGCGTTGGTGGTATAATAGCTGACAGGTGGCCTTTGGGACTACTGAGCTTAAGAGGAGACCTGGGTAGCTGTGATTCTGAGATCAGGAACCTGCCGGGGATCCTGAGGCCGCGCCCCTGCTGCCCAGGCCTCCCTCAGCAACGGCTGAGTCTCCACAGCCCTGCCTGCCAGCAGCCTCAGCACAGGGCGGAGGCCTCCGAGGAGTCCTTCCTGAGTTTCACATCTTACACAACTGCACTGACTCCAACAGCCTCGCCCAGAACTCTGGCTGCAAAGGAATCTGTAAAACACAGTATTGCCTCATTTGTATTTTAGGTTCTAAAATACTGGAAAATAAACAAAAGGAGGTGAGAATGGAAGCTGAACACGATGGACCACATTCAGCGCAGTGGAAAATCAAGAGTCCTGATGTGAGCACTGTAGGCTTGAGATGTCGTCTTCCACCCAGGGAAGACGTTCATGGCAGACACAGCGGAGAGGTCCAGGTCGGAGATGCCGACCTGCCAGGCGTGCGCAAGCTGTGGGAATGGATGGGGCCGCTTAGTGCAGGGGTCACCAAGTCCAGCCACCACCTGTTTCTGTAAATACAATTTTATTGGGGCCGGGCACGGTGGCTCACGCCTGTAATCCCAACATTTTGGGAGGCCGAGGCGGGCGGATCACAAGGTCAGGAGATCGAGACCATGCTGGCTAACACGGTGAAACCCCGTCTCTACTAAAAATAAGTACAAAAAATTAGCCGGGCGCGGTGGTGGGTACCTGTAGTCCCAGCTACTCGGGAGGCTGAGGCAGGAGAATGACATAAACCTGGGAGGCGGAGCTTGCCGTGAGCCAAGATCATGCCACTGCACTCCAGCCTGGGCGACAGAGCGAGACTCCGTCTCAAATAAATAAATAAATAAATAAA
>NW_012103009.1:321015-322263 GCF_000951045.1 Mandrillus leucophaeus | reverse complement strand
AGAGACGGGGTTTCACCGTGTTAGCCAGGATGGTCTCGATCTCCTGACCTTGTGATCCGCCCGTCTCGGCCTCCCAAAGTGCTAGGATTACAGGCTTGAATCTTTGTGCCAATTAAATAGAGCTCTTTGTAAATTAAAATCACATATAGATATAAAGACATAAAAACATAGACAATACAAAGATCTTGTGGCTTTTCGCTTGAGAATTTTAGTTATAAAACAGTAGGCCAGGCGCAGTGGCTCACGCCCGTAATCCCAGCACTTTGGGAGGCCAAGGTAGGCGGATCACCTGAGTTCAGGAGTTCGAGACCAACCTGACCAACATGGAGAAACCCTGTCTCTGCTAAAAATACAAAAATTAGCCAGGTGTGGTGGTGCACGCCTGTAATCCCAGCTACTCAGGAGGCTGAAGCAGGAGAATTGCTTGAATCCGGGAGGCGGGGGTTGCAGTGAGCCGAGATTGCACCATTGCACTTCAGCCTGGGCAACAAGAGCAAAACTCTGTCTCAAAACAAAAACAAAAGCAAAAACAAAAACAGTAAAACATAATAATATAAATTCATGGGTGTGTAAAAGGACAGTTGGATTTAAATTATATTTTTGATAAAACAGAACAAGTTAAGGTTACCTGTTCAGATGACTAAAGCTTTTCGATTTTCATTACCCTACCAGTAATCCTCTGAACAAGATGGGAAGACAAGACTGGGCGTGGTGGCTCACGCCTGTAATCGCAGCACTTTGGGAGGCCGAGGCAGGTAGATCACTTGTGGTCAGGAGTTGGAGACCAGCCTGGCCAACATGATGAAAACCCATCTCTACTAAAAATACAAAATTAACCGAGCGTAGTGGCAGGCATCTGTAATCCCAGCTACTCGGGAGGCTGAGGCAGAATTGCTTGAACCCAGGAGGTGGAGGTTGCAGTGAGCCAAGATTGCACCACTGCACTCCAGCCTGGGGAACAGAATGAGACTCTGTCACAAACAACAAACAACTCCTCAAATGAATATAAATATTTAATTCCAGTTAGATTTCCAATGTTAAAAATAGGAAAACACAAATTTGAAGTTCATATGCAAAAATGTGTTCAATTGTCAAAAAAATTCTAAAACAGGAAAAGAATAAAAGGTTCTTAGATATTAACTGTATGCGATGGTTAATTTGATGCACCAGCTTGGCTGGGCCTTGGGCGGGGGCAGCTCTTTGCATTCCTGGCCCTTCCTTGCTCCTGAAGCCTGGCCGTTGCAGCAT
>NW_012103009.1:315577-319423 GCF_000951045.1 Mandrillus leucophaeus | reverse complement strand
CTTGCCGTGAGCCAAGATCATGCCACTGCACTCCAGCCTGGGCGACAGAGCGAGACTCCGTCTCAAATAAATAAATAAATAAATAAATAAGTAAATAGATAGATAAATAAGTAGATAAAATAAAAATAAAAAATAAAGTTTTATTGGAACGCAGCCACATCCTTTTGTTTACTATTTTTTAAAGTTAGTTTTGTGTTACAATGGCTGACTTGAGTAGTTGCAAGAGACTGTATGACCTGCAAAGGCAAAAATAGCCACAATCCAGCTCTTCGCACAAAAACTTTGCTGCCGACTGAGAGTGTGCACGTGGGTAAAGAGCTCCAGGGCCCTGCTGCACTCCGGGGGCTGGAGGTGGCAGAAACCAGCACTCTGATACGTGGATCATAAACAAGCCACAGCCTCCGATGCTCAGCGCTCAGGCGTCTCTCTGCCAACTTTCATGAGTTAGCTTGTGGGATGTTTGATGGGTGCAGCTTCTCAAGTTTCTGTCGTCCTCAGCAGGGACCTTAAGCTGGTGGACTCGTATTTGACATCTGCGGTGAGGTCCTGTCAGGTTCCAGGAAGACTTAATTTTCCCAACTCTAATAGATTCCTGTGAAACCCCAGCATAATTACCTTACATGGGTTAAATATTAAAATAGAGACCAGGCCTGAAGAATCCCTGAGCAGATAAAACCAGTTAGGCATTGTAACTGACCTCAACCTTGCCTAAATGGAAAACATAAGTGAAACTTAACTGGAGTCATTTCTGATAAATGGTTATGTTAAGCAGAAGTAAAACTCAACCCCAGCCAGTCCTAAGCAGCCAGTTAATTCTTGATTGTGTAACTAGGGACTTCCCAACTAGACAGACCAAATAAGGAAGTTGAATAACCGGAACCAATCAAGTGATTTCTTCAGTGTGACTCCTCATTTTCTTAAACAGATACACAAATACTTATCTCTGACATTTTTGTCACTGGCCTGAGAAAAAAAGTGTTTATGGTGGGCTCACGCCTGTAATCCCAGCACTTTGGGAGGCCAAGGCGGGTGGATTACTAGGAGTTCAAGACCAGCCTGGCTAACATGGAGAAACCCTGTTTTTACTAAAAATACAAAAATTAGCTGGGTGTGGTGGCTGGCGCCTGTAATCCCAGCTACTCGGGAGGCTGAGGCAGGAGAATCTCTTGAACCCGGGAGGCGGACATTGCAGTGAGCCGAGATCGAACCACTGCACCCCAGTCTGGGGGACAGAGCGAGACTCTGTCTCAAAAAAAAAAGAAAAGAAAAGAAAAAGAAAAACAAGTGTCTATATGAAGTATTTTCTCAGAAAAAAGAGGAATGAACCCAAATGCTTTTCACGTGCATGCAGCTTGATTAATCTTTAATAAATAAGAATATTGGTGAGTTAGTAAAAATGGACTTTCTACCTAGCTTTGTTAAAACTCATATTATCTCCATCACACAATTTGTCAACAAGAAAAATAAACTGAGATGACAGTTTTATTTATTTATTTATTTATTTTGAGACGGAGTCTCACTCTGTCACCCAGGCTGGAGTACAATGGTGCAATCTCGGCTCACTGCAACCTCTGCCTCCCAGGTTCAAGCGATTCTCCTGCCTCAGCCTCCTGAGTAGCTGGGACTACAGGTGCGTGCCACCACTCTGAGCTAATTTTTGTATATATACGTGTTTTTTTGTTGTTGTTTTTTGTTTTTTTGAGATGGAGTCTCGCTCTGTTGCCCAGGCTGGAGTGCAGTGGCGTGATCTTGGCTCACTACAAGCTCCGCCTCCTGGGCTCAGCGATTCTCCTGCCTCAGCCTCTTGAGTAGGTGGGATTACTGGTGAGTACCACCACGCCTGGCTAATTTTTTTTGTATTTTTAGTGGAGACGGGTTTCCATTGTTGGCCAGGCTGGTCTCCAACACCTGACCTCAGGTGATCCACCCGCCTTGGCCTCCCAAAGTGCTGGGATTACAGGTGTGAGCCACTGCACCCAGCCTGTTCAAGTAAATTAAAATGGAGACCAGGCCTGAAGAATCCCTAAGCAGACAAAACAAGTTAGGCCTCGTGACTTCAACCTTGCTTAAATTGAAAACATGAGTGAAACTTAACTTGAGCCATTTTTTTGTTTGTTTTTTTTTCAGTAGAGACAAAGTCTTGCTATGTTGCCCAGACTGGTCTCAAACACTAGTCATCTGCCCTGCCTCAGCCGCACACCCAAAGTGCTGGGATTATAGGCATGAGTCATTTATTTTTTTTCTTTTTGACATAGTTTTCCCTGTTGCCCAGGCTGGAGTGCAATGGCACAATCTTGACTCACTGCAACCTCTGCCTCCCAGTTTCAAGCAATTCTCCCACCTCAGCCTCCCGAGTAGCTGGGATTATAGGCACTTGCCATCACGCCCAGCTAATTTTTGTATTTTTGTAAAGACGAGGTTTCACTGTGTTGACCAGGCTGTTCTTGAACTCCTGACCTCAGGTGATCTGCCCACCTCCGCCTCCCACCAAAGTGCTGGGATTATAGGCGTAAGCCACCGTGGCTGGCTGAGTTGTTTCTGATAAATGCTTCCATTAGACAGAGATAAATTTTAACCCCACCCAATCATAAGTAAACAACTATCATTATATCACGGATACTGACTTTCCAACACGATAAGCCAAAGAAAGCAACTCCATAACCGTAACCAATCAAATCATTTCTTTATTGTGCTTCTACATTTTCCCAGTAAAAACTTGCATTTGATATCTTGTCTCTGGAATACTAAACCTCTTTCAGTCAGGTGTTCCCCAATTCATAAATTGTTTTTTACTCAAATAAACCCTTTAAAATTTTGTCGTGAGTCAGATGTTTCTTTAACGCATGGTTGCAAAACATGCTGTTGGTAAGGAACATGGCTTAGATCCACATCCAAGTCCTAGTGCAGTTTTTTTTTCTGTCACCAGGGCCATATTGCTGGCTTGCCACAGGTTACATGGTAATGACTGGGCATCATTCATGGGAAACTGCACCATGTAAGCAAGCCTGGCTAGGCCCACAGTAGGCCCCGGGCACATTTTCGGGTGCGAAGCAGAGGAATAGCAACCGGTGAGGTAGAAGGAGAACCAAGAGACTGTGGGAGAATGGGAACTGAGCTGAGAGAGCTTCCGGAAGGTTGCGGTGGTCTACTGCAATTCATGTTATTGAGAAACTGCATTAGGCTGATTTCATAAGTGCCGCTGAGGAAGGCGCTGAGTTCCTGAGGTGAAAAGGGATGAGGACACCTAAGAAGACAGAAGTGCAACACCTAAAACAACTTTCTGAAATTGTCTAATGTCACACATTAAAATAATATGAAACACGTTAAAATAATAAAATAATACGAAAATTTTATTTTATCTGAACTACAGTGATTGTCTTCAGATTTTGAAATATAAAAGCCCTTAATTTATTTCATTTTTTAAGACAGAGTCTCGCTCTGTCGGTCAGGCTGGAGTGCTGTGGCGTGATCTTGGCTCACTGAAACCTCCACCTCCCGCGTTCAAGCGATTCTCCTGCCTCAGCCTTCTGAGTAGCTGGGATTACAGGTGTCTGACACCACGCCCAGCTATTTTTTTTTTTTTTCTTTTAGTAGAGAAGGGGTTTCACCATGTTGGCCAGGCTGGTCTTGAACTCCTGACCTCAGGTGATCTGCCTGCCTCGGCCTCCCAAAGTGCTGGGATTACAGGCGTGAGCCACTGCGCCCGGCCAAAAGGCTTTACTTTTTGCTTTATTTTTCTGCTTTTAACCATCCTCCTTTTTGGGGGTTGGGGGGACCTAGTTATTAATAGAAAAAAAACCTTTGCTGGTGTCTTTTTTTCTTTTTCTTTTTCTTTTTTTTTTTTTT
>NW_012103009.1:305969-310760 GCF_000951045.1 Mandrillus leucophaeus | reverse complement strand
TTTTTTTTTTTTTTTTTTTGAGATAGTCTCACTTTATGACCCAGGCTGAAGTGCAGTGGCATGATTTCAGCTCACTGCAACCTCTACTTCCTGGGCTCAAGCAATCCTCCCACCTCAGTATCCCAAGTAGCTGAGACTACAAGTGTGTGTCACTGTGCCTGGCTAATTTTCATATTTTTTTGTAGAGATAGGGTTTCACCATGTTGGCCAGGCTGATCTCGAACTCCTGAGCTCAAGTGATCCGCCCACTTTGGCATCCCAAAGTGCTGGGATTACAGGTGTCAGCCACCGCGCCTTGGCCTGTATTGTTTTTCAGTTTTGGTTTCATTTATTTCTGCTCTGATCTTTATTATTTCTTTTCTTCTACAAGTTTTGGGTTTGGTTTGCTCTTGCATTTCTAGTTCTGTAAGAGACATTGTTGGGTTGTTTATTCGAAGTTTTTAAAGTCTTTTTTTCCCGGACAGGGTCTCGCTCTGTTGCCTGGGTTAGAGTGCAGTGGCATGGTCCTGGCCCTCTGCAGCCTCGACCTCCCAGGCTCAAGAGATCCTCTCACTTCAGCCTCCTGAGTAGCAGGAACTATAGGCATGCAGCACCACACCTGGATAGTAAATTTTTTGTAGAGACGGGGTCTTGCTGTGTTGCCCAGGCTGGTCTTGAATGACTGGGCTCAAGCAATCCTCCTGCCTTGGCCTCCCAAGGTGTTGGGATTATAGGTGAGACACCACACCCAGCCTTTTCTGCTTTTTTTGACATATGCTCCCGTTGCTATAAACTTCCCTTAGCACTGCTTTCTCTGCATCCCATAGGTTTTTTTTTTTTTTTTTTTTTGTATTTTTTAGTAGAGACGGGGTTTCGCCGTGTTAGCCAGGACGGTCTCAATCTCCTGACCTCGTGATCCGCCCGTCTCGGCCTCCCAAAGTGCTGGGATTACAGGCTTGAGCCACCGCGCCCGGCCATCCCATAGGTTTTGGTATGTCTTTTTTTTTTTTTTTTGGAGACAGAGTCTTGCTCTGTCACCCAGACTAGAGTGCAGTGGTGCGGTCTCAGCTCACTGCAAGCTCTGCCTCCCAGGTTCACGCCATTCTCCTGCCTCAGCCTCCCCATTAGCTGGGACTACAGGTGCCTACCACCACTCTCGGCTAATTTTTTGTATTTTTAGTAGAGACGGGGTTTCACCGTGTTAGCCAGGATGGTCTCAATCTCCTGACCTCGTGATCTGCCTGCCTCGGCCTCCCAAAGTGCTGGGATTACAGGCATGAGCCACCATGCCCGGCCTGGTATGTCATATTTCCATTTTCATTTGTTTCAAGAAAATTTTTAGTTCCCTACTTAATTTCTTCATTGACCCACTGGTCATTCAGGGCATATTGTTTAATTTCCATGTGTTTGTGTAGTTTTCAAAATTCAAAATTCCTCTTGCTACTAATTTCTAGTTCACTTTCTTGCTTTTTAATTTTGTTTGATTTATTTATTTATTTATTTATTTTTATTTTTTATTTTTAGATGGAGTTTCACTCTTGTTGCCCAGGCTGGAGTGCAGTGGTGCAATCTCGGCTCACCGCAACCTCCGCCTCCCCTGTTCAAGTGATTCTCCTACCTCAGCCTCTTGAGTAACTGGAATTACAGGCACCACCACACCTGCCTCTGATATTCTTTGTTTTGTATAATCATTTTTGATTGTACAATATTTTTTATTTTGAAAACATTCCAATAATAGAGAAACTTTACATTTGATGGAGTTTGCTGCTCTCTACATATTTTGTGTGTGTGAGGTGTCTCTGTATTTAGTTCTCCATTTGGACTTATGTCTTCATTTCACTATAGCACTACTAAATGTTTTAGAAAGGGCACAGCAGTGGCTGAGGCCAGCTTTGCCCAGGCTGGGTGATCAGGTGGTCGTGGGTTCTGGTGGATGCCAGTGTGCAGGTGGCGATGGTGTCAGCAGGCAGGGACGACCCCCATTCTTATTGCACTTGTGTTGTCTCTGAGGAAACAGCAGCTTCAGGTCTTAGGCAGGAGTCCCTTGTTCCTTGGAGAGGTTGGTACAGGGTTTCCTTCCTCCAGTCGCTGGGCCGCCTCCGCAGGTAATCCGAAGGGTGCTCCAAGGAGGCTGCTGAGGGTCGGACCTTCCTGGGACCCATTTTCTTGATTTTTTATCTTGAAAGTAAATTGTGATATTTGTGCTATCATAGCACAAGCAGCACGGTGACTCGTGTTTCACAGTGGTGCAGATGATCTCATGTGCTTTTGAAGTCCTGCCACCTTTCTAGCAGTGCCACACTGGGTTTTTTTTCGGTTCTTTTTAAAGAGGCGGGTCTTGCTATGTTGCTCAAGCTGGTCTTAAACTCTTTGGTTAGAGTGATCCTCCCACCTCAACCTCCCGAGTAGCTAGGATTGCAGGCACAAGCCACTGTGCCTGGGTGTGCCACATTTTAACTCTCTAGAAGTTAGGAGGCAGAACTCCCACATTTTGGGGAGTGACCTGTCCTCAGTCACCTTCCCGACCGGGAGTTTCCCCACAAAGGACAAAGTTCTGCCCTTGATCTGAATTTTGACAAAGTGAGGCATTTCCCTTCCACAGAGAATGGGACTGAGCATGTCCTTGCTAGCGGTCCTCACACCTGGGGGAGCTGGTGGGGTGACTTCCTCTGTTCAGTTCCTCCTACCATGGTGTCCGAAGGCATCATGGGCTGAACGCCGCCCTTGTTCTCTGACACAGCCTGGGGTCTTCAGAAGCTGGGTGGAGTTGACTGATGGGCACTGAATGGCCTATAAGAAGGTGCAGGTAGGGGGGTGTCATCTCCATCCTCTGAAGGTTTGTGGACCCCAAGCTTAACCAAGAGGCAGAGCCTGAGACTGGGACAGAGAATGAGGGCAGGGTCTAGAAAGCTTTTCCCCAACTTGAGGTCCACCTTAAGGTATGGCGCCTACCCTCCCCCTCTCACTGTCATCTAATAGTCCCAGGGGGATCTGGGAGGTGAGTTACCTGAGGCTCAGTAGCATTCAGGCTGGGTGCCAGGGACACTCCTAGGCCATCTCCTTGCTGCTTGAGTAAGGGAGAAATCCCCAGACCTACTGTGTCCCAGAGGAAGGAAAAATACACACAGTACTTTCCAGGGAGCCCTGCCTTTGTCCCAGGGACTCCAGGCTCTTTTTCATGTCTGAGCCCCACCTGGCACCTGTCCCAAGACTCACTCCTGAGATGGGATTAGGTAAGGAGCAGATGGAGGAGCCAAGGCTTCTCCCTCAGGAAGTAAGTGCTCACATCCGACAGTGGCACCTACATGCCGGCCTGAACCAGGGCTAGGAGGTACCGGCCAGGATGTGGTCTTGCGGGCGAGTCCTCAGCTCAGAGAAGGGAAGGCTGAGGACTGAGATGAAGACACCCAGAGTCTGGCTATTAGAGCACCTGGGGCCAGAGGGGGGTGGTTTCTGAAGGATCCAGGTGCTGGCTGATGCGGTAACTAGAGCAGGGGGCAGGCTGGACTCAGGGCTCACCAGGGACACAGTGAGAGTCTCATCTGGGCAGTCAAGACACTCGATGGGTGCAGGGGGTCTAGGAGATCCTAGAAGGTCTAGGTGGGCTGAAATAAGCCTGGCCATAAAGAGAAATATGTTTGGATTTTATTTATCCCATTTATTATTATTTTTTTTTCTGTTGACTTGAAAACCCTATCCCATGTCTGGTGAACCCAGAGCAAGGAGTCCAGAAGCTGCTGGAGGAGGAGCTATGGGAACCTCCGCCTCCCCTCTATGCACCGTCCCTGTGCCCCAGTGCAAATTTCCACTGCACTCCTGCAATGATAATGCTCACTGCCAGGACCCATGCCCAGGGTCTCCCTCTTCAGCCCGAGAGACCACCATCAGGCACGGTCCCCACCCCACCCGTGCACGGCCCCCACCCCTCCCATGCTGGCCCACGGTGGAATCTGCCTCTCCGGTTTCTGGTGATTTCATCAGGGCCGCATCACATTGCTAGAGCTAGAGATAACATCTCCCTGTGGGTAACCCTTCCCTGCCAAGCCCCCTGAAGCTGGACCCAGGCTGAGAGGAGGGACTCTGGGGTGTGGAATGAATTTAGGGATGTGAGGGTCTACCAGGCAGAAGCAGGTTGGCTGTGATGTCAGCACAGAGCTCAGGAACGCTGCCACTGGACCCTGGGGCCTATGAGGAGGAGAAGAGGGCAGGAGCTGGTGAGGTGCTTGCAGAGACCCTGGGCTCCTATCCTACCATAAGCCTCACTGTCTCCTGATATCTGCAGCCAGGCCCTACTGACACCCCCAGGCCTGGGTGCAAGCAGAGACCCTACCCTTCCCAGGCCCCGGAGGACTGGTCCACCTTAACTGGGCAGCCGTTGGGGCGGGCGCTGGCCAGTGCCCCAGCCCAGGCCTCTGTGCTCTGTATGCACTGCCAGCCTGCCATCGGGCCCCTTGCAGCGGGTTGCAGCCCTGAACCATGATCCAGGGCACCTTGGAGCCAGACGGTCCCCTCTGGGGCTGGGACTGGGACAGTGACAATGACTGGGATAGTGCTGTGCTGGCCCTCCTGGCGCTGGCTGTGGTGGCTGCCACAGCGCTGGCCTTACACTGGTTTGGCTCCGGGCACGACCAAGAGGCGGCAGGACCAGTGTCCACAGCCCTCGGGGCTCAACCTCATCAGGCAGGAAGAGCGGAGCTGGCCTTGCAACCGAAGTCCAAGGTTAGTGATGGCAGCGAGGGGCAGAGCCCAGGGCAGGGGAAACCGGAGCCCCCAGGACGCGGCCAGCGGAGCCCTGTCCCTGCTGCAGCCCCG
>NW_012103009.1:290359-304969 GCF_000951045.1 Mandrillus leucophaeus | reverse complement strand
CCCTTTTCCTTCAGATTTTTTGCCCCTGGGGGTTACCCAGGGTCCTCCTGTGGGCAAAAATCTCAGAGCAGCGCTAGCCCCAAGTTCAGCCTCAGCCCAAGTCTTAACTTCAGTTCCAACCTCAGTCCTAGCCCCAGCCCTGGCCTCATCCCCAGTGTCAGTACCGACCCCAGCCCCCACCTCAACCTCATCTCCCACCTCAGCCCCAACCCCAGCTCCAACCTCAGCTCCAACTTCAACCCCAGCCCCAGCCCCAAGTCCAGCTACAACTCCAGTCCTCGCTCCAGCCCCAGCTTCAGCTCCAGCCCCAACTCCAGCCCCAGTCCCAGTCCCAGTCCCAACCCTCACCTCAGCCCCACCTCCAGCCCTGACCCCAGCCACATCTCCTGCTCCAGCCACATCCCCTGCCCCAGCCGCATCCCCTGCCCCAGCCACATCCCCTGCCCCAGCCGCATCCCCTGCCCCAGTTGGCGGGTGGAAGCCTCAGGAGAGTGTGGCTGTCCCCAGGCGCTACCAGGAGGGGCACGTCTCAGCCAGCTGGGGAAACCTTACTGCCATGGTTCTTAGAAGCCACCCCTTCCCCAGGCAAGAGAGGCCCCAGGGGAGTGTCCCCAGGGCGGTTCCTGGGAGCCCTGTGGATCCCAGCACTTCCACACACTCTGAGGACAGTGATGGTCCCTCTTCTTCAGTGGGGACAGTCATGGGGACAGGTATAGGGGGCCTGGTCGAGGCTGGAGGTCAGCCACAGACAAGAAGCTCCGAGACCAACGGAACGCCCAGCCCAGACCCTCCCCCAGGCCTAAGAGGAGAGGGAACCAGGGAGAAAAGTCTAGACTCGCTGTCCCAAGCTGCGGTGCCCAGGGGCCCCCCACAGCCCCCTGCACAGAGGCCGTCTGGTCCCGTGGCCTGCTCCTCTGTGAGGCGCTCACAGCCGGTACCCCAGCCACGGAAACGCAGCGGGTGTGAAATCGCCCCGACCTCGCAGCAGGAGGTCAGGCCGGCCGCCTCAGGGGACCCTCCAGGGGAGGCGCCGGGGCAGGGGGGCAGCCCTGCTGGCCGCAGCGGGGCGCTCACAGAGAAGCAGAAGGAGGCCCGGAAACTCCTGGTGTTTCTGCAGAGGCCCGGGAGTTGGGGGGTGGTGGAGGGGCCCCGGAAGCCCAGCTCCCGGGCCCTGGAGCCCACCACGGCGGCGGCCCTGCGCGCGCGGCTGGACCTGGGCAGTTGCCTGGACGTGCTGGCCTTTGCCCAGCAGCACGGGGAGCCTGGCCTGGCGCAGGAGACCTACGCGCTGATGAGCAACAACCTGCTGCGAGTGCTGGGAGACCCCAGCCTCTACCGCCGGCTGAGCGCAGCCGACCGCGAGCGCATCCTCAGCCTGCGGACTGGCCGGGGCCAGGCGGTGCTGGGTGTCCTCGTACTGCCCAGCCTCTACCAGGGGGGCCGCTCAGGGCTCCCCAGGGGCCCTCGTGGCGAGGAGCCTCCTGTGGCGGCCCCTGTGCCCCTGCCTCTACGTTCGCACCTGCATGTGTTCAACCCCCGGGAGAACACCTGGCGGCCCCTGACCCAGGTGCCCGAGGAGGCCCCGCTCCGGGGCTGCGGTCTCTGCACCATGCACAACTACCTGTTTCTGGCGGGGGGCATCCGAGGCTCCGGTGCCAAGGCCGTCTGCTCCAACGAGGTCTTCTGCTACAACCCTCTGACCAACATCTGGAGCCAGGTTCGGCCTATGCAGCAGGCCCGAGCCCAGCTCAAGCTGGTGGCCCTGGACGGGCTGCTGTATGCCATCGGTGGCGAGTGCCTGTACAGCATGGAGTGCTACGACCCGCGTACAGATGCCTGGACCCCACGCGCGCCTCTCCCCGCAGGCACCTTCCCTGTGGCCCACGAGGCTGTGGCCTGCCGTGGGGACATCTACGTCACAGGGGGTCACCTCTTCTACCGCCTGCTCAGGTACAGCCCTGTGAAGGATGCTTGGGACGAGTGCCCATACAGTGCCAGCCACCGGCGTTCCAGCGACATCGTGGCGCTCGGAGGCTTCTTATACCGTTTCGACCTACTGCGGGGTGTGGGCGCGGCGGTCATGCGCTACAACACGGTGACCGGCTCCTGGAGCAGGGCTGCCTCCCTGCCCCTGCCCGCCCCCGCCCCACTGCGCTGCACCACCCTGGGTAACACCATTTACTGCCTCAACCCCCAGGTCACTGCCACGTTCACCGTCTCTGGGGGGACTGCCCAGTTCCAGGCCAAGGAGCTGCAGCCCTTCCCCTTGGGGAGCACAGGGGTCCTCAGCCCATTCATCCTGACTCTGCCCGCTGAGGACCGGCTGCAGACCTCACTCTGAGTGGCAGGCAGAGACCCAAAGCTGCCTCAGGGCTCTGCAGGGAGACCCTCCTGGGATGGGCCTGAGAGGCCAGGGCTCAGGGAGGGGCTGGGATCGGAACCTCCTGCTCTTGTTTCTGGACAACTTTCCCCTTCTGCTTTAAAGGTTGTCAATTATTTTGAAGCCCAGACGCCCTCAGCCTCTTTCTGCCCCTTACTCCACACTCAAACTGTTTCCTGACTCAATTCTGTGCCTGCTTACAGACCCACTCAGCCTGCTCACACCCCTCTGTCTGTGGGACTCCCCATTCCCTAGAGCCAGGGACTGATGCGTCCCCGCAGACAAGGACCTGGCTTGCTGGAGCTCTGCTGAGCCGAGAGAGGAGGGGGTAGAAAACGTTCACACTTCCTAGGCTCTTGTCAGCAGGACAGGGAGCAAAAACGTCCCCAGGCAATGCCCTCACCTCTGGGACTTTCTGCCTGTCCTAAGGCCTCCCCAGGTACCAACCCTGTAGCCATCTGGGTCTGTTTGGCGCTGTGGATTCTCAAGGGCCTAGAACCCTTGCCTCTGAAACTGGGTCCGTTGGTGCTGTCCTGCAGTCTGCAGCCCCTACCCATACCCCCAGCCCATACCAGGCCAGGCTCACTCCGGGCTCACCACTCTCTGCAGCCTTGTGGGGCTCTCCCAGCCCTTCCAGAAGCCCACCCCACTTCTCACCAATCCCCCACCTCTAAATGAGGCCTGAGCGTCACCCTAGTTCTGCCCCTTTTTAGCTGTGTGGACTTGGACATTTGACTTCCCTTTCTCCTTGTCTGTAAAATGTGGACGGTGGACATCTGTCGCCCAGGAGAGTTGTGGGAGACAAGATCGCAGCTGTGAGCACCTTGCACGGTGTCCAGGATGCACAGCACAATCCATGCTGTGTTTTCTCCCTTACGCACTTTGAAACCCATGCTAGAAAGGTGAATAAATCTGACTATGGCCCACTCCAACCTCCAGCCTGGGTGTCCCTGTCTGGGCTCTTTTTTTTGTTTTTTATTCTATGTTCAGCACCACTGGCACCAAATACATTTTAATTCACCGAAAGCACCTACAGCTTGCACTTGTCGTGTTTTGTTCACAAGGCTTGATATGCAGCTGGGTGGATTATGGCATGGGAGAGAAGAGGTCCTCGGGCTGTGCTTAAAAATAAGTTTATTAAGAAACAAGTACAGTGCATACAGCTGTTTGCGTGGGCACCAGCTTCATCCCCCAGGGACCTCTTCATGGGCAGAGGGTGGCATGGCAGCTGTGGTGGGCCAGTGGGGCCTACGGTCTTTGCTTGGTCTCATGCAGCAGCTCTTGCCAGTTCTTCTCCATCTCCTCCTTGCAGTTGACGAAGGCATCCTCCAGCCGACGCATGGACTCGGCCAGCGTGGGGTTGGTGCGCATCACCACCATGTCATAGGCCATCCAGGTTGCCTGCACTGCAACAAGCAGACAGGCCTGGTCAGGCCACAGAGAGGGGCTGCGGCTCCGGGGTACTCCGGAAGGGTCAGATGCTTGCAGCTGGGCTCAGCATCTGGAGGCCCAGACCCTGCTGAGGCACCCAGTTATCCAGGGAGAGACAGCTGGTAGGCTACTTGTTACAGGCTCATAAAAACTCCCTACAAATATCCATAGTGACACTTCCCAGTCTCATGCAAGGCATAACTTCTGGATACACCAGACATGATGTTAAAAAGCTAGAGGCCGGTCTGATACGAAATGTGAGGAGAATTAGAGCAAACCGCAGCTCCTTACCTACATGCAGTTCACAGCCAGTGGCTGCAGGTGGCCCCTGAGGAGTCCTAACATCTACCCAAGCTCACACACTCAGGCACAGCTGACTGTTCCTAGTCCTGCAAGACCCCAGCCTCATGTCACCTTATGTTCAGTGGCCTGGGATGCCTGCCCACCTCCACCTGGGCACCTCTATGCTTTCGCCGAGGCCCAAGCCTGGGGCTTTTCCCCTTGGAAAGGTATCCTTGACCATCTACCAATGAACTGACGTACTCTCTTGCTCTTTCCCTCTGACAGCAACTTGAAGGTAGCATTCCCTGGGCCTATAGGTGGACACATGCTTCTTGTGTGAACTCTAAGGAAGTGTGTGCAGAAATCACGCCTCCAACCTTTTCTCTGCATAGTCCACTGGCTGGTGTGGTTCAGCCCTCTACGAATATACAGAACAAAGGTCATCTCCCCTCTGCACGACAACCAACTGTAGATAGCAAACATATCCCTTTAAAATTCCTCTTTGTGAAATCCTAACAAGCATCCCAGATCATTCCCGCACAGGGAGGCTGCAGACCACCTGGACAGCAGGTGCAGCAGGGACCTGGGAGCCAGAGCAGAGTGTGCCTTCCAGCTCTCCACCTGCCAACTATGTGACCTGGAACAAGTGGCTTAAATATATCAATCCCGGCCAGGCGCGGTGGGTCACGCCTATAATCCCAGCACTTTGGGAGGCTGAGGGGGGCGGATCATGAGGTCAAGAGATTGAGGCCATCCTGGCCAACATGGCCAGTGTTCCTGGCCCATCTCTACTAAAAATATAAAAATTAGCTGGGTGTGGTGGTGGGTGCCTGTAGTCCCAGCTACTAGGGAGGCTGAGGCCAGAGAATCGCCTGAACCTGGAAGGTGGAGGTTGCAGTGAGCCAAGATTGCACCACCGCACTCCAGCCTGGGCAACAGAGCGAAACTTTGTCTCAAAAAAGAAAAAAAAATCTATCTATCTATCTATCTATCTATCTATCTATCTATCTATCTATCTATCTATCTATATCTATATCTATCTCAGTCTCCTCATCTTTGGAGACTCTACCAATCTCATGGCTTACTGTGAGGGTTAAATGGGTGACATATGTAAACTGCCTGGCACACATGTTATGGACTGAATGTGTCCCCCCAGATTCACCTGTTGAAATCCTAACCCCCGACGTGAGGTATTAGGAGGTCGGGTCTTTTGGAGATGATTAGGTCCTAAGGGTAGACCCTCCTGAATGGCATTAGTACCCCTTAAAGAAGAGACACAAGAGCTTACTCTCACTCTATGCAAGGATATGTGAGGCTCTATGTGAGGATACAAGAAGGTGGCTGGTCGGGCAAGGTGGCTCATACCTATAATCCCAGCACTTCGGGAGGCTGAGGTGAGTGGATCACTTGAGCTCAGAAGTTTGAGATCAGCCTGGGCAACATGTTGAAACCCTGCCTCTATAGAAAATATAAAATTTAGCTGGGCGTGGTGGTGTGCACCTCTAGTTGCAACTACTCAGGAGGCTGAGGTGAAAAAAAGGATCCCTCGAGCCTGGAAGGCAGAGGTTGCAGTGAGCCAAGATTGCACCACTGCACTCCAGCTTGGGTGACAGAGTGTGACCCTGTCTCAAAAGAGAAGGTGATCATCATCCAGGCACAGTGGCTCACGCCTGTAATCCCAGCACTTTGGGAGGCCGAGGCGGGTGGATCATGAGGTCAGGAGATCGAGACCATCCTGGCTAACACGGTGAAACCCTGTCTCTACTAAAAATACAAAAAAATTAGCTGGGCATGGTGGTGAGCGCCTGTAGTCCCAGTTACTCGGGAGACTGAGGCAGGAGAATGGTGTGAACCCAGGAGGCGGAGCTTGCAGTGAGCCGAGATTGCTCCACTGCACCCCAGCCTGGGCGACAGAGTGAGACTCCTTCTCGAAAATAAAACCAAAAAACAAAAAAACAGAAGAAGGTGACCATCTACAAACCAGGAAGAGACTTCTTACCAGATACCAGATCTGTTGGCACCTTGATCTTGGACTTCCCAGCCTCGAGAAATGAATGTTTGTCTTGTATTGCTTTTGAGTTGAGATCTTGCTCTGTTGCCCAGACTGGAGTACAGTGGCAAAATCATGGCTCACTGCAGGCTCCAAACCCTTGGCTTGACTGATCCTCCCACCTCAGCCTCTAAGAGGCTGGGACCACAGGTGTGCAACACCGTGCCCAGCTGTTTTTTGTTTTTTGTGGGTTTTTTTGAGATGGAGTTTCACTCTTGTTGCCCAGGCTAGAGTGCAATGTCGCGATCTTGGCTCACCGCAACCTCCACCTTCCAGGTTCAAGCAATTCTCCTGCCTCAGCCTCCTGAGTAGCTGGAATTACAGGTATGTACCACCCGCCTGGCTAATTTTGTATTTTTAGTGGAGACTGGGTTTCTCTATTTGAGTTGAGGCTGGTCTCGAACTCCTGACCTCAGGTGATCCACCCACCTCGGCCTCCCAAAGTGCGGGGATTACAGGCGTGAGCCACCGTGCCCGGCCATAATAAAAAAACAAGTTTTTTGAGTGCAAATTAAATCACTGTTTCTTGGCTACATTCTCTAGAGAGTACCAGATTATAACTTTTCCTCATATTTTTTGTTGGTGCCCTAATGAAATAAGTTCCTTATTCCGTTCTAATGCACAAATTACTCTTATAATTGTCAAACTTATCTCTCCTCATTTTACCTCCCAGGAAACTAAAATCATGGTATTCTGAAGATGACCAAAGATATGAATCTCCCTCATTTGGCGTCGCACTCGGCCCGGATCTGTTTCACTACAAATGCTCTGCTGCTAAAACGATACAAGCATCCTCCCTCTATGCCCAGGGATTATCACAGAAGAGAGAGTCTCACTCTGTCCCCCAGGCTGGAGTGCAGTGGTATGATCTCAGCTCACTGCAAGTTCCATCTCCTGGGTTCAAGTGATTCTCTTGCCTCAGCCTCCCGAGTCGCTGGGATTACAGGCGTCCGCCACCACGCCCGGCTAATTCTTGTATTTTTATTAGAGATGGAGTTTCACCATATGGGCCAGGCTGGTCTTGGACTCCTGACCTTGTGATCCTCCTGCCTTGGCTTCCCAAAGTGCTGGGATTACAAGCATGAGCCACCGCATCCAGCCTGTAGATTTATATAAAAATGCAATACGTGGCTGGGCGTGGTGGCTCATGCCTGTTATCCCAGCACTTTGGGAGACCAAGGTAGGCAGATCACGAGGTCAGGAGATTGAGACCATCCTGGCTAACATGGTGAAACCCCGTCTGTACCAAAAATACAAAAAAAAAAAAAAAAATTAGCCATGTGTGGTGGCGGGCACCTGTAGTCCCAGCTACTCAGGAGGGTGAGGCAGGAGAATGGCATGAAGCCGCGAGGGAGAGCTTTCAGTGAGCCGAGATCGCGCCACTGCACTCCAGCCTGGGTGACAGAGCGAGATTCCATCTCAAAAAAGAAAAAAAAGAAAAAAAGCAGTGTAGGTCCTTTGGCATGCCAGATGGTTTAGGATTAAATGTTAAAAAGGAATACAAAGAAAAGTAGAAGAAAATACAACTAATATTTCACTGATCTCAGATTAGGAAAAGACATTCTAGGTGTCAAAATAATGGGAATAAATCAGAAAGGAAAATATTGATAGATTTTTCAATACATAAAACTGTTTGCTGGCTGGGCATAGTGGCTCACGTGTGTAATCCTAGCACTTCGGTAGGCTAAGGCAGGTGGATCACCTGAGGTCAGGAGTTCGAGACCAGCCTGGCCAAAATGGTGAAACCTCATCACTACTAAAAATACAAAAATTAGCTTGGCATGGTGGCGGGCGCCTGTAATCCCACCTACCCAGGAGGCTGAGGCAGGGGAATCACTTGAATCCGGGAGGCGGAGTTGCAATGAGTTGAGATCGCATCATTGCACTCAAGCCTGGGTGACAGAGTGAGATTCCATCTCAAAAAAAAAAAAAGGCCGGGCGCAGTGGCTCACACCTGTAATCCCAGCACTTTGGGAGGCTGAGGTGGGCAGATCACAAGGTCAGGAGATCAAGGCCATCCTGGCCAACATGGTGAAACCCCGTCTCTATTAAAAATACAAGGCCATGTCCGGTAGCTCACACCTGTAATCCCAGCACTTTGGGAGGCTGAGGCGGGCGGATCACGAGGTCAGGAGATCGAGAACATCCTGGATAACACAGTGAAACCTCATCTCTACTAAAAATACAAAAAATTAGCCAGACATGGTGGCGGGCGCCTGTAGTCCCAGCCACTTGGGAGGCTGAGGCAGGAGAATGACGTGAACCCGGGAGGCGGAGCTTGCAGTGAGCCAAGATTGTGCCACTGCACTCCAGCCTGGGCGACAGAGCGAGACTGTTTCTCAAAATAAATAAATAAATAAAATCAAGCTGTGCTCTGACCACCTTGGGCACATGTCATTAGGACCCCCTGAGGTTGTATCATAGGTCAGTGTCCCCAAACTTGGCAAAATAAACTTTCTAAATTAACTGATATGTGTCTCAGCTATTCACAGTTCACAAGTACATAGGCAAAATATTGCAAACATTTCTAAGTATAGATTTCCTAAAGTCTGCTCTAGTGAACACAAATTATTTGGCCAGGCACCCTGGCTCACACCTGTAATCCCAACACTTTGGGAGGCCAAGGTGGGTGTGTTGCTTGGCCAAAATTGGTTCAAACCCTGAGGAGAAGGATAAATTGGGTATGCCTCATCATACCTGCCTCTCCTTTGAATTCAGAAAAAGGTGACCAGCATTAACATGAACACAGACCTTAAGTTTGATAAGAAACCTTTACAATCTATTCCCTCTGAAGCCTGCTACCTGGAGGCTTCATCTGCATGATAAAACTTTGGTCTCCACAACCCCTTATCATCATAACCCAGACATTCTTTTCTATCAATTCCAGGTCTTTAGACAGTAACTCTTTCCACCAGTTGCCAATCAGAAAACATTTAATCTACTTGTAACCTGGAATCATCCCCCTTTGAGTTGTCCCACCTTTCCAGATCGAACCAATGTACCTCTTACAGGTACTGACTGATATATTCTCCCTCCCTAAAACGTATAAAAGCAAGCTGTACCCTGCCAACCTTGAGCATATGTCCTGAGGACCTCCTGAGGGTGTGTCACAGGTGCATCCTTAACCTTGGCAAAATAAACTTTCTAAATTGATTGAGACCTGTCTCAGATGCTTTTGGGTTCACACATCCTACCTGAGATTTTCTCCATCTCTTCCAATAGTTTTTCCAAGTCCTTATTCAGATCTGACAGCATTTTCAGCATGTTGTCATAGTTTCTTTCCTCAGGGTCAGCATCAGCCATCTAGGCAATGCACAGAAAGAAGCTGCAGTGAGACAGACCCACATTTCAATTCCAGCTCCACTGGTTATAACTCAGTGATTTCTCCAAGGAATTCCTTCCCCATCTCTCAGATTCAGACAATACCACTTCCTCCACAGGGCTGTTGTGAAGGTTAAATAGGAAATGTCTAAAGGCCCCAGCATAGCATTTGGCACATATAAGTTGTCCTTCCCCTTTCTTCCATCCTTGCCATACAAACGTAGCTGAAGGCTGGAGTCATTAACACAGAAAACATCTTCATCATCATAAGGAAAAAAGTCTGTCATAATGGTGACATGGAATTTTTTCCGGCAAAACCATACTGAGTTCCCAGTAAGATGCGAGCTATTGTGCTGATATGTTATAAAGATACAATTCCTGTACCTAAGGAATTTCTAGTGCAATATGGGAGTAAGTCACACACACCATATGACAAACCAGGATGTGACAGATGTCAAAGCAGTTAATGTAATAATTACAGACGTCAAGCGATGGGAGCCTGGAGGAGGGTAAGTTTAATTTTAAAATATGAAATGATTCATACATTAAAAAATTATAATCAACTCCATTTTCCAGAAGAATTCTCCTGGGCATCAGAGGCAGTGCCCCATAGAGACTGTCCTGGTTCTGGAATTGAGCTGCCTGGGTTCAAATCTTGGCTCCACCACATATCAGCAGTGTTATGTTTGGCAACTTACACATCTCCTTGACAAATTTTTGGTAATTTTTGTATGTTTTTTTTTTTTTTGAGACGAAGTTTTGCTCTTGTTGCCCAGGCTGGAGCATAATGGCATGACCTTGGCTCACCACAACCTCTGCCTCCTGAATTCAAGTGATTCTCCTGCCTCATCCTCCCGTGTAGCTGGGATTACAGGTGTGCACCACCATGCCCAGCTAATTTTGTATTTTTAGTAGAGACGGGGTTTCTCCATGTTGGCCAGACTGGTCTCGAACTCCCGACCTCAGGTGATCCACCCACTTTGGCCTCCCAAAGTGCTGGGATTATAGGCGTGAGCCACTGCACCCAGCCAAGTTTTGTATTTTTTTAAAAGGGAATTATTAGTAGTACCTGTATCTTGTGGAGTTTTGTGAGGATTAATTTAAATAAATTATATACTGTTCAGCACAGTACCTACCATAAGGAGCACTTAATAAATCATATCTGTTGTTATTGAAAATGTTGAACAATAATTAAATCACTCCAGATCCTCTCATCTTTATTAATATACATTAATTCATTCTGTTAATATTTGATGCTCACCTATTTATCTACAAGGCACTAGTAAGAAAGGAGAGAAATAGATTAATAATGTTGTAAGAGCTGTCAGGGAACTTGTAACCTCATGAAGGTGAAGGAAGGAGCCAGGTAAGCGTAAAACAGGGAGGGATGGGCCACAGATGCTGTGGTATTGTTCCCACTGTGCATGTGGGGAAAGCCTTCCTGGTCTTCACTTCAGAGTTATAGGCATCCACTCAGTTCTCCTGTGACTTCCTGGGCCTACCTCATCATGGTGCCTCTTAGCTGGTATGGTGATTGTGGATTCCTCTACCTCCCCAACTAGACTGTGGGGTCCTGGAGAGTAGAAGCCATCTTTCCAATGAACTATTCCTAGTGTTCAGCTCACAGCTAGGAAAACAGCAATGCTTAATAAATATTGGCTGAATAAAGGAGGTGACTATTGTAAAGCCCTAATTCTGAAAGAAAATCATGATCATTGGCCAAGCGCAGAGGCTCACGCCGGTGATCCCAGCACTTTGGGAGGCCGAGACGGGTGGATCACCTGAGGTCAGGTGTTTGGGACCAGCCTGGCCAAAATGGTGAAACCCCGTCTCTACTAAAAATATAAAAATTAGCCGGGTGTGGCAGTGGGTGCCTAATCCTAGCTACTGGGATTACTGGGGAGGCTGAGGCAGGAGGATCACTTGAACCAGGGAGGCAGAGGTTGCAGTGAGCCGAGATTGTGCCATTGCACTCCAGCCTGGGCAACAAGAGGGAAACTTCATCTCAAAAAAAAAAAAAAAAGAAAATTATTATCTTTCCCCTCTTGCCATCCTCCCTGTTAAGGGTAGAGATTCTGAGGGAGGGGCAAAAGGCCCTCCAGGAGGCCTGACAGGCAGATCTGAGAATGAGAGTGCAGGGGCAGGGTGTATGGTCTTTTGGGATCTGTAAAGGAGCTACTTCTGTAGGCATGAAGCCATTCCACATGCAGGGACCCCATCCTACTTTTTGGTAAGTAGGAATAGTTTGCTAAGCGTGAGTGGGGAGGTACAGGCAGGTGGCAGGGCAGAGGGCTAATAGTGGGTGATGGGAGGAAGAAATGTCTGGAATGCCTTCCTTAACCCTCTCCTATAGCTATTCCCTCTCCTTCCTTTCCCAGCCAGGCCTCACACATTTGCTTGTCCTCCTCACTCCACTGTCATCTGGCATCTGTCTCTGATACTCACTGACAATGCCCTCACCAAAGTCATAACTGGCACACCCAGGGCACTTTCTGTCTTTCTTTTATTTAACATATCTGCAGCACTGACATTTGGCCACTTTCTCCTGCTCAAAATCCTCTTCTCTTGATGTTTTAACCTTGTTTTCTCCAAACTCTGTCCACCTCTGGTAGTTCCTTCCCTGCTCTTTCTTGGCTCTCTCCTTTGCTGGCTCTAATGGGTCAAGCAGGGTCCTTTCAGCCCCTTCTCTTCTCACTACACACTCTTTTTTGTTTGTTTGTTTGTTTGAGACGGAGTCTCACTCTACTGCCCAGGCTGGAGTGCAGTGGCGTGATCTTGGCTCACCACAACCTCCACCTCCCAGGTTCAAGCAATTCTCCTGCCTCAGCCTTCTGAGCAGCTGGGATTACAGGCGCCTGCCACCATGCCCGGATAATTTTTGTATTTTCAGTAAAGATGGCGTTTTGCCATGTTGATCAGGCTGGTCTCAAACTCCTGAACCTCAGGTGATCTGCCTGCCTCGACCTCCCAAAGTGCTGGGATTACAGGTGTGAGCCACCATGCCTGGCCAGGACTTTGATTTTTATTCTGAATGAGATGAGGAAACACTGGAAAAATCTGACAAAGGTGATGTGATTTGAATAATGACTTAAAAGGATCACTCTGGCTTCTATGTTGAGAATAGACTTAGGGGTGGAAATGGTGGAACAGGGACATCAGTTAGGAGGTAGCTGCAAAACTCCAGGTAAGGAATGATGAGGCTTGGACCAGAGTGTTAGAAGTGGAGGTAGTGGCCAGGCTTAGTCGCTCATGCCTGTAATCCCAGCACTTTGGAAGGCCAAGGCGGGGGGATCACAAGGTCAGGAGTTCAAGACCAGCCTGGCAAACATGACAAAACCCTGTCTCTACTAAAAATACAAAAATTAGCTGGGCATGGTGGTGTGCGCCTGTAGTCCCAGCTACTCAGGAGGTCGAGGCAGGAGAATCCCTTGAACCCAGAAGGTGGAGGTTGCAGTGAGCCGAGATCGTGCCACTGCTCTCCAGCCTGGGTTGACAGAGCAACACTCTGTTTCAAAAAAACAAAAACAAAAATAAATAAAAAGTGACCACTGGATTTGACAATCTGGAGATCACACTGGCAATCTTGACAGGAGCTGTTTTCATGGAGTGGCTGGAACAAGAGCCCAGTTGAAATGTTTCTAAAGAGAGGGAAGGAGAAGTAGAAACTGGTGAGTTTTACTTCAAAGAGAAGCAGAGAAACAAGCCAGTACCTGGAATGTAATGTAGAGTCACAGGGGTATTTTGTTTTAAGTTGGGAGATATTACACTAGTGTCAAAGACTACAGTATTTGGGCATGGCAGGCCCAGGCACAGTAGCTCATGCCTGGAATCCCAGTGCTTTGGGAGGCTAAAGTAGGAGAAATGCTTGAAGGCAGGAGTTTGAGAGCAGCCTGGGCAACAGTCTCCACAAAAAATATTTTAAAATAACCGGGTGTGTTGGTGCACACCTGCAGTCCTAGTTACTCAGGAGGCTGAGGTGGGACGGTTGTGCCACAGCACTCTAGTCTAGGCTACAGAGGAAGATCTGGAAGATCTCCTCTGCAAAAGAAAAAAAGGCTAAGTAAATTCAAGATATTTGATTGGGGTGTCACTGATCAACTCGGTGAGATGTTTCAGGAGAGGCATAAAAGTAAAAATATTTTCGTGAATAATTAATGGATCATTAGACAAAATGGATCGTGTGTACAGATTTAGATGGGAAGGGGAGAAAAAAATAGGACATAACTAGAACGTGATACAGAGTGAAGGTTTTTTGCTTTTTGAATTCTTCATGTTTCTAGGCTGTGTGGAAAGAGCTAGCTTGACAGAAAAGCCCCCAAGAATCAGGGGAAAGGGTAACTGATGGTGCAGGGACTGGTCTCAGACAAGTAAAGGGTAATTTCACCCTATGCAGGTAAGGGAAGGTAAGGAGGTAGGAATAGAATAAGGTAGGTAGAGGTCAAGGTAGGATGGCAAGGGGGGCATTTCAGGCCTGATGGTCTCTAACTCCCTAATAAATGGCAATGAAAAGTTTCTTCTTGTAACAACAGACATTCTTGGTTTGAGGAGAATGATAAAGCTTTATCAAAGCTGCATGCCTCCCTAGGGGCACTTAGGCATGTGGCTGAGGCCACATGGCTACAGTGTCCTCAGGACCCTAAGATGGCACAGAGACAATGTCTGGAGTGTAGAAGGCCTGGGAATGTAAACATACACACAGCGGATGGACAAGGTAAGGACACTGAGGGCACAAGTATGAGAGTGGTTTAAGGGGTGCTTAAGATGATGGGGTGAAGCAGAGACATATAAAAGACGTAGTTTCTATAAGTGGGGCATTGGGGTGGCCCCATGTAGATTTGGGGATAGAGCATGAGACTGCTAGAAGGATGGAGGCTGTGGCCAGAGTGGCACTGGATCTCAGAAGAGGGATGGATCTGAAAAGGAGATCCAGGGAGAGGGTGTGAAAGCTGATATGGAGGAAGCAGCCACAGGATTAGAATTCATGGCATTTCTTCCCTGATGAGACTGCCCGGGATGACTGGGACTGGGTGGAGAAAGAGGCCTGAGCCTGCACCAAAGCAATGGAACGGGGCTTAGGATGGGTGGGCGGGAGTGTGGAGCGGGAGGAGTGTGGGGCAGGAGGAGCGTGGGGCGGGAGAAGCGTGGG
>NW_012103009.1:285227-288529 GCF_000951045.1 Mandrillus leucophaeus | reverse complement strand
GCTTGAGGAACAAGACCGCTCCTCACGAGGGATGCCCCGCCCTTTCCGTTAGCGGACCCGCCCCGGAAGTGGCCTTTCGCCCTCATTGGGTGTCCTCGGGAAAAGAGGCGGGTCATCCCGTGCTGCTCCCGCCGGTCCGCGGCGTCCGCGTCTGGGACTGGCAGGTGCGGTGCTGGGGACGTCCTGAGGTGGAGGGAGAACCCTGCGGAGATGAAGAGCTTCCCGGCCTGACAGTTTTGCCCCCACCTCCTTCTTGAGCTTAAGGATTTACACGCAGGGCCCCGTTTGCCTGCTGTGTCCCCAGTGTCGCGGACAGCGCCCGGTACCAAAGGTGCTGGTAAACATTTGCCGAATGAGGAGCGAACGCCCAGCTAGTTCCACTGTCACAGCGACCATGTGTGGCGGACATTGTCTGGCATGTGTCTTACAGAGGAGGCAGCCCAGGCTCAGGGAGACGAGGCAGAGGTGCACGCAGGTCCATGTGGGCTGGAAAGTGCTGGGGTCTCCCGGGCGCGCCTGGTCTCCAGGCAAGAACTGGAAGCAGAGCCACTCAGCACCTAGAGGGGCAGTGACAGAAGGCTGCGGCTGAGAGGAGGCTGACCAGAGGCCAGTCTGAGCTCAGCCTTTTTTTCAGAGGGCCATGGGCACCCTACAAGGGTGGTAAGTAGGCGAGTGGCAGAGCTAAAAGGTCTCTGGCTGCCGAGGCGGGTGGCGCCGGAGCCGGCCGTTGCTGTTGTTTGGCTGAGTGGTGGACAGGGTCAAAGCCATTCCAAGGTCGACTTGAGAGGGCTTGGTTATGTGGGAGGGAGGGAGGGAGAAAGAAGGAACGGGCTGATGGCCGGGGTGATACCACTGGCAGAGGTGTGGAAGACTGGGAGAAGCTAGCTTGGAAGGTTAACTCTGATTTTGAACACCTTGTGTTTGAGAATCCTGACAAACCTGAGACCCCCTGAATTTTCTCTCAGGGATTCTGATTCTTAACAGCCTGATTGCAGAGGAGGAAAAATGGCTGGAGTTGAGCCAGACAGTTCTGGGCAAGGAGTGAGCATTCGCCTGTTTATTGAGGAGGCTGCTGCCTGGGCCACACTGCCTCCCCCAGCTGCCAGGTTCCTGCCCCGTTCAACCTGGTTTTCTGGCCATCCCTTTCCACCACCTGCGAGCTGCTCTTCACACTTCCATTTGCTTATACAGCCCAGAGCCGATTTCTGTTACAGCACCCCGGAGAAACATGAGTCAGGAATAATTTCTTTTTTTTTTTTTTTTTTGAGACAGAGTCTCACTCTGTTGCCCAGGCTGGAGTGCACTGGCACAATCTCGGCACACTGCAACCTCCACCTCCCGGGCTCAAGTCTGCCTCAACCTCCCGAGTAGCTGGGATTACAAGCCCCTGCCACCACGCCCGGCTAATACTTGTATTTTTAGTAGAGAGGGAGGTTCAGCATGTTGGCCAGGCTGGTCTCGAACTCCTGACCTCAGGTGATCCGCCCGCCTCGGCCTCCCAAAGTGCTGGGATTACAGGTGTGAGCCACTGTGCCCCGCCCGAATCAGGAATAATTCTGATGGCTAATGAAGACAGCTTCCGGGAGAGTAGGAGAAAGGGCACAGGATTCCAGGCAGCAGGCCCATCTAGGGCAAAGGTGAGGGTGTGGCTCAGGCTGCCTCCTTTGGGGAATGGCGAGTGTGTTCTGAGCTCAAGGTTCTTGGTAAGGGACAGAGAAGACTCAGGAAAGATCAGTTGAGCTGGAATGTGCAGGCTCTTGAATACCCTGCTCAGGAGCTGGAGGTGGGCTACCCTGCAGACTCCAGGCCATGAAGGCATGGGCTCTTGGGAAGCCCGGGAACATGTCAGGCTGGTCTTTCCATGCCCTTGTGTATCTGAGACCAACTGTCACTAAATGTTTCCCTTACACCCTGGACACACAGCTAGACTCTACTTCTCAGGTTCTCTTGAAATACAAGTCTTGGCCAAGAGTGTGGAGGGAAATGCTGTGTATCACTTTGAGGTTGAGGCCATCAAAGCCTCCCACAAGTGGCCCTTTCTCTCCCCATGTACTTATGATGTTGATGCTCAAGGCAGCTTGAGAACTACCTGCTGAAGGCAGGGTCTCTGTCACCAAAGGTCCTTGATTCAACAGTATGGAGCAGAGCTCTCATCTCAGCCAACTGGATTTTATCTGACCAACAGTCCAACATCTATTGGGTTGAGCCATGAGGTTTCAGGATTTATGTTATGGCTGCTAGCTTTTATTAATGCAGACCTGCAGACCTATGGGACACGGGGGAACTAACTGGGGTTTGGTGGGTTGTCACCAGAGGTTTATTTATTTATTTTTAAGACAGGGTGTCACTCTGTCACCTAGGCTGGAATGCAGTGGGTCAATCATGGCTCACGGCAGCCTCGATCTCTCAGGCTCAAGTAATCCTCCCAACTCAGCCTCCTGAGTAGCTGGAGCCACAGGCAAGTGCCACCACACCTGGCTAAGTTTTTAAAAAAATTTGTGTAGAGATGGGGTCTCACTATGCTACCCAGGCTGGTCTTGAACTCCTGGGCTCAAGACCTCCCAAAGTACAGTGATACAGGTGTGAGCTACCATGCCTAGCAGTCACCAGAGGTGTTTTTGTTTGTTTGTTTGTTTGTTTGTTTGAGTCTGGAGTGCAGTGGCCGGATCTCAGCTCACTGCAAGCTCCGCCTCCCGGGTTTACGCCATTCTGCTGCCTCAGCCTCCCGAGTAGCTGGGACTACAGGCGCCCTCGCCCGGCTAATTTTTTGTATTTTTTAGTAGAGACAGGGTTTCACCGTGTTAGCCAGGATGGTCTCAATCTCCTGACCTCGTGATCCGCCCGTCTCGGCCTCCCAAAGTGCTGGGATTACAAGCTTGAGCCACCGCGCCCGGCCACACCAGAGGTTTATACCCTGGTTTACCACTGTTGGTCCTCATCTCACTATTTTAAGCCAGAACAAATCAGATAAAAGAACTTTAATGCAGAATTTTGATGTTAATTAAACGCTAGCTTGTTGGAAACTCTGTTCACTGCTATCTCAGGAGGGGGTGAGCTGATATCCCCAGAAGCCTACCAAAATGCAGGCACTTTCTCAGGGGAGGCTTACTGGCACCCGAACAGGTAGAGGTCTCTGGAAATACTTTTGGAAGCTGAAGAACACTCTGATATGGAATGTAACATTTTTAGGGCAGAGGTGTATTTTTTTTTTTTTTTTGAGATGGAGTCTCGCTCTGCCAGGCTGGAGTACAGTGGTGCCATCTCAGTTCACTGCAACCTCCGTCTCCTGGGTTCAAGCGATT
>NW_012103009.1:280221-284332 GCF_000951045.1 Mandrillus leucophaeus | reverse complement strand
GTGTTAGGATGGTCTCGATCTCCTGACCTCGTGATCCACCTGCCTCGGCCTCCCAAAGTGCCCGGCCATAAGGGTACCATTTTTAATCTTTTATATAACATTTTTACTGTATCTTTTCTATGTTTAGACAAGTTTAGATACACAAAGACTTCCCGTTGTACTACAGTGGCCTACAGTAGTCAGTAACATGCTGTAATGGTGTGTAACCGAGGAGCAACAGGGTGTGCAGTAGAGGCCAGGTCTGTAGCAGGCTGCACCATCTATGTTTGTGTAAACGCACTCTAGAATGTTTGCACAACAAAATCGCCTAATAATGCACTTCTCAGAATGTATCCCCTTCATTAAGCAACCCAGGCCTGTACTTGGTAAGTGGATTATTCCAAAAGCCTCTGGTTTTCTGCCAGCTGCTGTGTCCCCTGACCACACCTCCTCACCCAGCAGTGAATTCGACATGGGCAGGAATAGGACCTTGTTTACCACTGAATCCCCAGCACAGGGCCAAGTCTATGGTGGGTGTCCAGCAGACACTGGTCCCTGGCCGGGCACGGTGGCTCACGCCTGAAATCCTAGCACTTTGGAAAGTTGAGGTGGGAGGATCACTTAAGCTCAGGAGTTTGAGACCAGCCTGGGCAACATAGTGAGACCCCATCTCACGGGAAAAAAAAGAAAAAAACTAAAAACAGATGAAGATGCTGGTTCCTAAATGAAGGCCCAGAACTGAATCTAACTGAACCGCATTCACTTCTGAGTTCTTAGCACCCAAGATCTAGATTCAGTCAAGCATGCAGCAGTAATCGAGGGCCTACTTATACTTTTCGGAAAAATTATTTTTTATGGCCGGGCGCGGCGGCTCACACCTGTAATCCCTGCATGTTGGGAGGCCGAGGCAGGTGGATCATCTGAGGTCAGGAGTTCGACACCAGCCTGGCCAACATGATGAAACCCCGTCTCTACTAAAAATACAAAAAATTAGCCAGGCATTGTGGCCGGTGCCTGTAATCCCAGCTACTCAGGAAGCTGAGGCACGCGAATCACTTGAACCCAGGAGGCAGAGGTTGTAGTGAGTTGAGATCGTGCCACTGCACTCCGGCCTGGGTGACAACGGCAAAACTCCATCTCAAAAAAAAAGAAAAATTATTTTGCATTTACTCTTAACATGATTTTAGTAGCCAAGCCAATCTCGATGAAGGAGCATCTGCTGCTACAGATCATCCTGTGTGCCCTCTCACAGACACCCCAAGACTTCAGGCCTCGGCCTGCAGCCCCTTTCCATGGTGAGAAGCAGCTGCGGGGCCCCTGCAGGGTTGTGCCTCAGCCAAGAGGGGTGCCTCACACATGCCCCTGCATGGGAGGAGGTGGGCTCACTCTCCAGCAGACAGACAAACAGAAATGGCCCCAGGGAACAGGTGAAGGTTCTGAAGCAAGAATTTATTCCAAGCAAACACGTGGGCATGGACACAGCTATCTCAGAGCCTACGCCACTTAGCAGAGTCACACATTTCAAAGCAGGTCACACAAGTCCCTCATGAACAGTCTTCCAGCTTCAGCCCTTCTCTTGCCACCTCTGTGGTCTGAGCTGGGGAAGGGGGAGGGCCTCCTAGTTCCCAAACAAAACACAGGTACCTAAGGGCTGAGAGAAAATTCCACAGCCTTATTTTTATTAGTATCTATCAAGAAAAAAAAAAAATCAAAATTCCCTTCCTGCTCCAACCCCACCTCCACCAACCGGGCCCTCGGGGAGCAGCGTCTGCCCAGTGAGGACCTGCTGCCAGAGCTGTCCTTGGAGCCTGGCCACCTGTGCACGGCCACCCCTCATGCCTGTGAGCCGCCACAGGTCCCTTCCTCCACAGTGTGGGGATGAAAGGGCGGCTGGTATTTCTCCAACCTTCAGCTGTCGGTCTTGGGCACTTGGAAAAGATCAGCGAGGTCCAGCAGGGCTTGGCGGATGTGGTTTCCAAAGCGCTGGGCATTCTGTGGGAGCCAAGAGCTCAGATGCACCGTCATATATGCACCCACCCCGCTGTCCCCACAAGCAGGGACGCCTCCCCGGCCAAAGACACCTGTGTTCCTGGGCAGCCCCAGGTGGCACCCTTCCTCAGGCCTGAGCTGGGGCCGGAGACTCACCGTCTCTGAGCTTGAGAACTTGCTGGAGATGTGGAAGAAGATCGTGTTCTCGCCCGCGATCATGTAGGAAACTCCATAGCCATCATCTGCTACCTGAGGGCAACACGAAGGGTGAAGGAGAAGGGCAGAACTCAAACCCTGAAGATCCGAAAACCAAGCTGATGTGGAACTTGTTCTTCCCACAAGAGTTGCAGGAACGGGCCCCAGCCCTAGACACTGCATTTTTCCTGAGGACCACCCCCAGGAAACCGTGAAAACCAAAGAATGCTGCCCAGACCCCACCAAGGGATCTAGGGCCCCCCAGTTTCCCTCAGGGGGCCTATACTCTAGATCACGCCGTCTCTCTCCAGAGGGTTCTCTAGCCTTCTGACAAACTAGCCCACGAGAAGGCTTCTGTGGGAGACAGCTGCACTCTCTTGGATAAGCAGACTTCAGAAGCACCCAGTGCCCTGCTCAGTACCCTGGAAACAGCCCCAGGCACGTCATGCTCCAGCAGGGAGGTATTTGGGATGGGTGGGTCCCAGGCACCTGGCTGCCTGAGTCCACAGCTAACATTCTGCTTCCGTGCAGGTCTGGGGTTATGCTCTCTTCTAAGCAAGGTGCTCCTGCCTCTGGTCTGACCTCAGGGCCTGCACTCGCCACTGAAACCCTCAGGGCCCTGGTGCTGCCCACCCACCCCCTTCAGGGGCACTCACAGGGCCAAAGCCACCTCCAGCACCCAGGTGATTGGGGTGCTGCTCTGGGTCAAACATGCGGATCTGGGATTGGGGGATCTGGCTGGTGGAGAGACGCCAGGGTTCCGAGAGCACCTGCAATGGAGGCCGCAGCTGGTCAGACGCCACACGCCCAAAGCACCTGTCCGACAGGTGGTGTCTGCGACCTACTCTGAGCCAGGCACTGTTCTGCTGAGGGTGCAGGAGCTCCCTGGCCACCACCCCGTGGTCCCCTTTGCACATGCCACATAAGGCTTGTGTGAGCTGCCCAGCCCCCACTCTGCTCTGCCTCTCCCCGCCACAGCCTCACTAGTCTCAGTAGTGCTGTCACCACCTGACAGATCATACGTTTGTCTGTTCCCTGTCACAAGAACACCAACGACACGAAGAGGATGTTGCTCCCGCTGGGCCCAGGACCGCAGGCCCAGCTGGGGTGTGGGCGGGAAAGCTGGCCCAGCCCTCCAGGGAGCTTCAGGGGAGCCAGCCAGACAGAACACAGGCCGTGCTCCCTCATGAGATGGCCCAAGCCCTGGGTGTAAGAGGGCAGTGGGACAAAGGACACACCCAACAACGGTGCTGACCTCAGCGAGGAAAGGAGAGCTGACTCCCAGGTACTTGGAGACCAAGTAAAGGCAGAAGAGGTGCCTGTCGATCCCTGCCCCGGTCATGGCCAGGCGGTACATATTCTGGTGCTTCTTAGCAGCTTTCTGGAAGAGATCTCGCAGGTCTGCTTTCTGTGGGGCAGAAGTAAAGGGGTGAAGAGTAGCCCTGACCCTCCAGGTGGACAGGAGGCAGACGACCGTGGCCCCCATGCGGGGCAGAGGACACTCACCACGTGGGACTTCTCCACCATAGCCTGCACAAAGGCTGTGGACTCGCTGGTACAGGAACGCACAGTCTCAGTCCGTCCCTCCCGGAACATTCTGGTCATTGAGGCCTCATAGGTCAGGCAGAACTTACCCCTGTCCTGGGATATACAGAGGGGTGAATCTGGCAGGCGGACCCTGGCACCACCCTGCCCTCTCAGCAGCGGGAGGTGGGGCCCTACCCGGAAGTGCGCCAGCTGCAGTGCGATCTGCACAAAGGCATCGGGGCTGGTCCGGCACTTCTTGATGAGGCCTTTGCCAAAGGGCAGGAACTGGAAGCAGTACAGCTCCACATCGTCTGCCAGCGCCTTGGCCACCTGGTAGGAACTCTCGATGACCGCCTGGCACTGCCAAGACATGGGAAGGGTCAGCTGCAGGCAGGGCTCTCCAAGCAGGACTCTGGGTCAC
>NW_012103009.1:276572-278171 GCF_000951045.1 Mandrillus leucophaeus | reverse complement strand
GGGCCTGGAGGTGGGGGGTACGTGCCAGGCTGGGCCTGGAGGTGGGGGTGTGTGTGCCAGGCTGGGCCTGGAGGTGGGGGGTACGTGCCAGGCTGTTTCGGAGGGTGTCCCCACCCTCTGCACATTCTCACCTAGCTGCCACCCGTCAGAGGGAGGTTATGCTGGCTGTCCTGCGGCCATTACCACCAATGCCCCTCCCCTAGTTGTGCCTCCAGCCTCCAGTTCCAGGGTGGCAGGCAGGGCCATGCTCCTCTTCTCATGGAGCCCTGAACCTCAAGCTGAGGACAGTCCCTCCCCACAGGCTGATACCTTCCTCCTGCAGTGAGGGCTGCCAGCTTCTCCTCCCCAGGCTGAGGTGGGGAGGGGTCGTCCAGGATCCTCTGGAACTGCATCTCCAGATCCTGAGGCTTGAGCAGACGGGAGCCCTCATAGAGCCACAGCTTGAAGAAGCGTCCCTTGTGGTAGACAGCCACGTGCCGGCTGTCTGAGAGGTGCTGCAGCACATCTGTGACAGAGGCCATGGGCAAGCTGAGGCGGGACCCCGGCTACATCCTGGGAAGGGCCCACCTCCCATGCACTGGGTGTCCCTGCAGACCCTGCTTTGTTCAGCCTCTGCCTGGGCCTTCCTGCCCCCTGGATGGGATCCGAGTGTCCTAAACCAGGCCCTGTGCTGGTGCTTCCGCTACCTCCCATATAACACCAACAACAATCCTATGAAGTATTTCACAGAAGAGGAAACGCACTAGGAGATTGTGCAAACCGCCTAAGGATACAGTGTCAGAAGCAGGGAAGGCTGCTGCCTCTGCCAGACCCCTGGGTGCGCCTCTCCCCTCCTCTGCTGGCTCCATGGTGGCACCCGGCCTGTCCTAAGCTTTCGGCTGCAGCAAGATTCCCTTCACCACGCACAGTGAGCCCCGGAGGCACAGGGGCTCTGCTCTGGGCCCCGTGGGGTCCCTGAACCAGCATCATGCCTGTAAATAACAGATGTCTAGTATCTGTCACAATTGACTACTGTTCACAGTTTCAGGACCCTGAGACACTGGGGACGCTTGGTGAGGAGCAGGCAGGAGGGCAGCGAGCCAGCCAGACGGCCCACAGGGAGCAGGGAGGGCTCAGTTACCTGTCTCCTTGCCCGGGACCCGAGTGGTGTTGAACATCCTCTCCATCTGATAGGAGCACATGGGCACTATGCCTAGTGCCATCACCTGGGGGAAGGCCCAGCATGGCTCAGACTCAGGTCTCCTCTCCCATCCCACCTTCAACCCTGACACAACTCACAGGCTTGATTTCTTCACGGTCCAGTTTACGGCGATACATGATCATGGCGTGGATGGTGTTTCCCAGGCGGGCTGCCTGCACATCTGTATTCTTGATGAGCACAAGGTCCTACAGAGAAAGCAGAGCCCGCGCGGTGGGGGCCTCTGTCTGGGTGTCATCTGGGTCTTGCTGACCCAAGGACCAATCTATTCGGGGGCCTGAGGTGTTCTGTCTCCCTCCTCCGGTCCATCCTGCACATGCTGTCAGGGTGAGCCTCCAGAAATGCACAGCTGGTCACAGTAACCCTGTGCTCCAGCTTCAGCCGGGGCTGCTTTTTCAGTT
>NW_012103009.1:272287-274009 GCF_000951045.1 Mandrillus leucophaeus | reverse complement strand
GGCAGGGCTCTCCAAGCAGGACTCTGGGTCACGTCTAGGAGGCATGACATTTAGCTGGTGGAGGAAGGGCACAGCTGGCCAAGACATCTTCAGGAGGAGGGTATGCAAAAGACAATCTGAGGGAGAATCAGCCCCCAGAGGCTGGGCTGAGCTTTGTGGGGAAGAGGGAAGTGCTGAAAATGCTCCAGGGGCCTGTGAGTGCCGCCCCCATCTCATGGCCTTCTCTAAACACAGATGGCCCCACGGGCTGTAGGTGGTCTCTGTCCTCCCTGAAGCCAGTTTGGACTCTACGGGTATCCTGAGATGTGCCCTGTGCCTTCCCGAGGGCTGGGTCAGGCGGTGGGGCCAGCAGGGGGGGAGGAGGAGGAGCAGGGGGACTCAGGCCTTGTTGGGGTTGTACCCGCCCGCTGCTTTGTGGTCTCACATCTGCTCTGGGAGCTTCCAACCCACCTGTTTTGGAATGTCCCACTGCAGCCGCGTAGGAGGTGGGAGCGCAGGGTTCGGTTTGCCCAGGCAGTGCCCAGTCTCCGTGTAGCCCAGGTGGAAGCTGTCTGTGCCCAGGACAAACTGCAGGGAGAGGATGAGGCTGAGAGGCCGGCCTCATCCCCTCCAGCCTGCCCTGCAGGTTCCCTCTGCAAGGCTATTACCTCCCAGAGGTGCCCAATGATGGGAGCATCTGCCCACGCATGCTCTGCATTGAGACCTAGCTGGCCATTCTTGAAGGAAATAAGAGTGAAGGATTTGTCAAACCACCTGTGGGGAGAGTAGACACATGAAGAACCAAAGCTGGGAATGTCCAGAGGAGCCTGACCTGCAACCCCAACCTTTAACCCTAACTCGGATGTTACCCTAACCCTAACCCTAACACCAACCCTATTCTCTCTCTTCTCTCTCTCTCTCTCTTTTTTTAATTGAGATGGGGTCTTGCTCTGTTGCCCAGGCTGGAGTGCAGTGGTGTAATCTTGACTCCCTGTAACCACCCGGGTTCAAGGGATTCTCCTGCCTCAGCCTCCCGACTAGCTGGGATTACAGGTGCCTGCCACCATGCCCGGCTTCTAACCCTACTCTCTAACCCAAACCCTAACCTTTAACCCTAACCACTATCCCTACCTAACCACTAATCACAATCCTAACTACTTTTAAGAAAGGGTCTTGCTACATTGCCGAGGCTGGTCTTGAGCTCCTGTGCTCAAGTGATCCACCCGCCTCGGCCTCCCAAAGTGCTAGGATCACAGGTGTGTGCCACCGCACCCAGCTCACAACCTACCTTTTATCTTCAATCCTCTAACCATAACCCTAACCTTTAACCCTAAGCTGTGACCTGTGGGGCGGGGGCAGCCGCACCTGTTGTAGCAGTTGCCATGTAGCAGGGCCTTGCCATAGAGGCTGAGGCTGGCCTCATCTTCGGGGTCATAGCGGTAGGACTCCTCATCCAGGGCCACGAAGAAAGCGGCACGCTCGATGGCCTCCAAGGCAGCCTTGTTCTTTCCAGAGCTAAAGAAGGCCTGGCGTGCCTGCGCCCACTCCACCCTGCAGCACGGGGCAGGGTAAGCAGTGGCCACATGGACTTGGGATGAGGGTGCCTCCGAGGGCCTGGCTGGACCTGGAGATGGGGGTGGGGTGCCAGGCTGGACCTGGAGATTGGGGGGTGCCAGGCTGGACCTGGAGATGGGGGGGTGCCAGGCTAGGCCTGGAGGTGGGGGTGTGTGTGCCAGGCTGGGC
>NW_012103009.1:266811-269349 GCF_000951045.1 Mandrillus leucophaeus | reverse complement strand
CTGGAAGGACAGCTTATGGAGGAGAATTCTGATAGACTCTGGCAAGTCAAGTGTGCTTTGGACAGTGGGAAAGGAGAGAAGAGGCGTGCCATACAGCCCGGGTGGCTGGGAGACCCAGAGACTCAGAAGGGCCAGTTACATGGGGCAGAGGCAGACTGTGACCTCCTGAGCTCTAAAAGCAGCAGCCTGGCCTTCATTCTGCTGTCCGGCTCTGCAGAGGGACACAAAGCAAGACGTGTTCTAGACAACTCCCTGGTTATGGTGTCAGGGCAGCTGGGATCCCATGGCCAGAAGGCCAGTGAGGAAACCAAGGAAAGAGGTGACAGAGCCTGAGCTGGGTAGGGGCAGTGACCCTGGGACTCTGAGAGAGGTGGTGGCAGGCTGGGGGTCACCACTCTCCTCATCCTCAGGATCTCCACTGCCCCAAAGCTGCTTCTGGACTCTTCTAGGATCTCCTCTCCCTCTGCCCTTTCCCTCAGGCCTCACTCCATAACCCCCACTTGCCCACGGAAGCTGCTACCAGAGCTCCGGGCTATCCTCCAGGTCCTCTGCCTTGGAGCTGGGACAGAGCGAGGACGTGCGGGGGCCTGGGGGCTCCAGTTCATACCATGACATAGTAGTTGCTGTTCACCATGAGAGGGCTCCTGCCTCGAAGGTAGATGTACTCTTCCCACCAGTCACTCACCTGTGGGCAGGTGGAAGGTTAGAGCTGGGGCAGGGGCAGCCAGGACACATGGCAGGAGACAATGAGCCCCGGGCACAAACTTACATAGTTACTCGCCCACCATGACTTGAGCACCAGGTATTTCTGCAGCCTGGGGGCAGTCTTGTTCTGGAATTCTTTGGCCAGCATCTCCATGCGGTAATATTCCTCATCATCCAACAAGGGGCGCACAGACTCTAGGTACTGTCCAGCCAGTTATCATCACCATGGGGTCAGATGGCGAGGGCTGCCTCTATCTTAATCCTCCTCCCACCTCTTCCTCCTCACCCAGCCCCATTATTCTCAAGCCCTTAAGGCCACTCTTTGCACAGAACCTTATATTTGGAAACATCTCCTGAATCCAGCCTCCCCTGCCCACTGGGATGCCCAAGCGAGGCCCTCACCCGCTTAATTGTGGCTGACACCCTGGGCACAGGAAGCTTGGGCAGAGATGTCTGGAAGCTGTAGAGCATGGGGTGCCGGCTGGATAGAAGGCGGACACACATCTGGGGGTACAGAGCAGAGTGCTGGGGTGGGAGCCAGTGGCAAGAATGGAAACCAACCAGCAACTCCCTGAGACCCTCAGAACCATCCCAGCCCCTCCAGGACAAACCACACAACAGGCACCAGTGCCCTGTCTGCCTCTCCCTTCTAGCTCAGAACCCTAAAGGAGCCCAAAGCGTCTCAACCCAGGTGCCTGAACCCCTCCACTGACTGCTGCTCACAGCCCAGATCCTGGTCAAGTTGCTGGTCTTGCCATGCATCTCAAACATCCACCCATGGTAGGAGAGAAGCAGCTTCAGGGTTTGGCGGAAGAAGAAGATGCCCGTCACCCAGACGCCCGTGGAGAAGATGGCCATGCTGAGAAGTGCCCGGGTCTGCGGGGTCTGGTAGGGGCCACACCTACTGGAGAGGGGGCAAAGGCTGCAGGGGGTCCTCCTGAGGCCAGTCTCGGGTGGCTGTGAACTGTCTCAGGGGAGACATCAAGAGGAAGAACCTCCCTGGGCACACTCATGTCTGACTGCAACAAGTAAGAGTTGATATAGGACTAAGACAATGGTTGTCATAGGGGAGGGCTGCCCTGTGACTGCCAATGGCTATTGTCCTGTATCTGCCCAGCTCAGAACCTCAGGCTTGGGAGCTGGGCCCAGCCCTCCCTGGTGACACCTGTGCCCTTCCAGTTTCACTCCTTACCCCTGAGGGAGGCATCTCTGGATGCAACCGACCAGCCCCAAGGAGACATCCACGTTGCAGAAGGAGGAACCCACTGTTGCCATGACGACGACCAGCCAGCTAGTGGGGCTGCCAGGGTACACGCCCCTGAGGATGCCATTCTGCGGGCAGAAACAGGCGCCCTTATGGAGCCGGAGGGCGTGAGGTTAGCCTGCCTGTGAAGTCTTGGAAACCGGCTCCTGGTCTTGGCCTGGATGGTGTTCTCTCCTGATGCCCTGCTGTGCTCCTTCCTCCTCCACACCCACAGCTCCCTGTGTCCGACCACATCCTGTGCACCCCTCTGGCGTCTGCACTGCCAGAACCTGTACCGAGCGGAACTGCCAGCCCAGGAGGCAGTGAGGGACCCTAACAAAGCGGTTAACAGCCGACAGCCGGCCTCTGCCCCCGCTGTGAGAGCTCCGTTCTGCACCTGCTGGGAGAAGCACCTGTGCGCACCTTGATGCGGATCAGGCGTTTCTTCCAGGAGTTGATCCCAGACAGGTAGACGTGTTTCAGGGCCTCCCGACTGAGCCGGAAGTCGACCCCCTCTGGGGTCACCGTGAACTGGAAGGCCACGGCCTGGTGCGCTTCCGCCATCCTGGGGGTTGGTCGGCACCTAGGAC
>NW_012103009.1:262263-266221 GCF_000951045.1 Mandrillus leucophaeus | reverse complement strand
CTACTCCCAAATCGGGGTCCGGAAAAACGTGGGGCGGGAACCAGACCACCCGCCTTCCGCGGTGGGAATTGCAGGGCGGGGCTGGGTTTCTGCGCCGTGAAGGTTGCTCAAAGGTCTGGGAGCCTGGGGGGCCCCAGAGAGTCTCGTGAGGATGGTGGCATTAGAGCTAAAAATAGCCAAATGTAGGGAAAAGGTCACCGATGTGTCAGCTGTGCCTTTTCTGGGATCGCTGGTGCTCCGGGCGGCATCCCCACCTCAGGGTCGTCTTCATACCCCCATCACTCTCCTTCTCCTCCCCAAGTCCTAGTATTTACTATTCTAAGCTGGAGCCAGGGGAGTGGGGAGGGATGGGGGACCCCCATTGGCAGCATGAACCCTAACCACTTTCAAGCCCACGGCACTGAAGAGTCCCTCTGTGTGTACTGCTTGGTTTGGTACTTTCTGCTGCTGCTGCTCAGCAGGGCCAGGACAGGGCGCGAAGGAAGAAGTTTGTTTATTGTGTTACATACACAGCACAGGGCTCTGGCCTGCCAGCCATGGAGACCTACTCAAACTCAGGGAGAGGCCGGTCTCCTGAACCTCAGTTTCACTTGGGGGCTCAGCCCAGTCCCCAGGGCCTTCTGCTCGTTGCTCCTCCCTCCAAAGTCCCGCCCTGGAGGCTCCAGGAGAAATCCAAGGAGTGGGAGGGTGGAGAGTCAGGGTGAGGAGTGGACACTGGTCAGCTGCCCCTTCTGCTGGAAGTAGAACTGGAACCGAGACTGGGCATAGTCCTAGGGAAGGAAACCCACCCCACACAGTGGTGAGAAGACGTGGGACCAGCATTCTGCACCCACCTCAGGCTGCCCACAGCCACCCAGGACTCCCCAGGCCTACTGGAAGAGTGTGGCTGCTGCTGCTCCCCAGCCCCCAGCTAGCAGCATTCCCATTCCCAGGGTCACTTACCAGGTAACCAAATTCTATGGTGGACATGGATGCCTGGAGGATGGACCACAGACCCCAGAAGAAATGGGACGCCAGAGCATACCTGGGGGGAGGGCAGGAAAAGTAGGGGTATTCAAAAGCACATCTGGCTCTGCTTGGATCCCCTCACCCAGGCTGGCCAATCCCTACAGTTTTAACTTCTCCCCCACTGTGCTAACCCCACTCTGCACAACCACCTTCCCTGCAGCTTGATTAATCTGCCTCTTCCCCAATCCCCCTTTCCTCTGCTCTGCCCTACCCCACCCCGCCCCTCCTTCCTCACCGACTGACTTCTACCAGCAAATCTTCTTCCAGTTTTCTCTGCTCCTCTTGGGACAGGGTCTCACCTTTCTTCGCCTCTGCCAGGTAATGGCGAATAAAATGCAGCTGCGATCAACGGCCGAGAGTCAGGAATTGGGGAGACTGTGGAGTATTTCCCAGGTAACATCCTTTCCAGCCATTCCTTCCAGACTCCACCTCCCTCCTTCCTCACAGGATGGGTCCTGCTCCCCAGCCTCTGGCCCACATACCTGCTGTCCTTGAGTGGGGTAGTCTGTGGGCCTTGCTTTGTAGAAAGGCCATTCCTCGTGAGTATAATCATAAACCCACTCACAAAAATGGTTCCCAATGTCAAAGCCCCTGGGAGAATAAGGTGGACATTCAGTCCCCAAATGCCCTGGGCAGCTGGCCTGTTTTCAAGTGCCCTGTGGGAACAGATCTATGGGAAGCCATCTTTCCAGCCTCACCTATAGTTATAACTGCTGTACTCGAAGTCCACCAGCATGAGGCTGTCAGCATTTTCTGGCTCTGAGAGCAGCAAGATGTTCCCTGGGGGAATGGGGTGAGGTTCTGCTCACTCCAGAGCCCTCTGGCTCCTCCATCTTGGGTTGGGAGACTCCGATGCCTTCTCCTACCTTCCTGGATGTCATTGTGGCAGAAGACGACTGGCGATGGGGTAGACTCTAGTAACTTCCTGCAGGGGTATGGGAGCATGGGTCCTGAGCAGGAGTGACTAGAGAAGGATCAGAGCCACACTAACAGGCCAGGCCCTGACACCAGCCCTCAGCAAATACTGGAAGGGCCGACACCATTACCATTAGCCTTGTCCTGCCTGCCCTCACCTGAGGTTGCCCATCTCATCCTTCAGGCTGTACATCTCCAGCAGGTTCATCTCAGGGAGGCCAGTTGGGGGCAGGTCCTGGATCTGTTTTAGGTACCTGAAGCCCAAAGAATAGGATACACTGGCTCTGATATTCTTTCCCATCCCTCTCCTATCTACCCCTCAGGCCAGACTACTGCACCCCTGCTCTTATCACTGTGTGACTTGTCTGGCAATCATTTCTTCTTTCTTTTGAGATGGAGTCTTACTCTGTCACCCAGGCTGGAGCGCAGTGGCACGATCTCGGCTCACTGCAACCTCTGCCTCCCTGGTTCAAGCAATTCTCCTGCCTCAGCCTCCCGAATAGCTGGGACTACAGGTACACGCAGACATGCCTGGCTAATTTTTTGTATTTTCATAGAGACAGGGTTTCGCCGGTTGGTCTCGAACTCCTGAGCTCAGGCAATATGCTCGCCTCAGCCTCCCAAAGTGCTAGGATTACAGGCATGAGCCACCGTGCCTGGCCTTGGCAATCATTTATTTTCTTTTTTTGTTTGGTCTTTTGAGACAGAGTCTTGCTCTGTCACCTAGGCTGAAGTGCAATAGCACGATCTCAGCTCACTGCAACCTCCGCCTCCTGGGCTCAAGGGATCCTCCCACCTCAGCCTCCTGAGTAGCTGGGATTACAGGTGCCTGCCACCACGCCGGGCTAATTTTTGTATTTTTAGTAGAGATGGCATTTTGCCGTGTTGGCTAGGACGGTCTTGGAACTCTTGACCTCAAGTGACTCACCCACCTCGGCTCCCAAAGTTCTGGGATTACAGGCATGAGGCACTGCTTGTGGCCTCTGGCAGGCATTTCAAAGCCTGTTCTGCGAGAGCCCATGATATCAAATCCTCTCAAGTGGAGGGCTGGATAGAGCCCCGGACACATCTGCTGGCAAAGAGGTTCAGCTCAGCTGTACAGGAGCCCTGAGGAGGCTCCTGACTCACCGCTCCATGGTCCCAAACAACCAGTGGGGCTCCTTGGTGAAAGGCATCTCCATGCCATGGAATCGCGCCATCTTCGTGGCAATGGCTGCTGACAACACTGGCTCTCGAAGCTCTTGAGTTTTCAATGGCCGGCTCTGCACCCAGGAAGCTATCAGGGTGGTGATGGGGCTGGGGCAGGAGGGGGAAGGATTGGGGCATGGGGGGAGGTCAGGGTTTGGGGGGAAATTCCCTACTTGGGGTGAGGGATGTGAAGGCAGACATTGGGCACTGGGGTAGGGTTAGGGAGTGGAGGTGCCTTGGGGAGGAGAAGGTAGGACTGGGCTCGTACTGGGATGTACTGTTCCAGCCGGCCCTCTGGGAAGACGCCATACAGCTGGGGCCCCAGCGACCGCTCCGCAAGGATGGCAAACATCACGCTTTCCAGCACCAGGGAGTCCACGCCCTGAAAAAGGATGGATAGCAAAAGGGCCAAGGCAAAGTGGCACAGGGACAGACATGAGGGCTTGCTTTCCTCCCACCAGAGCTGGGACTTCTGGTCCAATTGCCTGGAGGCTCTGGAGCACAGGCTTTCGCGTTGGTCTGTTTTTATTTAGAGATGGGGTCTCACTATGTTGTTCAGGCTGGTCTCGAACTCCTGTGCTCAAGTGATCCTCTCGCCTCAACCTCCCAAAGCGCTGGGAATACAGGCCCAGGCTTCAGTGTGAGAAGGTGTTACTCAGACTGTGAGCCTCGCTGTCCTTAACTGCGCAATGGGGACACTACTACCCGCATCCCGTAAGCGGCAGGCCCTAAAGCCACCGGCGCTGCGGCGCTCACACCCCGCTCACCTGCAGGATGGCTCCGTACAGCCGCAGCAGCACCTCCCGGGGCTCCTCGCCAACGCTGGGCAGGTGGTCCGGGAGCGAGC
>NW_012103009.1:255198-261098 GCF_000951045.1 Mandrillus leucophaeus | reverse complement strand
GTGGGTGAGGCCTGGAGGAGGCGCGCGCGCTAGGCAGGGCCGCACACCGCGGGCAGAGTGCGGGATGCGGGCACCCGGTGGGTACGCAGTAAACGTTTGCTGAAGGAATATGGCCCTTGGGACAGTTCGATGACTCCAGGTGCATAAATCCCCAGTCACACGGGGACTCCCCTGTCCTGTAGAACCGCGCCTCTGAGGACGCTTTTGCTGCCCTGCTTGAGATGCGCGTCTTCATTCATTCCCCTCTCCGCCATCCTCCTCGTCTCCTCCAGGCCTAGAACTAATTACAGAGTCAAACCCAAGAGCGGAAGGTGGAGACTGGCAGCTTGCCGCAGCCCCCTTCTCGGCCTGCGCACCTCACATTGAGGGCGCCCCGATTTAAACACGTGCCTCCTGCATTGCTGCTGCTGCCCCAGGCTGGTGCGGCGACCAGCAACGCTGGACCCACAGGGATCCGTGGCAGTGTCTGTCGAACCATGGTGTTCTTTGGGGCATCTGACTAGAGTATTGTTTGATTTGATAACCAGAAAGAAAATAAAAAATTGGGGATCACAAGGCTAATGTCACTTGCTGCAGTGGAAAATCATGATCATTCTGTTTAAATCTGCGTCAGTTTTGAGACCTAGAGCCCATTAATTGACAAGGAGGCTTGGTTCCTCTCAGGAAGGATCTTACAATACCAGCATCTGAGCATATACCAAAAAATACTCCCGCAATCCTTCCCTAAAGGGACCTAGAGCCACTTTAAAAAGTAACTGGGCCGGGCGCGGTGCCTCACGCCTGTACTCCCAGCATTTTGGGAGGCTGAGGAGGGCGGATCACTTGAGGTCAGGAGTTTGAGACCAGCCTAGCCAACATAGCGAAACCCCGTCTCTACTAAAAATATAAAAATTATTCGGGCGTGGTGGTGTGTGCCTGTAATTCCAGCTATTCGGGAGGCTGAGGCAGGAGAATCTGTTGAACCCAGGCCTTGTTGCAGCGAGCCACTGCACTCCAGCCTGAGCGACAAAACGAGACTCCGTCTCAAAAAAAAAAAAAAGTGGGCCGGGCGCCGTGGCTCACGCCTGTAATCCCAGCACTTTGGGAGGCCAAGGCGGGTGGATCACAAGGTCAGGAGATCGAGACCACGGGGAAACCCCGTTTCTACTAAAAATACAAAAAATTAGCCAGGCGTGGTGGCGGGCGCCTGTAGTCCCAGCTACTCAGGAGAATGGCGTGAACCCGGGAGGCGGAGTTTGCAGTGAGCCGAGATCGCGTCACTGCACTCCAGCCTGGGCGACAGAGCGAGACTCCGTCTCAAAAAAAAAAAAAAAAAAAAAAAAAAAAAGGGGAACTGATTCTGGCTGGGGGCAGTGGATCACACTTGTAATCCCTGCACTTTGGGAAGCTGAGGTAGGAGGATCGTTTGAGCCCGGGAGTTTGAGACCAGCCTGGGCAACATAGCAAGAACCTGTCTTTACAAAAAATTAAAAGATTAGCTGGGCCTAGTGGCAGGTGCCTGTGGTTCCAGCTACTCTGGATGCTGAGGTGAGAGAATCACTTAAGCCCAGGAGGTCAAGGCTGCAGTGACCTGTGTTCACACCACTGCACTCCAGCCTGAGCAACACAGCAAGACCCTGTCTGACCAACAACAAAAACACACCCAAAAAACTAGTTTACTTTGGAAAAAGGACTATCTAGATCTTTCAAGGGCTGTTAGATACAGGATCTGAGCTGACGTTGTTACCAGGACCCCTGAAGCATCATGGCCCTCTCATTAGGGTACAGGTGTATGGAAATCAGATGATAATCAGAATCCCAACCCAAGTCCTGTGGTTACTTCTCTGGTCTCAATGCATACTTGGGATGTTTGTACCTAGCAGAGGGCCGAGCTTGTACATTAATCCCAGGCCTTTGGTACCATATGGTAAGGAAGAGCAAAGTAGAAGCCTTTGAAACTCCTCACCTACTGAAACCTTTCCAGGATTGTAAGTCAGGAACAATCCAGCATTCCAGGTATAATTGCAGAGGTATTTCGCCCTCAAAGACTTATAAAGCAGTGGTCACCATTTCATCCTTTCAGTTAACCTGAATGGCTCCTGCTAAGTCTTGGTGGATTCAAGTAAATGATGTTATCCGGCACAAACTTAGCCAAGTCGTGTCCCCGATCACACAGCTGTGCTAAGTGTGGTATCTTTCCTGGAACCGGTGAATGCACCTCCGGCACTCGATAACGCAGTTATTGACTTGGTGAACATTCTTTTCAATTCCCAGTGGTAAAGAGGATTGAAGGCAGTTCACACTTATATGGGAAAGACAGCTCTATAAATTGTCTTGCTTCGTGCTGTTTGAACTCTCCTATTCTCTTGTCACAATAGTCCTTGGGTAGCTTATCTATATTCCATATAACACTGATGATGTCATACCAGTTGGACTTTAGGCCACTTATCATCTATATTCTATATAACACTGATGACATCATACCAGTTGGACCTTAGGTAGCTTATCGATATTCCATATAACATCGATGACATCATACTAGTTGGACACGGTGGAGAAGGAAGTGCTCTGGCCTTGTTAACGCAATGCATGTCAGAGGATGAGCGGAAAGCCCTCAGAAGTTCTGGAGCCTGCCATATCAGTGACATTTTCAGGGGTGCAGCGTTTGAGGGTGAGCCAGGGACAAGTTACTGCACCCTGCATCCTTATAAGGAAGAAAGAGGCACAGCATTGATGCACCTCTGTTTTGGAGTCAGCATGCACTGCACTAGGGGATACCTCTCTGACCCCTGTATTGGGTAATGGGAAAACTTCCAGCATTGAGTAGGACTCAGAGAAAAAGAGGGCTCTGCTAAAGATTTGGATTGGGAGATGGGCTTCCCTGCTGCGTAGATCCAGTGGGTTACCGGGGGGCTTATTTGGAGTAGGAAGGACCCCATATGGCATCTCTGGCAAACTCCAACGGAAGAGTCGCAGTGCAGTGTCCTAGAGTTCTTGGACAAGACCGTGCCTTCTGCAGCAGAGAACTGCTCACCAAGTGAAAGCAGTGTCAGGCACACTACCCGACCCCAGCAGAGACTGAGCACCTTCTGGTAGGGCATCTGACCTTGCAGCAGAGTCTGCCCAAGTGAGGTATTGTCAGATCCTCCAAGTCAGTAGGTCAGAGGCTCAGTAGCAATTGACTGTGCAATGAAAAAGGTGGCCTTGGGCTTGGCCCCAAGCCTGTCTAGTGGGTAACAGTCATTTACAGGAAGAGGTGGCGGTGTGGCCCCACATCTGCTTTGCACTGATACTTCTCTCTTAGACAAAACAAACAAACATTCTGGTCTGGTTCGTGTATGGGTCAGTTTGATGTGTTGATATGAACTGAAAATGAACCACAGGTACACTACAGTCCCATTCAGGGTGACCCTAAAGGACAATAATGGGAAATCCTCCATGGGGCTGAGCTTCTAGCAGTTCATGTGGATATCCACTTTGTAGGGAGGGAGCAGACAGAGTAGTGGCCTGAGGGAGGGACGCATATGAGCTTCTGGGTTGTGACGTCCTGCTGGCTCCTCAGGGGCCTGAAAAGGGCAAGAGGGGAAGATGGACCTACAGGAGTAGCCAGACAATATGTGCATCTTTCTGCCTCATGTTAATACTGCAGAGGAGTCGCCGAACAGCAGGATGGATGGATGTCAGTCAGCTGTGCCCCTGGCTACCCTCTGCTTGCACAGTGGACTGTCAGTGGAGGCATCATGCAGAAGGAGCACAGGTTCGTGTCACCCAGCACAGGCCTTTTATCAAGGCTTGTCTCATGATGACTGCTGCTGAAAGTGATCAGTGCTGAGCCCCTGCTGAGACACCATCCCTAGAGCACCCCAACTAATTACTTAGTGGCAAGTTGGTTACAGCCCTTCCTCGTTGCTGGAGTTGACACCCACTCTGGATAAGGGTTTGTCTTCTGTATCCACAGGGTCCCAGGCCAGCATCACTATCCAGGCACTTCAAGCATGCTCCATGTACCAATGTGGGATCATGGATCACATTGCCTCAGGCCAAGAAAGCCATTTTATAGTGAAAGAGGTATGGTAGTGTGTGGATTGCCATGGGATCCACTGCTTCTCTGATATCCTGCGTTATGCAAAAGCCGCTAGGCTACTGGAAAGATGGGATGACTTCTTAAGGCCTTAGCTGAGGTCCTGGTTCTAGGACAGTATCCTGAGGAGTTGGGATCTACACACTGAATCAAAGCCTAACACATGGTGCTCTGCCCCCAGTAGATACATTCTGTGGATCCAAGAACAAAGACACAGGTCCAGGAACCCAAGGGTTGGGATTTGCTGCTTCTCACCATCGTTCCCAGGGACTCACACTTAGAATTTGTACATTCTGTCTCCACAGCCTCAGGATCTGCCGGATTAGGGCCTGTTTCCCAGCTAGGAACGCTTCTACAAGGGCACTCCCGCTGGTTGCAGGAAGGATACCTCTGCTAAGCCTGAATCTGCAAAGACCACCAGGTTACTCTCAGCTCCTCATACTGGTGGACCAGCAGGCCACAAACTGTCTCTTATACACATCTAGATGTGTATAAGAGACAGCGCCTCGGCCTCCCAAAGTGCTGGGATTACAGGCGTGAGCCACCGCGCCCGGCCAATTTTTTTATTTTTAGTAGAGACGGGGTTTCACCGTGTTAGCCAGGATAGTCTCGATCTCCTGACCTTGTGATCTGCCCACCTTGGCCTCCCAAAGTGCTGGGATTACAGGACTGAGCCACCACGCCTGGCTGAAAAGGTCTTTTCAGCAGCCATAGCCTCTAAGGGCTCAGACCCCGCAGGGTGAAGGTCTGGGCGGTGTCACCAGGCAAGCCATGGAGACAAGCTGGAATGCTGGTGAGGGTGAGGCCAAGGAGGAGGTGGCTGCTGAATATCTGTTACTTGGGAGAAGCTGTAGCAGTGGGGATTGTATTTGTTCTGCTAAGCCTCTTGTATTAAGGCTTTCATAGGAGTTGTAACTAGCCTTTGCTTTGAAGAATCGTGACAGAGCAGACTCAAGGTGGTCGCTGAGTAGATCTGAGGGGTCAGGAGATGGTGTCTTGACTGATGCCCTCAGCCCACCTTTATTTAACTGCAGGGGACACAGAGCTGCATCTCTGCTGTGTGTCTTTGCACTTCCTGCTCCAGGCCTTCTCTGACACCATGGCAGCCCCCTGAGCCTATGCCGAGATCGTGCCACTGCACTCCAGCCTGGGCAACAGAGCTAAACTCCATCTCAAAAATAAATAAATCAATCAATAAAGGCTGGGGGGAATGCATGCAGGAATGGACTATGAGGATACAAAGCCAAGAATGAATTGTAGGTTAGTGCAATTTATCAACATGGATGCACTTCAAAGAGAATCTGGATTCCATGTTTTGGCTCAAGGCCTGGGAGTAGTTATGACTGTGCCTGGTTGGCTGAGTGAAGCCTGGACTCCTTGGTGGTTTACACGGATGGGAAGATGAGAATGTGGAGTGGATTTGTGATGTATGTGATGTGACCTGGCTGCCACTCTCCTCTCTCTATCCCTTCATTAGACCATTGTGTAATTTAAAAGAATAGGTTATAAATTTCTTTTCGAGATACAGTCAACAAAATGAAAAGGCAACCCATGGAATGGGAGGAAGTATTTGCAAATCATATATCTGATAAGGAGTTAATATCAAAAATGTATAAGGAACTTACAAAACTCAATAGCAAAAAAGCAAATAACCCAATTTTAAAATGTGCAAAGGACCTGAATAGACATTTCTCCAAAGAAGACATGCAAATGGCCAACAAGTGTGTGACGGGGCCCATCATCACTGATTAGTGATACTGATCACTGCACTCCAGGCTGGGCGGCAGAGCGAAACTCCGTCTTAAAAAAAAAAAAAAAAGACTTGGGAGGCCGAGACGGG
>NW_012103009.1:250275-254593 GCF_000951045.1 Mandrillus leucophaeus | reverse complement strand
CCAGGATGGTCTCGATCTCCTGACCTCGTGATCCGCCCGTCTCGGCCTCCCAAAGTGCTGGGATTACAGGCTTGAGCCACCGCGCCCGGCCCACTGTAAAAGTTCTAACTACTTGCAGCATTCAGCTCAAAATTTAGGTTCTCTAACTTATATGCAGTTTGCTCCTTCGGGTCTAGAGGTAGATCCTTGTGGTCCAGTGACTTATAAAAGATTTGTCATTCATCCTCCAACCAACTCAGTGTACACTAGTTTAATCCAAGGACTTATAAACTAAAACATGTTATGTGTCCCAAACATACAAAGAAAGAGTAAGGGCCAGGTGTGGTGGCTCATGCCTATAATCCCTGCACTTTGGGAGGCTGAGGTGGGCAGACCACCTGAGATTGGGAGTTAGAGACAAGTCTGACCGACATGAGAAATCCCATCTCTACTAAAAATACAAAATTAACCGGGCGTGGTGGCGCATGCCTGTAATTCCAGCTACTCGGGAGGCTGAGGCAGGAGAATCGCTTGAACCCAGGAGGTGGAGGTTTCAGTGAGCCGAGATTGTGCCATTGCACTCCAGCCTGGGCAAAAAGAGTGAAACTCTGTCTCAAAAAAACAAAACAGAACAAAAGAGTATGAATCCGGTAAATAAAACAAAGACCCCTATTTCGAGCCAATCTCTAGTCTATGGCACTTGCCAAATCCTATTGAGCGTAAATAGTGAAGTCCCCTTTCCTGGCAGTGCCGGCTCAGTTTTCTGGAATGTTCCTCCTTGTCTGTTACACTTCGTGTCCACATCTAGGAAGACACTGGAGAGGAACCTTCTTGGAGGCTGAACAGTTTCTTCTATGGGATCAAATGCTTACTGGCTTTTGTAGGGATTACTTTAGGAGCTGAATTGTCAGAGGATTTGACAAACTAGATCGTAGTTTCTTTGGTGATATGATTTCTCCAAAGTTTCAGCTAGAGGTGACCTTCTAGCTTCATAACATGAGTTGGGAAGTTTTCTGCCTCCTGTTTCCTGAAATGTTTATGTAGGATTAGTATTATGTCTTCCTTAAATATTTGCTAGAATTCACCAGTAAGGCAACCTAGATCTGGAGTTTTCTTTGTGGAAGGGTTTTTAATTGGTAATTCAATGTCTTTAATAATTATGAGGCCATTCAGATTTTTCTATTTCTTTTTGTTCCAGCTTTGGTAATTTGTGTCTTTCAAGAAATTTGTTCATTTGATTTACATTGTCAAGTTTATTGGCATAAAGTTGTTCATAGTTTTATAATTCTTTTAATATCTGCTGAATCTGTAGTGATATTTGTGCTTTCATTCCTGGTAAGGATATTTATGTCTTCTTTTTTCGTGATTAGTCTAGCTAGAGGTTTACCAATTTTATTGAGTTTTTTTTTTTTTTTTTTTTTTGAGATGGAGTCTTGCTCTGTCGCCTGAGCTGGAGTGCAGTGGCCAGGTCTCAGCTCACTGCAAGCTCCGCCTCCTGGGTTCACGCCATTCTCCTGCCTCAGCCTCCCGAGTAGCTGGGACTACAGGCGCCCACCACCTCGCCCGGCTAGTTTTTTTGTATTTTTTTAGTAGAGACGGGGTTTCACCATGTTAGCTAGGATGGTCTTGATCTTGTGACCTCGTGATCCGCCCGTCTCGGCCTCCCAAAGTGCTGGGATTACAGGCTTGAGCCACCGCGCGCGGCCTTATTGAGTTTTTTAAAGAACCAGCTTTTGGTTTCATTGATTACCCTCAATTGTGTATATGTTTTTTATTTCATTGATTCTGATCTTTCCTTCTAATTCTCTTTCTCTCTTTCTCTTCTCTTTCTTTGTTTCTTTCTTTCCTTCCTTCCTTCCTTCCTTCCTCCTCCTTCTTCCTTCTTCCTTCTTTCTTCTTTCTTTCTTCTTTTTTCTTCTTCTCTCTTCTTCTTCTTCCTCTTCCCCTCTCTCTCCTTCCCCTCCCCTCCCTTCCCCTACCCTCTCTTTTCCTTTCTGACAGGGTCTCACTCTGTTGCTCAGGCTGGAGTCCAGTGGCACTATCACAGCTCACTGCAGCCTTGACCTCCTGGGCTCAAGCAATACGACAGCCTCCCGAGTAGCTGGGACTACAGGTGTGTGCCACCACCTGGCTAGTGTGTGTGTGTGTGTGTGTGTGTGTGTGTGTGTGCGCGCCACCACCTGGCTGATGTGTGTGTGTGTGTGCGCGCCACCACCTGGCTGGTGTGTGTGTGTGTGTGTGTGTGTGTGTGTAGATGGGGTCCCACTATGTTGCCCCAGCTGGTCTCGAACTCCTGGGCTCCTGCTGTCCTCCCACCCTGGCCTCCCTGCTGGGATTACAGGCATGAGCCACCACACCTGGCTCATTTATTTTTCTTTCTTTCCAGTCTATTACTTTCAGCCTATCTTAGTGTTTATATGTAACATTTCATTTCTTGAGGTAGCTTATAGTTTGTGTCTCACTTTTTAAATACATTCTGATAATGTCTGCCTTTCAGTCTGAGTTTAGATCATTTCTATTTAATGAAATCATCGATATTATTGGGTTTAAATCTTGCTATTTGTTTTATTTGTCCCGTCTTAGTTCCATTTCCACTTCTTTTCTGCTTTCTGATGGATCGATCAAGTATGTTTTAGTATTCTGTTTTATTACCATTCTTAGCTTACTAATTGTGTCTTTTGTAATTTTTAAAATGTTCTTTCTAGAATTTATAATATATATTTTTAACTTGTTGTAGTCTACACTCACATAATGTCACAGCAGCTCACAAATAATGTGAGAGCCTCCTTACAGCAGTATGTTTTCATTTCTTCCTCCCATCCTCTGTATTGGTGTTGTTATGTTTTACATCTGCATAGGTTTTAGGGCTGGGCATGGTGGTTCATACCTGTAATCCCAGCACTTTAGGAGGCCAAGGTTGGAGAATTCTTGAGCCCAGGCATTCGAGACCAGCCTAGCAACATAGTGAGACCCTGTCTGTACAAAAAAATAAAAAATTAGCCAAAAAGGGTGGTATGCACCTGTAGTCCCATCTTCTTGGGAGGTGGGAGAATCACATGAGCATGGGAGGTTGAGGCTGCAGTGAGCCATGATCATGCCACTGCACTCCAGCTTGAGCAACACAGTGAGACCCTGTCTCTAAAGAAAAGAAAAAGAAAGAAAATATATGCAAAACCCACGAAACTATAGGGCATAGTCAAGCAGTTTGAAAAGAACCAAATGGAAGTTCTAAAAGGAAAGTTTTAATTTAGTTCAAATTTCATTGAATTTTAATTTCAACTAAATTAAAAACTTAGTATGCAGCTTTAACAGAAGATTTAAATAACCGAAGAGAGACTTCATGAGCTAAAAGATAAATATGAATAAAGTATACCGAATGCTGCCTGGAAAGACACAGATATGGAAAACCTGGAAGAAGGGTTAAGAGACATAAAGGCTAGAATAGGAAAATCCAACATGAGCCTAGTTAGAGTGCCCGAAGGAGAAGAGATGGGATGGAGCGGAGGAAATCTTTGAAGAGAGAATGGCTATGAAATTTCTAAACTAATGAAAGTAACGTAATTGAGAAATTCATATAAATTTATATAATTGAGAACCTCAGGCAGAAAAAAATACAAAGTAAACCCACACCTAGATATACCACATTGAAACTTCAGAACACCAAGGGCCGGGAGCGGTGGCTCACACCTGTAATCCCAGCACTTTGGAAGGTTGAGGCAGGCAGATCATGAGGTCAGGAGATCGAGACCATGCTGGCTAACATGGTGAAACCCCATCTCTACTAAAAACACAAAAAAATAGCCTGGCATGGTGGCGGGCGCCTGTAGTCCCAGCTACTTGGGAGGCTGAGGCAGGAGAATGCGGGAGGTGGAGCTTGCAGTGAGCTGAGATTGTGTTACTGCACTCCAGCCTGGGAGACAGTGAGACTCCGTCTAGAAAAAAAAAGAAAAAAAGAAACTTCAGAACCCCAAAGACAAAAAAGTCCTAAATGCAGCTGGAGATGCATGAAAAATGGCCTTCAAGAGAGTGACTGAGAGATGATGCTTTGTAACAGCAAGGAAAGCCAGAGGAGGACAATGGATGAGACCTTGGCGGTGATAATGGAAACTAAGGACCTGACCCAGAATTCTATATCCTGTAAAATTATCTTTCAGGAACAAGGACAAAATGAAGACATTTTCAGACAAACTGAGTTTACTAGTGAAGATTCTCATTAAAGAAACATTTAAAAGGTGTACTTCAGGCAAAAAGAAGTGGTATCGGCTGGGCACGGTGGCTCACGTCTGTAATCCCAGCACTTTGGGAGGCCGAGGTGGGCAGATCACAAGGTCAGGAGATG
>NW_012103009.1:249081-249654 GCF_000951045.1 Mandrillus leucophaeus | reverse complement strand
ACAAGGGCACTCCCGCTGGTTGCAGGAAGGATACAGTGAGCTGAGATCCGGCCACTGTGCTCCAGCCTGGGCGACAGAGCGAGACGCCGTCTCAAAAAAAAAAAAAAAAAAAAAAGACAAGAGATAACAAATGTTGACAAGGAAGTGGAGAAAAGAGAACCCTTGTATACTGTTGGTGAAAAGGTAGATTGGAAGAGCCATGATGGAATACAGTAAAAAATTAAAAATTAAAACAGAACTACCATGCAATCCAGCAATCCCACATCTGGATGTATATCCAGAGGAAATGAAATCAATGTCTTGGAGGATATCTGTACCAGCATGTTCACTGCAGCATTATTCACAATAGCCAAGATTAGGAAGCAACCTGAGTGTGCATCAGCAGGTGAATGGATAAACACCAGATGTGCGTGCTGACTGGGGATTCTAAAATTATAGGAAAACTGGAAAATCGATATTAGGGGACCATCTGCCCCTTTGGCCATGCCCTCTCTGCTTCCTGTATATGAAACTCACTCACCTTATCCCTAAGGGAGACCACTGTAAAAGTTCTTTTTTTTTTTTTTTTTTTTT
>NW_012103009.1:242072-242381 GCF_000951045.1 Mandrillus leucophaeus | reverse complement strand
AAAAAAAAAAAAAAAAAGGAGTGGTATCACAGGATGATCTGACAAGAAAAGGGACTGAAGAATCCATTAAGAGGTAACATTGGGTAAATCTAAGTAAACATTGATGGTTTAAAGCAATGATAACAATTCCTATGGGTCTTGAAAAGAAAAATAATAGCCAGGCACAGTGGCTCGCACCTATAATCCCAGTACTTTGGAAGGCTGAAGCAGGAGGATTGCTTGAGCCTGGGAGGTCGAGGCTGCAGTGAGCCAAGATCATGCCACTGCACTCCAGCCTGGGTGACAGTGAGACCCTGTCTAAAACATCAG
>NW_012103009.1:233612-235422 GCF_000951045.1 Mandrillus leucophaeus | reverse complement strand
TGTTAATCAAATTAGGTAATTATGCTGGGAGTTCCAGGATGACAAGTTTGTGGGTGTAAGAGGCCTGGTAAATCTCTGTTCAGGGTCTCCAGCAATCTATCAGGGACTCTCCCTGTCAGGCAGAGCCCTGTCATCACCAACTTTAGTGCATCTTCGGGAGGAATTGGGGAAATCTGAGAAGCGCTCACGAAACATCAAAATTCTCCAGCTTGATAGCTCCTGGCATACTTTGCTGGGCCTGTTCCCTTTGCACTCATCACAGTAAATGGAAAACTCTCCAAAATTTGTATGTGAGAGAGAGATTTGTCGAAGCTGCAGTGCTGTCCTCCTTGGGGCTATGACCCTGCTGCAGTGCAAAGACTTCTCATGAAAGTGTATAATCCTGTTGTTTGTTGAGCTGTTATAAAAGTGTCTTTGGGCATGTACGTTATATGAAGGAGTCTAGTAAGACATTCAGATTTCAGAGATTTAAAAAATTTCCTGGCAAGGTGTGGTGGCTCACGCCTGTAATCCCAGCACTCTGGGAGGCCAAAGCAGGCGGATCACTTGAGTTCAGGAGTTCGAGACCAGCCTGGCCAAGATGGTGAAACCCCATGTCTCTGCTAAAATACAAAAATGAGTTGGGTGTGGTGGTATGCACCTGTAGTCCCAGCTACTTGGAAGGCTGAAGTGGGGAGAATGGCTTAAGCCTGGGAGGCGGAGGTTGCAGTGAACTATGATTGCACCACTGCACTCCAGCCTGGGCGACGGAGCAAAATCGTGTCTCAAAAAAAAAAAAAAAATCCTGATAGTAGCAATCTATTTAAAAACTTCAACTCTGATGCATATTATAATCATCTTCTGCACTGGTAGAAATCTGTTTTCTGAAAGGTATAATTATGTGTGAGATCAGAAGAATAATTTTTTTTTTTTTTTGAGACGGAGTCTCGCTCTGTCGCCCAGGTTGGAGTGCAGTGGTGCGATCTCGGCTCACTGCAAGCTCTGCCTCTTGGGTTCACGCCATTCTCCTGCCTCAGCCTCCCAAGTAGCTGGGACTACAGGCGCCCGCCACCATGCCCGGCTAATTATTTGTATTTTTAGTAGAGATGGGGTTTCACCGTGTTAGCCTTTGTGGTCTTGATCTCCTGACTTCGTGGTCCTCCCGCCTCGGCCTCCCAAAGTGCTGGGATTACAGGTGTTAGCCACAGCGCCCGGCCAACTGTCACTTTCTTTAAGGCATAACAGTGTTGTAAATGCCATGATTTTGAATGTGCTGTACCATCAGGTGAGAATTACCATTTTCTTTAACATAGGTTGTGCTTGTTTGCTGATGGAAATGATCCAGAAGAGAAGGACAAGCTGATGGTTGAGAGGGTTGATGTCAGGCAAGAAACTTGAGTGGATGATGAGGAAAGTGTGAGGTTCAGTGAACTGGAGGTTTGCGGTGGTTTCATGACACATGGACTGGAGATTTGTAGTGGTTTTATGACACAGCTCCCAAGTTCTTTGATACTCTTCCCATGGAGGGGTAGGGTCTGTGACCCCCCTCTTGAAACTGGGTAGGCTTGCAACTGCTTTGACCAATAGGCACAGCAGCAGTGATGCTGTAGGACTCCCAAGGTTAGACCAGAAAAGGCCATGCCTTCCCAGGATCCTCACTGTGATGGGAACCAGCCATCCTGTAAGAAACTCTACCCTTGGCTGGGTGCGGTGACTCATGCCTCTAGTCCGAGCACTTTGGGACACTGAGGTAGGCAGATCACTTGAGGTCAGGAGTTCAAGACCAGCCTGGCCAACATGGTGAAAACCTGCCTCTACTAAAAATACAAAA
>NW_012103009.1:230526-232882 GCF_000951045.1 Mandrillus leucophaeus | reverse complement strand
AAAAAAATGTGGATGTTGTAGTAATGCTGCAAGAAAGAGACCAAGAGAAGTAGGAGGTAGTGATCAGACACCTAGATGCGTAAAAATCCAGATTCAGGAAATGGTGGCATTAGGACTTCACCATCGTGAAGGTAGAACTCTTAATTTTCATCTTTATTAAACGTCTGTTTGCAGTTTTAACCATTGGCATATTTATTTTGTGTTTGTGATTTCTGTGAAATATGAGTACAATAAAGACTGATAGTTTGCATTTGTTTTCTAATCTCTCAGAAAGTTGTCAGAAAATGTTCTCTGACTTTTTAGAATTGCTGTGGTCAGGATTGCGGAAACTGTTGCAATTCCAACTCTCCCTTCTAAGTCCAGTCAATTTTGTGCTTTGTACTGTCTATGCCATTCATGCACCATAGAGGGAAGAAAATGTTAAAATGGTCACGACACAACATCTTGATTTGTCATTGAAGGAGAAGGAGAAGGAGTCTGGAAGGACGCTGACAACGGATGGTGGTCAGGAAGGAAAACCCATGGCCCACAGGCCAGAGGAGGGGAGAACTTCAAGGAGGGATATTCAGCTTCCTGTGGACCCCCATTTGTTCATCCATACGATGATGCTCTGAGGAGCACAGGAGGAAGGTGTAAATTGGATAAAATGTGCATGACGTAAGGAGCATAAACCCCTCAGGAAAGAGATGCTGCCTTTTCACTAACGTGTCCCTGAGCTGCACAGAGCAGCCCTGGGGGGACTGGGAGGCCATGGCCCCAGTGTGAGGAGCAGGGGAAAGGTGAGCCTCAAATGATCACCAACAAACACCAGGGCCTGTGTCTGGGGCTTACACACGGCATGTGGTCCCCACAGCACCATTGCTCAGAGGAAGAATCCAAGATCTGGAGGGATTGTGTAATTTGCCCATGTTCAACAAGTTAGTGGCAAAATGAAGAGTGGCTCCCCTCTTTCAGACTTTAAGGCCGACGATCTTCCATCTGTGCTCTGGGGACAAGACTGAGGTCCACAGATAAAACTGGGGGTGGCATCCCCTGTCTCATGGTCTTTACGCTCGTGGGACCTGGGAGTGACCATCTGATAAGAGGGAGGGAAGGAAGGGGAGAGGCTTGAGGAAGGTTATGGGGGTTAGGATCTAAGATGAAATTTGAGACTGTAAGACTTCGGGTCGGATGCTGTGGCTCGCACCTGTAATCTCAGCATCCTGGGAGGCCATTGCTTGGGCTTGGGCCCAGGAGTTTAAGACCAGCCTAGGTAACATAGACCCTGTTTTTACAAAACAACAACAACAACAACAACAAAAAAAACCCAAACCAGCCAGGTATGGTAGTGTGTGCCTGTGGTCCTAGCTACTCAGAAGGCTGAGGCAGGGGAATTCCTTGAGCCCAGGAGTTTGAGGCTACAGTGAGCTAAGGACACACCACTGCACTCCAGCCTGGGTGACAGAGTGAGACCCTGTCTCAAAAGAAAAAACAAAGATTTTAAGATTGCTGCAACTCCAGATGAAGGTAGATCCTGGAGGCACTTTGTGGGAGAGGTCACTACAGGTGAGTATCAAAGACTGTTGACAGATCAGAAGTCAAGGAACTGACTGACCAGAGCATTGGATGGATCATTTATGTGGGTGTCCAGATTCACCAGTTTGGTGAAAAGACTCGGCATCAAAAGGAAATCTGGAAAGTTAGCGTCAAACTCTCTATGAAATCTGGGAAGAGATTTGAATTTTTATGGGAAAGGCAGGGAGTGGCTAATAGGCCCAGACTCCTTGAACCTCAGAAATGAGGAATGTTTTTAGTGCTTCTAAAATGGAAAAGACTGTTATGGCAAAGACCTGATGCCCCAGACTGGGTTAGAGACCATAAGCTCTCATTCATTCATTCATTCACATGTCTGCTAAGCACCTACTGTGTACCGGGCACCATGCTTGGAGCCTAGGGCTTCACAGAGAGATTACAGCCTCTCTTCTCTCCAGCCAACCCAAGTCAAGAAGGCAGGCATAAACTAGTAAATGGCTTTTTTTTTTTTTTTTTTTTTTTTGAGATGGGGTCTGTGCCCCCCAGGCTGGAGTGCAGTGGTGTGATCTCAGCTCACTGCAACCTTCGCCTCCTGGGCTCGGCCAGTTTTTTGTATTTTTGGTAGAGACATGTTTCCAGCCTGGTTTCAAACTCTTGAGCTCTAGTGACCCACCCACCTTGGCCTCCCAAAGTGCTGGGATTACAGGTGTGAGTCACTGTGCCCAGCCAAGTAAATGCCATTCTTAGAAAAATACTGTCATTGGCATAAAATATAAATCGTGACGGGGCACCAAGGAGTGCAGGCTCAATCAGGCCCTGGCCACAGGCCTCTCTGAGCTGGAAT
>NW_012103009.1:229103-229470 GCF_000951045.1 Mandrillus leucophaeus | reverse complement strand
TGGTCTCGATCTCTTGACGTCGTGATCCACCCGCTCGGCCTCCCAAAGTGGTGGGATTACAGGCATGAGCCACCGCGCTCGGCCACCGGTCTCTATTTTAGAAAGAAAAAAAGTGTTCTGCCGTCTCCCTAGTTCTGCGCCCTCAACCCTGATCTCCCGCCTCCTTCCACAGCCACCCTCTTGAGCTCAGCTTCAACCATGGCCTTCCCCACAGGGCTCCATCGCAAGCCAGAGCGGGTCAGCTCCCTACACAGGGCCCAGCAACACGGTGTCCAAGAAAAAGTGTTTCCAATGGGACGCACATCGCCTCTGTGGGTGCTGACTTCTCCCCTGCCTGTCGGTACCTCCGTCCGGCTGTGCAGTCTCT
>NW_012103009.1:220616-227988 GCF_000951045.1 Mandrillus leucophaeus | reverse complement strand
ATGCGGGCGCGATGCGGGCACACCCTCCCAGCGCGGCGCGTCCCGGTGGCCTTGGCCTCCTTCAGTGGACGCCAGACCTGGCCGATAGGGCCCGGCCGGGAGAGAGTGGAAATCAAGCCCGGGGCCCTGCGGGAAGGGACTGGGGTGGGGAGGACGCTGGGCCTCTGGGTTTAGGCCTCACTCCGCCGGAGAGGGGGAGACAAACAGGCCAGACTCTCCTCCCAGAGCAGGCGCGACCCCTCCCCATCTGCCGCTGCCGGGTTGCAGCCCCCCTCCCGTGCTCTGCAAGACCCTGACCCCAGGGGCCTGGAGCTGCGAGTGGAGGGAGGAGAGGCTGCTGGCTCTCCAGGGAGGCGGGGTGGGAGGGGTGGGGGCAGGGTTGGCTGCTCTGGGCAGGCCTGGCTCAGATGGGGGAGGGGATCCACAGGAGAGCAGAGCTTGGGGGTCAAGATGATGGCAGGATGTGTTCCGGGAGCTGGGGGTTGTGGAGACCACGGGGCAGAGGAGCTGAGGCCGCTCTCTGCTCCTCCTCAAGGCCAGTTCCCAGGCAGAGAGTCCAGGTTGGTAGCTCTCTGACCCTGGTCTCCTTTCCAGGCCTCCCCAGGACATAAGCCTGGAAGAGTTTGACGACGAAGATCTGTCTGAGATCACTGATGACTGTGGCCTGGGCCTCAGCTACGACTCAGACCACTGTGAGAAGGTGGGGGAAGAGTTGGGGGCACAGATCCAGCTCAAGGGAGGGCCTCATTAGGCTCTTCTTAGCATTCACTTGGGGTTTTAGGGTGGGTGTGAGCTCAGCCTTAAACTGGGGACTTCTCTGATAGCTCCTCCCCACTTAACCCTTGAGGTTTCCTTGGTATCAACCCTCTCTTATTCCACACATTGCAGGCCTCCACGCAAGGCCTTCCCCAGCATTCTCCCCGACACCATCAGTGGCCAGACCGGGACAGGGAGGTGCTCTTTTGCTTTGGGTGCCCTCTGTCCTCAGATCACTCCCAGAAAGATCTAACCCCTGGCAGCCGCCGTCACAACCTTGTCCCATCCGCAGCCCTGTGCGCTGGTCTGCAGCTCCCATCTGTCTCTCTCATGTCTCCCCCCGCTGAAATCGTTTCTCCCCCATCTCCTGCTTCTCCTTCTCCCTGTCTCTCCACATTTCTGCTTTCATTTATTGAAGAACAGTTCTGGGCAACTGCCATGTGGCAAGTACTGGGGGCTTCTGGGGGCTGGGAGTGGAACAGGATAGCTGCCCTCCGGAGCTGCAACTTAGTAGAGGAGAAAGACTTGTAAGGGACAATGACTGCCCACGTGTCAAGGGCTGCATTCCAACAGAGACATAAGTTCCACGAGGGGGAAGGGAACCCAATCCACACTGAAGGAATCAGGGAGAATTTCCAGAGGAAATGTCAACCATGCCCTGAGGTTAGCAGAGCCAGGCAGATGGGGTAGGTAGGAGGGAATGGAGGAGAGGAAGTGCCAGCATGGGAATTAACTGTGCCAATGGCCCTGGGGTTGGTGCAAAGTTGGTGAATCCTCAGAGTGCAGGCTGTCTCTACGTTTATGCATTTGTTTGATATTTACTGAACATCCGCTGAGCCCCAGGTCTTGTTCTTAGGGGTGGGTGCAACAGTGCACAACATGGATGTGACCCTGCCCTGGTGGGGCTTGCAACAGACTAAAAAACCATGTCCCGTAACTGTAAGCTGTGTTAAAATGCTGTGAAGGGAACACAGTGCTGGTGTCAAATGTGACGGGGTTCTGCAGTGAGATGAGTCTAAAAGCGGGGCTGGGGCTGCTCTGAGAATCCCTGTCATTCAGCTGTAGAGTTTTTTGGGCCCTTCCCAAGAACTGGAGTGATCCCGACGTGTCTTAAGCAGATTTTAAAAACATCGCCCTGTAGACAGAGGGGCAGAGTGAGCTGGAAGGGGCTCTCCTTTGACTGATGCACGCCGATCTCCCTTCTCCTGCACCTGGACCCCGGGCTGCTGCTGCTCTCTGGCCCAGCCCTGCTATCTCCCTCTCTCCTGCAGGACAGCCTCTCCCTGGGGCGCTCGGAGCAGCCGCACCCCATCTGCTCCTTCCAGGATGACTTCCAGGAGTTTGAGATGATCGATGACAATGAAGAGGAGGATGATGAGGACGAGGAAGAGGAGGAGGAGGACGAGGAGGGAGATGAGGAAGGCCAGGAGGGAGGAGACCCTGGCTCAGAGGCACCTGCCCCTGGTCCCCTTATCCCCTCCCCTTCTCTGGAGGAGCCCCATAAGCACCGGCCAACCACCCTCCGTCTGACCACACTGGGGGCCCAGGTGAGTGCCCCGACCCACAGCTCCTTGGAGCTGAGCCTGGGTTCATAGCACCTGGGACTCTGCAGCCAGCCCTGCTCACCCCCTGGGAGCTGGAGGCCCTCCTCAGGACGGCCATCATGTATCTCCACCCCAGGACTCCCTGAACAACAACGGAGGCTTTGACCTGGTGCCTCCGGCCTCCTGGCAAGAGACAGCGCTGTGCTCACCCGCCCCGGAGACCCTCAGAGGTGAGGGGTGGTGGGCCCGCGGGCCACGGTGAAGTGGGGGGGTGGTGGGGGAGGGGAGGGAGGATGGGCTGGCTGCTGAAAGAGGCCTGGATGGTGCAGAGAGGGTGACCCCCACCTCCCTGCCCAGCAGAGCCCCCGGGCCCCCTCCCTCCCACGGACACAGGGCCCGGCGGGACGCAGTCGCCAGTGCGCCCGGGTTGCGACTGCGAAGGGAACCGGCCTGCGGAACCCCCGGCGCCAGGGGGGACTTCGCCCTCCTCAGATCCCGGCATCGAGGCTGACCTGAGAAGCCGCTCGAGCGGGGGCCACGGGGGACGTCGCAGCAGCCAGGAGCTGTCCTCGCCCGGCTCCGACTCAGAGGACGCGGGCGGCGCGCGCCTAGGGCGCATGATCTCGTCCATCTCGGAGACGGAGCTGGAGCTGAGCAGCGACGGCGGAAGCAGCAGCAGCGGCCGCTCCTCGCACCTCACCAACTCCATCGAGGAGGCCTCGTCGCCCGCCTCGGAGCCGGAGCCCCCGCGCGAACCCCCGCGCCGCCCCGCCTTCCTGCCCGTGGGTCCCGACGACACCAACAGCGAGTACGAGTCGGGGTCGGAGTCGGAGCCGGACCTCAGCGAGGACGCGGACTCGCCCTGGCTGCTCAGCAACCTGGTGAGCCGCATGATCTCCGAGGGCTCCTCGCCCATCCGCTGCCCCGGCCAGTGCCTGTCTCCGGCGCCGCGCCCGCCCGGGGAGCCCGTGTCGCCGGCCGGCGGGGCTGCCCAGGACTCCCAGGACCCCGAGGCGGCCGCGGGGCCCGGCGACGTGGAGCTGGTGGACATGGAGACGCTGTGCGCGCCGCCGCCGCCTGCGCCCGCCGCACCTCGACCCGGCCCCGCGCAGCCCGGGCCCTGCCTGTTCCTCAGCAACCCCACGCGTGACACCATCACGCCGCTGTGGGCCGCGCCTGGCCGCGCTGCCCGCCCGGGCCGAGCCTGCTCCGCCGCCTGCTCTGAGGAGGAGGACGAAGAGGACGACGAGGAAGAGGAGGATGCCGAGGACAGTGCGGGGCCCCCCGGGGGCAGGGGCACGGACCCCTCGGCGCCGCGGGACGCCTCGCTGGTGTATGACGCGGTCAAGTACACGCTGGTGGTGGACGAGCATACGCAGCTGGAGCTGGTGAGCCTGCGGCGCTGCGCCGGGCTGGGCCACGACAGCGAAGAGGACAGCAGCGGGGAGGCCAGCGAGGAGGAGGTGGGCGCAGCGCTGCTAGGCGGTGGTCAGGTCCCGGGGGACACCTCGCCGGACAGCCCTGACCTCACTTTCTCCAAGAAGTTCCTCAATGTCTTCGTCAACAGCACATCTCGGTCCTCCAGTGAGTGACAGGCAGGGAAAAGGGGGGTGACCCAGAGGAACATGCGGAGTCCCTGGCCCCAGTCCCAGGCTCCCCCACAGTGCCCGGGGCCACCTGAGGGTCTGGCCATGGTCAGGGCTGGGCGCCCTCTCCCATCCAGGACATGGCATGAGGTGGCCTGCTCTGCCTCAGCCCCTTCCTGCTCCCAGGACACCCACACCGGCCTGCAGAGGGGACTCCACCTCTGCCCAAGGCCAGGCCTCTAAACATTCCTTCCCCTACTCTGCCTCTCTGTCTCCCTGTCTTCCCCACCTCTGTCCCATCTGGTCTCCCAGGCACCGAGTCCTTTGGCCTTTTCTCCTGTCTGGTCAACGGTGAGGAACGAGAGCAGACCCACAGGGCTGTGTTCAGGTACAGCCTTCCTCCTTGCTGGCGGTGGCCCCAGCCTCAGTCCGTGCCATCACAGGATGCCAATGGACACGACCCTCAATCCCGCCCCCCTCCCCAGTGACCTCTCCCCCAACGGCAGGTTCATCCCACGGCATCCAGACGAACTGGAGCTGGACGTGGATGACCCTGTGTTGGTGGAGGCCGAGGAGGATGACTTCTGGTTCCGTGGCTTCAACATGCGTACGGGGGAGCGCGGTGTGTTCCCTGCCTTCTACGCCCATGCGGTTCCCGGCCCTGCCAAGGACCTGCTGGGTGAGGTCCCAACCCCGAGGGGTGGCGTGTCACCCCAGATCCTCCCCTAGGCCCCTGCCTGACCTGGACCCTCTGTGCCCCCCTCCCCAGGGAGCAAGCGGAGTCCCTGCTGGGTGGAGCGCTTTGATGTGCAGTTCCTGGGCTCTGTGGAGGTGCCCTGCCACCAGGGTAATGGCATCCTGTGTGCAGCCATGCAGAAGGTCAGTGTGGAGGCCGGGCAAGTGCAAGCTGAGGGTTCGCATGGTGGCCCCACCAGCACTGCAGGCTGGCACAGGGCCTTGAGGCTCCAAGGCGTCTGATTTCCTCCAGGGAGGGTGTGGGGGATGCTGCAGGGGTAGCTCTGGATGGGTACCCTAGGCCCTGGTTCAGAGGCCTGAGCAGATGAGTCTAGGGCAGAGCTCAGTAGCTGTCCCTCATTACTTCTGGGTCTCTGGGCCACAGATCTTCCAGTTGGCCCCGAGTGCCATCAGCCCTTCCTCTTCCTGTCTGGAATCAAGACCAGCCCTCACAGCCCCTTCCCTGGGAGCCCTCTACTCATCCACTCACTTAGTGGACGTTTAGTGTGCGCCTGCCCACGCACCAGTACTGAGACTGAGGCTGGCGGGCGGTAGGGAGCAGGGCAGAGCAACCCTGCCTCTGAGAGCTCCCTGGAGCTTGTAGGGCCAGGCAGTGAAGAGGCCAGGGTGGGTGGGGTCTGTGTTCCTGGCTCCTGAGCCCAGAGCAGCACCCTGCCTGGAGGAGCAGAAGGAAGATGAAGCACGCTGACTGCAGAGAGGTGACTGCTTCCCCTGAGCCTGAGGAGTGGCCAAGGCCACTCCCTTATGTCTTCCAGAATTGCATCTCAGGAGTCCTCGCATGCATGTCCTCAAACATAAGCTAAAAGGAGCAGAGGCGTACGTAGTCCCACCAAGGGGAAAGAAAGATGCCCTTGTGGGCCCCTCAGGACGCTCTTCTCCCCCAACTTCTTAGATTGCCACTGCCCGGAAACTGACTGTCCACCTGCGCCCTCCTGCCTCCTGTGACCTCGAGATCTCTCTTCGGGGGGTCAAGCTGAGTCTGAGCGGAGGAGGGCCTGAGGTGGGGGCTTGGGGGACTGGGGACAGGGGACGGGGGGGTAGGGTTCAGCCACGGAGTCAGACGGGGCCAGGCTGGCAGGGGTGTCCGGCAGGCGGGAGGCGGGGGTGGCCCCAGGCCTCCTCTAACACGGGGGCTTCTGCCCACCTCTGCTGTAGTTCCAGCGCTGCAGCCATTTCTTCCAGATGAAGAACATCTCCTTCTGCGGCTGCCACCCCCGAAACAGCTGGTAAGATTCCGACCATCCCCGAGTCCCCACAAACCCGCAACTCCCCGAGTCCCCCAACTGCCCCCGAGTTCCCCAACCACCCCACAAACGCTGAGAGTCCAACCACCCCCGGGTCCCCACAAACCCTGAGGGCTGCCTAACCATCCCCCAAGTCCCCACAGACCCTGAGGGCCGCTCATGCCCAACCCTGAGAGCTCCACCTGCACCCACTTGGCTCTCTGAGCTGAGTGTGCAGTGACGCCCGCTCTGAGCTGGACTCAGGAGGCGCAGGTCAGACAGGCTTGCATCTGGTCTGGGTGGAGAGAGGCACACGGGCGAAGGATGTGAGAAGCCTGTGTGGGTGTGGAGGATGCCCGAGTGGGCCCTGGGGAGCAGACCCCCAGAGGTGGGCAAGTCCTCCTGGGGCTCAGGATGGCCAGCCTGGAAAGACAGCAGGTGACAGGGGTAGGGAAGTGGATCTTCCTGGTGGGGTCCAGCTGAGCCAAGGATGTGGGATGCACTGGTCGGGGGCTATGGGCTCTGGGGCCTGTGTGTAAGGGGAGTAGCTAGAAATGTCGGTGGAGACCTGGACCCTTTTGATTACGCCAAGGAGCTGTACTTAATTCTGCTGGTAATGAGACCATAGAAGGCTCCTAATGGCAGGAGGTGACACACTCAGGTTTACATGCTGGCTCTGGCCGCTGTGCCGACTGCATTGACAGGTGCTGCCAGTAGGGGACCTGGTGGAGCCTGAGGTTATACAGGTGCTGTGTCCTGAGACCAAGTGTGCAGATGCAAGAGGCATTGAAGAGGTATTATAGGCAGGACCTAGGTTGACCGGCTGCAGAGGCTGACCTGAAGAGACCAGGGTGACGTCTCCCTGGGGGATGGTTGTGCTGTAGCCCACACACCAAGAGGGGATGCGGGATGAATCACAAACACAGTGAGACTGAAGTGGCCGTCGGTCCCAGGGGTCTGGAGCTTAGGAGGGAGACCTGGAGGGAAGATACTAGGTCAGGGCAGGTAGATCACTGAGACAAGAGGGGACTAGCCAGGCAGGGTGCTGACACAGGAACAGCGGGCCAAGGGGGGCTGCCGGCTTCCCTCCAGGCTTAGGCCCCTGCCCTCTGTGTCCCAGCACCCTAGAGGAAGGAGATCAGGGAGGAACCAGAAAGGCAGAGCCAGCCAGAGGCTGGAAAGGACTTGGGGGAGTTGGAGGAAGCAGGCTCACAGGCAGGCAGGACACAGCAGGGCACGGTGCTGCCAGGACTGAGGTGTGGGACAGATGTCAGTGCATCTTGGTGGCCTTATGGACTCTCGCTGTGGTCGAGAGTGAGGGTGCTGCCTGCTGGAAGATGCAGAGCCCTTTTGTGTCTTCCCCGCCAAGTGCAGAGATGGTCTGATAAAATCCATGCAGAGACACTGCTCAGTGGGGTGGAGAGGTGGCAGCGTGCAGGGGCGCAGACCAGACAGCGGGGCCAGCTCTGGGGTGGAGAGGTGGGACGGCGTGCAGGGGCGCAGACCA
>NW_012103009.1:217597-219536 GCF_000951045.1 Mandrillus leucophaeus | reverse complement strand
TGGCATTTGAGGCCGGCCCTGTGCTCTGTCTGTGGACAGTATGCACACACTGGCATTTGAGGCTGGCCCTGTGCTCTGTCTGTGGACAGCGTGCGCACACTGCCCTGGCAACCAGACCATCATGCGGCTTTCCCATCTGGTGGAATCACAAAGCCCCGAAGCCGTGGGGGAATGGACGGGTCGGCCAGTTTCAGGGGTGGGGGTATGGGAGCGTCCTGCTGCAGAACTCTGACCGCCTCTCCCTCTGGACGATGATTTTTGATTTTTGCTAATGTCTGGGATGAGAAGACAGCACACGTGGAGGAGCTGGGCAGTGACTCCATGAGTGAGGCCCTGCAAGGAGCTGCTTTACAGTGGGAGCGAGGGATAGAGCAGAAGAGGGTTTTACAGACCAGGGGTAACGTCCAGCCCCACCTCGGAGCTGGGCAAGGGGCTGTCAGTCTGCAGGGCCCACAGGAGGAGGCCTGAGATGGCAGGAGACATGGTCTCCAGCGGCTGGGCAGAGGCCTTGCTCTGTGGTCCTGGGGCAGGCCCTGAATAGGGCCACAGAGGGCAGCAGCGCCAGCTCAGAGAAGGGAGCTGCGTCCTCAGCATGGGCCAGATGCCCCTGGTCACCACGGAGTTAACTCAGAGCATGAACTCTTGGTGGGTGCCCAGCCCTGTGCTTGGGTTAAAACCAAAAAAAGACAACTTCAGATCTTTAAATTGTGCGACCCCCACCCTCCTGTCCCCTACCCTCTCCCCAAGCCTTTTGTTCCTGCCTCCTCTCTACATCATTTTTGGGGTGGCTAAGGCTGGGCCAGGGCCCTGACATGCCCTCCACACTGACTTGCCCACAGCTATTTTGGCTTCATCACCAAACACCCCCTGCTGAGCCGCTTCGCCTGCCACGTCTTTGTCTCCCAGGAGTCCATGAGGCCGGTGGCGCAGAGCGTGGGGTGAGTGGGGCCCCAGGGTGTGGGTGGGGACACAGAACGGGTGCGGAGGTGAGCAGGTGGGGCAGGAGCCTGGCAGGGGAGGTCTGGGGAAGGAGAACCGGATGCGCTGTGTAGAGAGGGTGGTGGTGGGTGATGATTTGGGGTCCTGGGCGTGGGGTGAGGACAGGCACAGACACATGGCCCAGGCACTCTGGCAGGGGTAGAATTGCTGGGCCAGGAGAGCTGAGGGTCACACTTGGGGGTGACGTGGCCATGCCTAGGTGGGGGGTTGTAGATGGCTACAGAGGGAGGAAGGAGGGATAGCTCAGAGGCACCGTGGAAGGCGGTTTGGGGGTTGAGGACCGGCCCTGAGCGGCTGGTGGAGGACCATCTTCCCCCAGCCGCGCCTTCCTGGAGTACTACCAGGAGCACCTGGCGTACGCCTGCCCCACGGAGGACATCTACCTGGAGTAGCCCGCCCACCGCTCTCTGGCCGTCTGCTCCAGGCACAGCTGGGGCTGAAGATGTCTCAAGAGGCCACCATGGCTTTGGCAAGGACTGGATTGGGGGGACATGGGACCTTACGCTTGTGGGGGTCTGCGGGCTGGGAACTCTCGTCCTCTGTCCCCAGGGCACAGCTGTGGGGACTGCGGGGGAGTGGGGCCCCCGTGCCCCCGCTTTTCCTCAGATCCGTTCTTTCTCTGTGTTGTCCTCCTCCATCCCTCCCCAGCCTCCCTTTTCTCTCTCCTGGTGTCTCTGCCCCTCTCTGTGCCTGCAAACCTTATCCTCTATTCTTCACTTTGGGGTCAGAACTTCGGGGGTGTGGAGGAGGCGTGGCTCGAGGGACGGGTAATGCCGGCTTCCAAGTGATGCCCTCCTGCCACTCCCCTGCGATTTATAAGGGAATTTTAATTTTTATAGTGAATCTCAAGGGATCGTCCCATCCTTGACCACAGGGACAAGAGGGGCCGCCTCGCCCCAGCCCCGCCCCACATGGAGCTCAGGGGGAAGCAGGGAAGGGG
>NW_012103009.1:191564-215803 GCF_000951045.1 Mandrillus leucophaeus | reverse complement strand
GTTCTCTTGTGGTTAAACTTTCCCTCCCGCCGGCCCTTAGGACGGTTGTTGGACATGCTCGTGAGTCCTTCACCTGTCTGCCTTCCACCTCTGCAGCTCCTTCTCCAATCTCACGGTCTTCTTGAGCTTGGCCGCCCTCCACGCCCCATCCCGGGCTTGGTCGGTTTTGGGGTCTCCCTCGCTGGCTTTATCCCTCCCACCGTTTCGAGGGTTTCCCTGTGCTCAGGGCCCTGGCGGCCGTCCCCTGTGCCGACCACTGGCCAGATCCAGCTGACCTCCAGGGGCACTTCTTCGGCTGATCACTGGGCCGGTGCTCCGAAGAATGAGCTGTGAGGGCCGCTGTGGCTGGCCGGAGGGTGCCACTCACAGTCACTTCAGACTCACAGAAGCCTTCCCCCCACCCCTGCATTCATCTATGTTCTGTTTGATGATTTTTCCCAGTCACCTGAGCTGTAGGCCTTGGTCACCCCAGACTCCTCCCTCCTGTCACCCTTATCCTCACCCCAGCACCTTTACATCTGCCCTTGGCTCCATTTCCCCCTCCTCTGCCTGGACCAAACTACCCTGACTTTCCCGGATCTTCGTGCAACAAAAAGCCTGCTCCCGCCGCTGCCTCACTGCACCTGCAAATCCACTTGCACCCACACCCAGGCCAGGGTTGTTAAACAGAAGCCTCAGCAGATCCCTCTCCCTGGTCAGCTCTGAAGCAGGTCCCTGTTGAACCTCAGCATGACCTGCCCCCACCCCCTGCATCCCACTTCTGCTCTGGAAGCCTCTGAGTTCCTGGGTGCACCTGCTGCCCTTCCCTGTTTGTCACTGGGTGACCTCCCGTCCTTGCGGGCGCTCCCGGGCCCTGGCCTCCCGCTGTCTGAGGACTTGCTCCTGCTTGCTCTCCTGGTAGTGGCTGCTGACTGTGAGCCCAGAGAACAGGCTTGGCTGTTGATCTTAGGTCCTCCCAGAACCTGGCAGATCTCCTGGCCAACAGGCAGGAGGCGCTGCGTGATGCCTCCAACTTCCGCCAATCTAGCCCAAGGATGGCATCCTAAATAAAACGCATTCTACAGAAAAGTGTTTATTGCATTCTTCTTTGAAATAATGTAAGCATAAAAGTAATCTGAATATTGACCAATAGGGTTAATTGATTAAGGTATATTTACCTAATTGAAATATTGGGCAGATGTAAAAAAAAGTGTGCTTGCCAACGTTTGTAATTATACAGAAAATTTCTGTTATGCTATTAAGTGAAAGTAAATTCCCGGGCACAGTAGCTCTTGCTACTGTGTAATCTTAGCAGTTTGGGAGGCCGAGGCGGGCAGATCCCTTGAGTCCAGGAGTTCGAGATCAGCCTGAGCAACATAGCGAAACCCCTATCTCTACAAAAAAAATACAAAAATTATCCAGGTGTGGTGACACACGCCTGTAGTCCCAGCTACTTGGGTGGGTGAGGTAGGAGGAAAACTTGAACCTAGGAGGTTGAGGCTGCAGTGAGCCATGATCATGCCACTGCACTCTGGCTGAAAAGAGCAAGACCCGGACACAACAACGAAAAGAAAAGAAAAGAGAGAGCAAGAGTGAAAGAAAGAAAAAGAAAGAAAGAAGGAAAGAGAGCGAGAGCGAAAGAAAGAAAGAGAGAGAAAGAAAGAAATAAAAAGAAAAAGAAAGAAAAAGAAAGAAAGAAAGAAAGAAAGAAAGAAAGAAAGAAAGAAAGAAAGAAAGAAAGAAAGAAAGAAAGAAAGAAAGAAAGAAAGAAAGGAAGGAAGGAAGGAAGGAAGGAAGGAAGGAAGGGAGGGAAAGAAAGACGGAAAGAAAATAGGCAGGGTCATATGTAGCATTCTAGAAACTATGTGTTGAAAAATGCTGAAAGGAAACACAAAAATGTTAAAAGTCGTTCTTGCTGAAGTTGAGCCGAGGGTGTTTCTCTTCCTTTTTTTCCTGCAGCAAATATGTCTTTTTTTTTTTTAAGTATTTGCTGCTTATTAGAGATCTCCAAGTGCAAATAGAAATATCCACAGAAAAACTAAAAATAAAAAAGTTAAGGTAAATTAATCAAACTCAAGTAAAAAAGTTATTTTGGCCCCATTAAAAAGACCACCCCATAAAGTTATCATGAGGCTTAAATGAATCTGCCAGTCAGACAGGCCAAGGGTAGTGCTTGAGTAAGTTATTATTTTCATAAACACTGTAAAAGTAGGATCTCTCTATTTTTAAAAACATTACTTTCCCTTTAAAGAGTAACACATGTCATTATAGACATTTTGGAGACTGCAGATGATAGAAGAAAGGCTAAAATCAACCGTATTTTTACAACCCAGAGATAACTGCTCCTAATATTTTGGTGTATTTTTTCCAGTCTCCCTTCCACATGAGGGTTGAAGGAAGAGGGAGGTTAGGGGAATCAAGAAGAATTTAAGGCAAAAGATAAAAGCAAAATAGCAGAGGTTGTTGCAGGCATACCTTGGAGATTTTGCAGGTTTGGTTCTAGACCACCACAACAAAACTAAGATTGAAATAAAGTGAGTCACACAAATTTTCTGTTTTCCAGTGTATATAAAAGTTATGTTGGCCAGGAGTGGTGGCTCATGCCTGTAATCTCAGCACTCTGGGAGGCCAATGAAAGCGGATCGCTTGAGCCCAGGAGTTTAGGGTTAGCAAAACTCCATATCACAACAAAAATAAAAAAGGACTGGGGCTTGGTGACTCATGCCTGTAATCCCAGCACTTCGAGAGACCCAGGCGGGCGGATCACAAGGTCAGGAGATTGAGACCACCCTGGCCAACATGATGAAGCTGCATCTCTACTAAAAATATAAAAAATTAGCCAGGGGTGGTGGCGGGCGCCTGTAGTCCCAGCTACTCTGGAGGCTAAGGCAGGAGAATTGCTTGAACCTAGGAGGCAGAGGCTGCAGCAAGCCGAGATCATGCCACTGCACTCCAGCCTGGGCGTCAGAGCGAGACTCCGTTTCAAAGAAAAAAAGAAAATACCTCATTGCTTAAAAAAATGCCAATGATCATCTCAGCCTTCAGTGAGTCATAATCTTTTTGCTGGTAGAAGGTATTGCCTCAACTCTGACGGCTGTTGACTGATTGGGGTGGTGGTTGCTGAAGGTTGGAGCAGCTGTGGCAATTTCTTAAGACAGTGAAGTTTGCCACACTGACTCTTTCACGAAAGATTTCTCTACATGTGACGCCATTTGATAGCATTTTATTCACAGTAGAACTTTCAAAATTGAAGTCAATCCTCTCAAACCCTGCTGCTGCTTTACCAACTAAGTTTATGGAATATTCTTTTTTTGTTTTTTTTTAAGAGACAGGGTCTCGCTCTGTTGCTTAGGCTGGAGTGCGGTGGTACAATAATGGCTCACTGCAGCCTGGATATCCTGGGTTCAAGTGATCCTCCCACCTTAGCTTCCCGGGTAGCTAGGACCTAAAGCAAGTGCCGCCACGCCTAGCTAACTTTTTTTTTTTTTTTTAACAGATGGGGTCTCACTATGTTGTCCAGGCAGGTCTCAAATTCCTGGTCTCAAGCAATCCTCCCACTTCAGCCTCCCAAAGTGTTGGGATTACAGGCCTGAGCTACTGCACTCAGCCCTGTGTAATATTCTAATCCTTTGTTGTCATTTCAACAATGTCCATAGCATCTTCACCAAGAGTAGATTCTATCTCAAGAAACCACTTTCAGCCAGGCACGGTGGCTCATGCCTGTAATCCCTGTAATTTGGGAGGCCGAGGCAGGAGAATCACTTGAGCCCAGGAGTTCAAGACCAGCCTGTGCAACATGGTGAGACCCCCGTCTCTACCAGAATAAATAAATAAACAAGAAAAAAAAACTTTCTTTGTCCATAAGAATCAATTTTTCATCGGTTCAAGTTTTCTCCTGAGATGGCAGCAATTCAGTCACATCTTCAGGTTCCACGCTGAACTCTAATTATCTTGCTATGATTATATTTTCTTTATTCTTCTTTTTTTTTTTTTGAGGTGGAGTCTCGCTCTGTAGCCCAGGCTGGAGTGCAGTGGCTGGATCTCAGCTCACTGCAAGCTCCGCCTCCCAGGTTTACGCCATTCTCCGGCCTCAGCCTCCAGAGTAGCTGGGACTACAGGCGCCTGTCACCGCACCCGGCTAGTTTTTTGTATTTTTTAGTAGAGATGGGGTTTCACCAGGTTAGCCAGAATGGTCTTGATCTCCTGACCTTGTGATCCGCCTGTCTCGGCCTCCCAAAGTACTGGGATTACAGGCTTGAGCCACCGCGCCCGGCCTATATTTTCAACACATCTGCCGTTACTTCCTCCACTTGGACTTGTCACCTCAAAGTCATCCGTGAGGGTTAGAATCAACTTATTTCAAGCCCTGTTAATGATGATATTTTGACCTCTTCCTGTGAATCATGAATATTATGAATATTCTTTTTTTTTTTTTTTTTTTTTTGAGATGGAGTCGTGCTCTGTGGCCCAGGCTGGAGTGCAGTGGTGGGATCTCGGCTCACTGCAAGCTCCATCTCCCGGGTTCACACCATTCTTCTGCCTCAGCCTCCCGAGTAGCTGGGACTACAGGTGCCCGCCACCACGCCCGGCTAATTTTTTGTAATTTTAGTAGAGATGGGGTTTCACCATGTTAGCCAGAGTGGTCTCCATCTCCTGACCTCGTGATCTGCCTGCCTCAGCCCCCCAAAGTGCTGGGATTACAGGTGTGAGCCACCACGTCCAGCCATCATGAATATTCTTAATGGTGTCTAGAATGCTGAATGCCTTCCAGAAGGTTTTCAGTGGACTTTGCACAGATCCATTAGAGGAATCACCATCACAGCTATGGCTTTATGAAATGTAATTTTTTTTTTTTGAGACAGAGTCTCACTCTGTTGCCCAGGCTGGAGTGCAGTGATGCAATCTTGGCTCACTGCAACCTCCTCCTACCAGGTTCAAGTGATTCTCCTGCCTCAGCCTCCCAAATAGCTGGGATTACAGGTGCTTACCACTACGCCTGGCTAATTTTTGGGTTTTTAGTAAGACCGTGTTTTGCCATGTTGGCCAGGCTGATCTCTAACTCCTGACCTCAGGTCATCTGCCCGCCCCAGCCTCCCAAAGTGCTGGGGTTACAGGCATGTGCCACCACGCCCAGCCTGAAATGGTTTTTTTGTTTTTTTGTTTTTTGAGACAGAGTTTTGTTCTTGTTGCCCAGACTAGAGGGCAATGTGGCACGGTCTCAGCTCACTGCAATCTCTCTGCCTCCCAGGTTCAAGCGATTCTCCTGCCTCAGCCTCCGAAGTAGCTGGGATTACAGGTGCACACCACCCTGCCTGGCTAAATTATTTTGTGTTTTTAGTAGAGACAGGGTTTCACCATGTTGGCCAGTCTAGTCTCGAACTCCTGACCTCAGGCGATCCACCCACCTCGGCCTCCCAAAGTGCTGGGATTACAGGTGTGAGCCACAGCGCCTGGTCGTGAAATATATTTCTTAAATGATATGACTTGAAAGTAGAAATGACTCCTCGATCCATGGGCTGCAGAATGGATGTTGTGTTAGCAGCATGAAAACAACATCGATCTCCGTGTACATCTCCATCAGAGCCCTTGGGTGACACGAACATTGTCAACGAGCAGCAATATTTTGAAAGGAATATTTTCTTTCCGAGCAGTAGGTCTCAACAGTGTGCTTAAAGTATTCATTAAATCAGGCCATAAACAGATGTACTGTCTTCTAGGCTTTGCTGTTCCATTTATAGTGCACAGGCAGAGTGGATTTAGCATCTTTCCTTTCTTTTCTTTTTTTTTTTTTTATTTTGAGACAGAGTTTCGCTCTCGTTGCCCAGGCTGGAGTGCAGTGGCGCGATCTTGGCTCACCGCAACCTCCACCTCCCGGGTTCAAGCGATCCTCCCTGGCTCAGCCTCCCGAGTAGCTGGGATTACAGGTACACACCACCATGCCTGGCAAATTTTGTATTTTTAGTAAAGATGGGGTTTCTCCATGTTGGCCAGGCTCATCTCGAGCTCCTGACCTCAGGCGATCTGCCTGCCTCGGCCTCCCAAAGTGCTGGGATTACAGGTGTGAGCCACCGTGCCCAGCCTAGCATCTTTCTTAAGGGGGATTTTCCAAATGGTAAATGAGCATTCAACTTAAAGCCACCAGCTGCATTAGCCCCTAACAAGAGAGTCAGCCTGTCCTTTGAAGCTTTAAAATCAGGCATTGACTTCTCTCTAGCTCTGAAAGTCATAGATGGTGCCGGGCGCAGTGGCGCATGCCTGTAATCCCAGCTACTCGGGAGGTTGAGACAGGAGAATCGCTTGAACCCAGGAGCAGAGGTTGTGGTGAGCCAAGATTGTGCCACTGCACTCCAGCCTGGGCCGACAGAGCGAAACTCTGTCTCAAAAAAAAAAAAAAAAAAATTGTGTACATTGAAAATCTATTGTTTACTATAGCCGCCCTCATCACTAACCTCAGCTGGATCTTCTGGAGAACTTGCTGCAGCTTCTTCATCAGTACCTGCTGCCTCACCTTGTACTTTCACATTGTGGAGACGGCTTCTTTCCTCAAACCATATGAACCAACCTGTGCTACCTTCCAGCTTTTCTTCTGCAGCTTCCTCGTCTCTCCCAGCTTTCACAGAATCAGAGAGAAGGAGAGCCTCGCTCTGGAGTAGACTTGGGTTAAGGAAAGGTCTTCGCTGGTTTGATCTTCCATGCAGACCACTTAAATTTTCTCCATATCACCAATAAGGCTGCCACACTTTCTTTCTTTATTCTTTTTTTTTTTTTTCTTTTTGAGACTGAGTCTTGCTCTGTCGCCCAGGCTGGAGTGCAGTGGCACAATCTCAGCTCACTGCAATGTCCGCCTCCAGGGTTCAAGTGATTCTGCTATTTTAGCCTCCTGAGTAGCTGGGATTACAGGCACCACCCGGCCCATTTTTTGTATTCTAGTAGAGACCGGATTTCACCATGTGCTGCATCCGCAAGGAAGGCTCTTGTCCTTCACACAAAGGAGCCAAGGAGGCTGGAGGGGGCATAAATAAATGCACTCCCCCCTTCATTACTACTGACCCCCCCTGCACCAGGCTCAGGGTTACAAAGGGGAGGGGACACATCAGCCAGCTGAGAGGCAGTGTCCAGGGTGCAGCAGGGCATGAGGTTAGAGTTGAATCAACACCTGGGGCCATACATAATTTGCATGAATGTGGAGAACAATGTGGCGTGTGCCCGCCCCCCGAGCCCCAGACTGATAGCATTGGCTACCTGGGACTGAGATGACTGGCCATGACTTGAGTTTCTCTAATGAGTATGCATTATTTTTGTAATTAAAAATATTCAGAGGTGCTGGGCACAGTGGCTCACGCCTGTAATCCCAGCACTTTGAGAGGCCAAGGTGGGCAGATCACCTAAAGTTGGGAGTTCGAGACCAGCCTGACCAACATGGAGAAACCCCGTCTCTACTAAAAAATACAAAATTAGCCCGGCATGGTGGCGCATGCCTGTAACCCCAGCTACTTGGGAGGCTGAGGCAGGAGAATCGCTTGAACCGGGGATGCGGAGGTTGCAGTGAGCTGAGATTGCGCCATTGCACTCCAGCCTGGGCGACAGACAGAGCAAGACTCCGTCCCAAAAAAGAAAAAAAAAAAATTCAGAGGTGAATTTAAACATTGTTCCATCGAAACGTTCCCTGGGCTCCCCCTTCTGGCCACTTGGGGGACAGACAAGCACACGGGCAAGGAGGGGCCCCAGGGAGGGGAGGGGAGAAGAGTTTCCCCGCAGGAGCCGCCTCTCACCCTGTCACTCATGCGATCACTTGGGCTCCGGATATCCCCTCTTCCTTCCTAACGCACCTGAGGGGAAACCACAGAATCAACTTGTTTGTTTGTTCTGCCCATTTCAAAACACACTTAGCCCCTTCGAGAGGACACGGAGCTCCCTGAGGAAGCTGCTCTGTGGGAATGGATGGCTGCCAGCCTGGTGAATGGATTCTCTTAGGCTCACAGGAAGGGGCTGTTCTGTAGCTGTGAAGAAAGGCAAGCGCAGGGAATTGTGGCATTTGGGGCCACAGTAACAGTGTGTATGTCAGTGCAAATATGCACGTATATGCATGCTTGTGTGCACATGTGTGAGTCCTTGTGTGTTCACGTGCATACATCTCTGGGGGGCATGCATCCCCGGATGCATGTGTATGCATGTGCCTGCGTGCACATGAATGTGAGTGTGCATGTGTGCGTATTTCTGTATGCATACAATGCACATACGCATACGTGCACATGCCTGTGTGAGGAGGGTGCATCCAGCTAAAACAGCTAACTGATGAAAAACAAGCATTTCTGAGCACACACAAATCAGAGCAAAACCAAAAGCCGAATGGGGGAATGGGAACATCTGCTTCTCTTTCCAACCTTGGGTGCAGAGTGCATTTGAACACCCTCCTCAGAGCTCAATGGGAGGCATTCCTGACTGGCTCATTTATCCTTCCACCCCCACCTCTTGGCTATGTTCTTGTAAGACCAGGTACCCTTCCTTTGTAGCATTTATCAGATTGTTACTGAAATAGAAAATACGCAATGACGTCATAAAGTATGCACATCTTACGTGTGTGGGTTGATTGCTTTATACATATGCATGCATCATGTTATGACCCCTTAAGATTTGGAACATTTGTAGCACCCACAGGTTCTCTGGTGTCCCTGGTCAGGCAATGCCACATACCCCACCCTACCAGAGGCAGTGACTTCTATCACACTGAAATCTCAGGTGCATCTGACATCCCGGGATTAAGTTCATCTCCTTTGCTGGACTGTAAGTCTGGTGAGTGCAGGGTGGGTCTCCTCTGACAACTCCGTGTCCAGCACTGCACGGTGCTGATGCATAAACACGGTGGGATTAACTCAGTTATGCACATTACCCAAGTGAGAGGAAGTGGAGCAGCGGAGCTGGAGGAGGTGCCTGAAGACTGTGCTTGGGTGTTAGTATTCATCTAGTTCTTGCTAGAGGGTTTGGTCTTCCCATGTGATACTGGAATCATGCCTCCAGTTCAGTTCCTCTCTGCCTTCCCCTTGAACCACAGCACTGTTTGAAATGCTTGTTCCTTGGTGCCGTAAAGAAACAGCACTTGAACATTAATTTTCTCAGAAGGCCATTTTTATACTTTCTGCAGAAAGGGCACACTCGCCAGCAGTTCTGCCACGAGAGAACACCGAACGAAGGAGACAGGGTCATTTATAACCTGACGTGTCCCCCCTACTGCTGTGTCCGGTTTCCATTGGTTGGAACGGGACCTCACGTTCTGTATTTGTCCCGATTGGCTAGCAACTTAGAGCTTCTTAAAAGAGGCAAAGAGGAGAACAAAGGAAGGAGGAAGTAACTTGAAGAATGCTGATAAAGGTAAAAACACCTTCAAATAAGGAAGGGGAACAGGCTATGGCCTAACGCTTGCTTGGACCAGTATAAGCCTCCAGGGCAAATAATTAGGCTACATTGTGGGAGCTAAGAACACAAAGTACATTGATTTCTTTATTACAGCAGTGATTTAAGAATGTTAGTACAGGTCTTTGAATAAATTTTGCTTTTAAGAGAAGTTACCATTTACTCCTAGACAGGGAGGAAAGTCTGAAGAGGAACCTCTACTTTACTTTTTACGTCGCCACCTGGGGCCAACACCTCCAGACCACAAGTGCATGAGGGCCCTTCGTGTGCCAGCTTCAGGGGCTGCTGGGCACCCCAAGGAAACCACCACCTTATGGGGGTGCTTCCAAACACAGCAGGATTTGGGGTGTGGTCAGTGCAGCCCTCAAACCAGATGAAAAGGGTTGAAACAGCTGCACGGTGGGTCCTCAGCACACTGTCTGACACCACAGGCTCACACGGGCACACGTGCCCGCCACACAAACCATTCAGAGGCCACACTCCAGCAAGGCTTTCGGCTGCAAATAACAGAACCCTCACTGGCAGTGGCTTCAACAGGCAGGGTTTCTTTTCTCCTAGCATTAGAGCTTGGAGCTCTCCAGGTAGACAGCTGGAGACACCAGGTTAGCAGCTGCCCAGCGTCCAGTCGGGGCCTGTGACTGCTGCACAAGCTCCTCACCCCCAGGGCTGCCCCAGTCATTCGCTACCAAGACTCCTGTCACAGGCTGCTCCTGAACCAATCACTGGATCGACTGGCTCAGGCTGGTCACCGCCCTCCTTGAAGAGAAAGAGGCTGCAACTCCCAGATCAAGGGACCTTTGCCCAGCACTGAAAATGGGAGCCCATGAGGAAGGAGGTGGCTGTCTGGTGGCAATGAACAGCGTTTGCCACGGGGAGGTGTCTGAACACCCGGAGGGCGTGCTCCTCTCACTTGGTCAACACTGAGGGAGCACACCTGGTGTGTGACTGGCCACCTGGGCATGCATGTGAGCCTGGCATCCGTGTGCCATGCTGCACAGACACGGGCAGGTGCTCAGATGGTCCCTCCCTGCAGAGGAGGCCAACAATGGAGGCAGAGCATTGCTGTTGGAAGGAACAGCCAGGCCACCCTGCTAAGACTGAGGAGAAGGGGGCGTGGGTGGAGGTCTCAAGGGCAAATTAGGTCACTATAGGGGGTTTGGATTTTCTTCCGAGAAGCCTGTGGATTTTTGAGCAGGAATAGATTCTCAAGCCTGGCCTGTTTTACTTGTTTATTTACAGACAGGGTCTCACTCTGTCCCCAAGGCTGGAGTGCAGTGGTACAATTATAGCTCACTACAGCCTCGACCTACTGGGCTCAAGTGATCCTCCCACCTCAGCCTCCCAAATTGCTAGGACAAATGCCACCACGCCTGGCTAATTAAAACAAATATTGTTGGACAGGCGTGGTGGCTCATGCCTGTAATCCCAGCGCTTTGGGAGGCTGAGGCGGGTGGATCACCTGAGGTCAGGAGTTTTAGACCAGCCTGGCCAACATGGTGAAATCTCGTCTCTACTAAATAATAAAAAAAAAATTAGCTGGGCATGGCGGCACGCACCTGTAGTTCCAGCTACTAGGGAGGCTGAGGCAGGAGAATCACTGGAATCTGGGAGGCAGAGGTTGCAGTGAGTGGAGATCGCACCACTGCACTCCAGCCTGGGCGATAGAGCAAGACTCCATCTCAAAAAACAAAAACAAATACTGCTTTAGAGCTGGGGGTCTCACTATGTTGCCCAAGCTGCTCTGAATTCCTGGCCTCAAGTGATCCTCTCACCTTAGCCTCCCAAAGCACTGGGATTACAGGAGTGAACCACCGTGTCCAGCCTAACAGATATTTTTTTTTTGAGACAGAGTTTTTCTCTTGTTGCCCAGGCTGGAGTGCAATGGTGTGATCTCAGCTCACCGCAACCACCGCCTCCCAGGTTCAAGTGATTCTCCTGCCTCAGCCTCCTGAGTAGCTGAGATTACAGGGCTGCACCACCACACCTGGCTAATTTTATGTTTTTAGTAGAGATGGGGTTTCTCCATGTGGGTCAGGCTGGTCTTGAACTCCCGACCTCAGGTGACCTGAAAGGACAAATGAAAGGACACAAAAACACAAAGACATACCCACCCTCCTTGCTCCCTATTGCTACACCCTTTGTTCTGCTTTCTTATCTCTGCACGTACCAGAGGTTTTGAATTTTTGAAAGTTCTGTAAGTACCTGTTTTTCTTCCTAGGGCTAGGTCACAAGACATGTTTAAGTAAGATAAACTCATGCTGCCATAAACCAGTTGTGCAACCTGATGCAATATAATTAACTGCCTTTGTGCAGAAACTGCTCTTCCGTCTCAAGGGTTGAACTGAGATACCAGAAATGGCGGGAACCAATCCTAGTTAGCCAAATCGCCTTGTTCAAACACCAGCCAATCATACATCTGATCTGTATAATGATTCTATGACCACTCTTCTTAGACTATATAACATTGTTTAATGATCTGTGGGGGAACTCTCTCTCTTGACCCTCTCATTTCGAGAGTGAGTGAGAGTTCCAGGTTCGAACCTGTAATAAAGATCCTTGCTGCTTAGCTTCGACTCTGGACTCTGGTGGTCTTCTTCGGGGAATAAACGGACTGGGCATAACAGACCCACCCCCCCTCGGCCTCCCAAAGTGCTGGGATTGCAGGCTTGAGCCACTGCGCCCAGCCGACAGATGTTTTTAAGAGATCCCTTTGTCTGCTGGGTGGAGAATCTTTCTAGTGGGTCAAAAGGTGAAGGCAGGAGACAGAAGTGTGGGCACAGGTAAAATACAGAGGCCTGGGAGGGTGGAGGGGCCCCAGGAGGGCTGTCTCAGGGGCTGCTGCTGTGCCTTCCTAGGAGCCCACAGGGGCTCCAGGCCCCTTATCCCCATCTGGAATGTGCAACTCATCACTTGGCTTCAGACAGGTTTCTGATAAGAACCAAGGAGGTCCAGTGCCTGTGCCTCTAAGAATGCTTCTTCTTGGGGAAAATCCTGTCTCTCAGGCACTTTGCATCTTCTGAGTCTTCTGGCCACTGAGCCCTCACACCCTCCCGCCCCGTTCCTGGCACTTAAAGGCACGTGGCGCTGCTCCTGTGAACGGATGTGCCCACGTCCTCACGGCTGATGTGTGCCTGCGTACACTGATCCATGCAGATCACCAAGGTGCCAGGGCAGCTTCCAGAGCCAAGACACCAGGATTCAAATCCCAGCCCAACCTGTTTCTGGCTGGGTGGTCTTAGACAAGTCCTGAATCTCTCTGCACCTCAGTTTCCTCATTTGTATCACAGGGGACCGGCACTGGCACACAGCATTACCACAGGATTCGACGAACCGTCACGCCTGCAAGTCTCAACTGGTGTTATTACGTTATCAGGTACAAACTCCCTCCAGACACCTGTGCCTCCGCCACAGGCTCACAGTGATGAGCCCTCACATGCCCAGGCAGGCCGAGGGGCCCTCAGGCATGGGGATCTGGGCAATGGCAGCAGGCTGGGTGCGGGGTACAGCCAGGACGGCAGCAGATCTGCAGGGCGGGGTCCTCGCCCTGGGCCATCTGGCTGGGGCCGAAGGTCACAGCCGCATCTAACTGGGCCTTGAGCAGCTGAAGCTGTTTCAGGGCTTGTAGCACCTCTGGGGTGGCCCCGGCCACACCTCCCAGCAGGTTGTAGTTCTCACCAGGGTCCTCGGAAAGGTCGTAGAGCAGCGGGGGCTCATGAGCAGTCAGAGAGCTGGAGGCGTGGCAGGCAGGGTCTGCAGTGGTGTCGCTGTGGGCAGAGCCTGGGGAGGGGGCCAATTCTGTGCATGGGGCAAGAGCGAAAGGAGGGGCCAGGGATCTGGGGCTCCGGGGAGGGGTCAGCAGGTCAGGTGGAGGGATTCACGGGGAGGCTTTACCCTCGGTGAAGAAGTGAGCCTTGTACTTTCCACTCCGTACAGCAAAAACCCCACGGACCTCGTCTGGGTAGGGCGGGTAGAAGAAGAGAGACTGCCGAGGGCTCTGGGGGCAGAGTCAGGGGTCACGGGGCGGGACAGGCCCCGAGCACTGCACATACCCGGGGCTGCCAGCCCTGGTGTGAGGCCCTGGACGTGCACTGCTTCTAGCCCACCCCAGGAACCTGAGAGGTGGCGCCACTTGGATGCCACTAAATGCAGGAGGCCCTGAGGCACAGACTTTCAGGCACTGCCCACACTCACCCCAGGGGAGGGGCCAGGACAGGGGCCAAGGAGCTGGGATCAGGGGTCACCAGCCCTACCTTGCCTGTGCCCAGCAGCAGGGGGCTGAGGTCAAAGCCATCCAAGGTGACATTGGGCAGTGGGGCCCCAGCCAGGGCTGCCAGGGTGGGCAGCAGGTCCAGGGAGCTGGCCAGCTCATGGGTCACTCCTGGGGGCAAGAGGCTGTGTAGTCACTCAGTTCGCCACCAGGGTTGGGGTGGTGGGGCCAGAGTTCCCAAGGAGAGGGCCTGCGGACTGACCAGGAGCGATGTGACCTGGCCAGAAGGCCAAGGCAGGCTCTCGGACACCGCCCTCGTAGGTGGTTCCCTTTCCACACCGCAGGAGGCCAGAGCAGCCGCCTCGGGACATACGCATGGTCTCAGGTCTGGGACACAGGAGGAGCTCATAAGCCATGAAGCCACGGCCTCTGAGCCACCGAGGGTGACCAGTGGCCCCACACCTTTAAGACACAAAGCTTGCCTGGAGGTACCCAGCATGAGCCTGGCATCTTCCAGGCCTACCATGACCAGTTCTCTGTGCACCTGTGTCTCCTAATTACACCTTGGGTCCCTGCAACGTGGCCAGCATCTCCTGACACCCCCTCACCCACTATGTTCTTGGCCAGCAGCTGAACTGCAAGGCCCCCAGGGCCCTGGTCTGTGACAGGGCGGGAGCACCCTGCTACCCTGCTAGCATACCCATTGTCTGCAGTGAAGATGACCAGCGTCTCTTCAAGCAGCCCCAGGTCCCTTATGGCTGTCATCAGGGTCCCCACAGCTGCATCCAGCTCCATCAGGGAGTCCCCAAATGGCCCGCGGCCTGAACGCTCTGCAAAGTTCTGCCCACTGAACTGAGGGTAGTGCGTGTGCTGGGGGCAAAGACTGGAGTTAGCACTGGGTAGGGGTCACGGGTAGTCAGGGGTGGGGCCAAGATCACTTACGTGAGAGGCGTAGTACAGGAAGAAGGGGCGATCCTGGCGCTGGGCGTCGGCCATGAGGTCACGGGCGAAAGCCACATAGCGGGCCTCTAATCTGGGCAGCCAGGGGGGCTGCGCCTCCACGGACAGGTTGGCCAACAGTGGGATGGGGACCAGGCCCTGGTCACAGCCACCGTCGCAGGGTGTGGCCGGTGGGAAGCAGGTCAGGTTCCAGCAGGGGCCCTGAGGCGGGCAGCTCTAGTGAGGGCTGGGGTGGCAGACAGGGCTGCAGGAACATCAAGGGCTGGGGGACTTTGGGAGGTGGGAGGGTGGCTGAGGGCCCCGGTGGCTCCTACCTGGTCATGGGAGTATGGGATGCCTAGAAATCGATGGAAGCCCTGATGGGGGGGCAGGAAGGCCCCCTCAGAGCCCACCCCAAGGTGCCACTTGCCGGCCATTCCTGTGAGGTAGCCTCGGGCAGCCAGGACCTCGGCCAGGGTCACCTCCTCCAGGGGCAGGCCCCCCCGGGAGCTGGGCTCCAGGACGCCAGGGTACATGCCCATCCGAACTGGGAGCCGGCCGGTCAGGAGGGCGGCCCTGCAGGACAAGTCACAGAGTCCGTGAGGCAGGCAGAAATGTGGCCTTCCCTGGAGAAAGAGACACGTTTTTCCCGCCCTCCTGCAATCCATTGGGAGGAAAGCAATGGACGGGAAGAGGCGCTTCCGCCTCCTTACCGAGAGGGTGTGCACAGAGACACAGGCACGTAGAAGTCTGTGAGCCGCAGCCCCCCTGCTGCCAGCTGGTCCAGGTTGGGGGTGGTAGAGCTGGGGTGCCCATAGCAGCCCAGGTCCCCATAGCCGAGGTCGTCAGCAAAGATCAGCACGATATTGGGCGGGCGGGCGACGGCCAGGCCAGCAGCCAGGGCCAGGAGGAGGGACCGCGGTGCTCCCATGAACACGGGATCGAGGGGTCTGTCCCAAGAGAGGCAGGGACACTTGGCTCCAGCAGGCTCTTTCCGAGACCACAGCCCCAGGCGCCGCCCTCCCCTGAGACCCCAGACCCAAACGTTCCCCGACCCTGACGGCCGCCTCCTGAAGCTCCAGAGGACCGGGGCCCGACAGTGCCGGGAGACCGTGGGCTGGGACGGAACTCCTCCAGGACGAGGGCGCCTTCAGATTCTCGAGCGGAGATCTGATCCTCTTCGCCTCGCGGTCCGGGCTCAGGGTCGGGGGCATAAGTCACTTGACGCTGACCGGCGGAGTCGGGGCCGGGGGAAGGCGCTGGGCGGAGCCCGGGAGGATTCGATGCGGGGCTGCGGGCGCTTCCGCCTCGGCACCGCCCGTGACCTGTGACCGTCGCGAGGCGGGGCCAGGGGCGGGCTAGGGGCGGGGCCAGGGGCCCGGGCAGGGGCGGGGCCAGGGGCTCGGGCAGGGGCGGGGCCAGGGGCCCGGGCAGGGGCGGGGCCAGGGGCTCGGGCAGGGGCGGGGCGTGGCTGCGCGTGCTCGCTCCCAGACCGCAGTTTGCACCCTGAGGCTGTTGACTGCGGTGGTGAACCGGGCTCTGGGAGCTTCTTCTGCACGGTCGGATCCGGTTGAGGCGTCCCGGGCTGCGCGCGGGGCTCGGCGCTGCTTAGTGTCCGGGGCCCTTTCAGTCTGGAGCTTCTGCAGAGGAGGAGCGGCTCGTGCGCCCCCAGACCTCCGGGTACTGGGAGACTTGGGCCCTCCTTTAAGAGACCTGAGCACGGAGCGTTATGGGCGCCTGGTGAATGAGCAAATCGCAGGGGAAACCGTGCAGCCCCATGGACTGCTGGCTTTTTCTTCACGACTAGCAAAAGCTTTGACACCCTTTCTCCTGCGTACGTGTGTCTGAGCTGTGGTGTGGGTGCGGGGGACTGTGTGTGTGGTGTGTGTGTGTAGTGTTTGAGGTGGTGTGGGGGTGTGTGTGCTGTTTGAGGGGTGTGTGTTTGAGCTGTGTGTGGTATTTGAGGTCTGTGTGTGGTGTTTCAGGTGTGTGTGCATGTGTGTGTGATTGAGGTGGTGTGTGGTGTTTGAGGTGTGTGTGGGGAGTGTGTGTTGAGTTATGTATGTGTGGTGTTTCAGGCATGTGTGCGTGTGTGTGTGATTGAGGTGGTGTGTGCAGTGTTTGAGAGGTGTGTGTGTGTGTGTCTGGTGTGTGAGGGGGTGTGTGTGTGTGTGTGGTTGAGGTGTGTGGTGTTTAAGGTGTGTGTGTTTGAGGTGTATGTGGTGTTTGAGGGATATGTGTGTGCATGTGGTTGAGGTGTGCGTGCGATGTTTGAGGTTTGTGTGTGGTGTTTGAGGGGTGTGTGGTGTTGGGGGTGTGTGTGTGCTGTTAGAGGTGTGGGGTGTGTTTGTGGTGTATGTGTGGTGGTTGAGGGATATATGTGTGCATGTGGTCGAGGTGTGTGTGATGTTTGAGGTTTGTGTGGTGTTTGAGGTGTGTGTGGGCTGTGTGTGTGTGGGGTTGAGATGTGTGTGGTGTTTGAGGTTGTGTGTGTGGTTTTTGAGGTGTGTGTGGGGTGTGTGTGGTGTTTAAGGTTGTATGTGTGGTGTTTGAGGGGTGTGTGTGATGTTTGAGGTGTGTGTGGGGGGGGTGTGTGTGGTGTTTGAGGGGTGTGTGGTGTTGGGGGGCTGTAAGTGGTGTTAGAGGTGTGGCGTATGTGTGTTTGCGGTAGTTGAGGTGTGTGTGTGTCTGGTGTTTAAGGTAGGGTGTGTCTGTGGTTTGGGTGGTGGAGGCCATGGTATGGTGTGGAATGCGTGTCTGGGGTCCAGTCTGGCCTGTTGCAGGGTTATGTTGCTGGGGAAAAACTTATCTGAGGACAACATGATTGGGTCCTCGCTCCCTTGTTGGACAGCCTTGGACTTAACTTTTTTGATCTTGAAGGAAAACAAAATATGTCACCTCCAAATATATTTCCTTGACGTGGCTCAAACAGTTACTGGGAAGGACTGGAAATAGAAGAATAGCTGAAAAGCTGTCTTTTGTGGGGGAGATTTGCATTTGTGGAGAGAATCTACACTGATGCAGCCAGGCCTTCTCTGAGGCCTTCCCTTGCCTGATCTGGGAAGAGTAACAGAGTCTGACGCCTTTAAAGGGAACATTCACCATCTATTCTCTCAGGGCTGCTACCTGTGAGGTTTATCTGTAGCACAAGGCCACCTTAGCTAGCCAGGCCTCCTCTCCTCTCCCTCCCATAACCGGTCTTGCCACTGTCACCTGATTTTCCACCATAAACTGTTTATGGCCATGCTTTGAGCCCCTGTTCTTTCTGTAACCTCAGGATGGTATGTAAGCTTCCGAACCCCATTGGGAGGTAGGGATCATCACCCTGGTTCTCCCTGGCGCATGAATAAATCTGTATGCCTTTTCTCTTAGTAACCTGGCTTTTGTCAGTTGATTTTCTGTGAACTCACAGTGCAGAGGGTTTTTGTCTAGGCTCCTACAGTTTTGGTGTAGTCGGTAGGATAATTAAAGTCACCCTCCTGGGATCCTTTGTCGAGGGAACCCAGGACCCGACAAGCTGGCAGAAAGAAGGATAAGAAAGTCTTAGCAGCCAGGCTCCTGGCCTGTCTGTGGAATCTTGTCAAGCCGACGGTAACAATCACTGTTTACCTTGCTTTCCTCTTCAGAGTCTTAATGAGAGATACGTATTCATGTGATTAGTGTTGCATTCATACTGTTTGATTGCATTTTCCCCAGAAATCGTCATCTTTCATTCTTGTCTTTCTGTGTCGTTCTGTCATAAAGAGGGGTATCGTGGGGAGGAACACAGGCCGAAAAGCCCTGTAAGCCCCGGGTGGGGCTGCCCTGCGGGCTAGTCAGCTTTGCAGCTCTGATCAGATGTGTCTAGTCAGACAACTTTGCTGTGGGCCCCTGAGATGGAAACTGGATGAGATTCTCCTCTCTTTTTATGTCCTTGAAAGCTTGAGTTGTGACCAAGTGGGAGGGATGCAGGGCAGGCAAACCCCAAAGTGGAGCTTAGCCAGTGAGGGTTTTGGCTTTGCCCAGGAAAGAATTCAAAGGCAAGCCAGAGGTAGAAGAAAACAGCGTCATTGAACAGGTGGTGTGACAGCTCTGTGACTGCTCCTGCAGAGCAGGGCTACCCGTAGGCAGAGAGGAGCAGCTCAGGGCAGTTTTGCAGTCACACTTATATGCACTTTTGATTGCATGCAGATTAAAGGATGGTTTATGCAGAAGTTTCTAGGGAAGGAGTAGTCATCATTGGGTCATTGCCATGGAAAGGGGTGGCAACTCCTGGGTGTTGCCATGGCAATGGTAAACCGACATGGCACAGTGGTGGGCGTATCTGACTGAAAGCTGCTTTTGCCCCAACCCTGTTTTAGCCAATCCTCAAACTGGTCAACTGTCTAAGTCCCGCCTCCTACCTCAGGGGCACTCTCGGCCTCTGCCAATCAGAGGTAGTGTCTTGCAGGTCACATTTTGTGGTCAGTCTGAAAACGGTTGGGAACCCCAGACATGTAAGATTTTAAGCAGCACCGTTTTTGTTCTGAATGTGTCAGGCTCTCAGTTTGTCTTAAGAAGTTCCTGCCAGGCGAGATGTCAGAGCCCCGGCACTGGGGACTGGTGGTCGACTTGTGGGTTGGTGAAAAGAGTTTACCGACAATAGGTTTGAAAAAGGAAAGTTTGGCAGGGCTTAGTGGCTCATGCTTGTACTCTCAGCACTTTGGGAGTCCAGGGCGGGTGGATCACCTAAGGTCAGGAGTCTGAGACCATCCTGGCTAACATGGAGAAACCCTGTCTCTACTGAAAGTATAAAAGTTAGCCAGGTGTGGTGGTGCTTGCCTGTAATCCCAGCTACTTGGAAGGCTGAGGCAGGAGAATTGTTTGAACCCAAGAGGTGGAGGTTGCAGTAAGCTGAGACAGAGCAAGACTCTGTCTCAAAAAAAGAAAAAAGAAAGTTTACTGGGTGTGGTGGCTCACGCCTGTAATCCCAGCACTTTGGATGCGGAGGCAGGTGGATCACCTGAGGTCAGGAGTTCAAGACCAGCCTGGCCAACATGACCAAACCCCGTCTCTACTAAAAATACAAAAAATTAGCCGGACATGGTGGTAGGAGCCTGTAATCCCAGCTATTTGGGAGGCTGAGGCAGGAGAATCGCTTGAACCTGGGAGATGGAGGTTGCGGTGAGCTGAGATCATACCATTGCACTGCAGCCTGGGCAACAAGAGTGAAACTCCATCTCAAAAAAAAAAAAAAAAGAAAGAAAGTTTATTAGAATGCTGCAGAAGAGTGCAGTGGGGTGCCTCGGCAAGAGGACTGAGTACGCCTGGTGGATTTCTCCTTAAGGGCATTTATAGGCCTTAAAGTGGGGGCTTAACAATAATTGGGACCATATTAGCCATGTAGGTCATGATAAATGATTACATTTATAGTAATTTTGGTGCCTTAATGTCAGCAAGGGTTGTACGATGAGTTTTGGCATGGCATTCTGGAGACGTATAGAAATTCTAGTTACTTATAAATGTTCTGGGGGAAAGAAATCTGGAAGCAGATGCCTGCTTTAGGTAATAGGGAAGTTTAGTTACTTCTAATTTTCCCCAGATAAGGAGTTTTGCCTCGGAGGGCCTGTTTGATGGTCGACAGGTGGTCCTTGCTCCCTTCTAAATTCCTCAGATAAGGAGTTTTTGTCTCTGGGGCCTGTTCAGTCGCCACCAGGTGGTTTTTGCTCTCATCAGGCCCATCCATAAGCGGCTTTTGTTGTCCCAATCCTTGTTGCCTGGTCAGTCCTCAGAAAGCCCAATCCCAGCAGGACCTGCCCTGTGTCACAGGTTAATGGGTGTGTGACTGGCAGCCCCCAACAAATTTGTGTGTTACTGGAGGCACTGTATGTACAAACACCACCCCTCACTGTCTCTGGCAACAAGACTCTTTTGCTATCTTTGCCTATTCGTGGGAGTGAATTTTGGGGGCAACATTGGCGCCTCCTCTTCTATGCCCTCTCTAAACCTGGAAAATAACCTTTTGGGCTTTCCATGAAGGGGCTTATTGGATTGAGTTGCTACTGGAATAAATACATCATTGGAAATTCTGATTGTCAATAGCCAAAAGACGAATCCTTTAAATTAGAAAGATCCCCAAATTTAAAAAAAATATATTTTAGAGGTCTCTCGTTCTAAACAATTGCCTTTTTTGTATTTTTGGGAAGATTAAAGGAAAGACACATAATAGTGTTGTGGCTACCCTTAGAAATCCTCTTCACAAAATTAAAGAGCGAAAATCGGACCTATAACAAGTTAAAATCCTTTGTGCGCGCAAACCATTGCTTTGGATCCCTGCGGGGTTCACAGTGAAGGCTGCTGCATCTGGGAAACTACTTAAAATTCTGTACTTTCACTGCCGTGGCCCGGGTTCAATTCCCAGTAGAGGAACCAGTTCCTTTTGGTTTGATATTTGTGTGATTTTTGACTTTTTTTTTTTTTTGAGACGGAGTCTTGCTCTGTCACCCAGGCTGGAGTGCAGTGGTGTGATCTTGGCTCACTGCAACCTCTGCCTCCTGGGTTTGAGCAATTCTCCTGCCTCAGCCTCCAGAGTACCTGGGATTACAGGCGCCGCCACCATGCCCGGCTGATTTTTTTTTTTTTGTATTTTTATTAGAGATGGAGTTTCACTATGTTGACCAGGCTGGTCTCGAGCTCCTGACCTCGTGATCTGCCCGCCTCGGGCTCCCGGAGTGCTGGGATTACTGGCATGAGCCACCGCATCCCTCCAGCCCTGACTTTTGACTTTCTGGGGAACTCATTTGTTGTTGATCCTTCCCCCTCCGCGGGCAGCTTTTGATTTCCTTTCTTTGAGCTGTCTTTGGGGTGGCTCTGGATGTTGTAAGGACTGCTTTGCACCTCTTTGGAGATGCCTTGTGTGTCCTTGGTTAAAGCCATAACTTTGGTTAAGGCTTATTGGTTTTGGTGAGTCACTTGGGAGGTACCTTTGGTTTAAAAAAAAAAAAAGCTCAACGCCATGGCTATCAGGTGTTTGTTTCAGCTAACATCTGATAATAAGATATTCGAAAGGATTTTTAAAAAGAGCTCTGTGGTCAGAAGTTGGCTTAATTAAAAACAGATGAGCTGATCTTCAAGCCATGTATCTACAGGCCTTTCTGCTTTTGGACGCTGTTTCTGGAATTTTTTTTCAGTTGACTGAAACTCCTTTAAATTGTATGTGTGGTCCTTCTGTTTGGTTCCTTCCTTGTTGGTATAATGTTGATGAGAAAAATGTAAACTTGTATTGGCCTTTTAGAACCTTAAAATTTTTGTAAAAATTTTAAGGTTCTAATTTTAAGGCTCCTGTAAGAATTGTAGTCCCATTTACTTCTACCCTCCATAATCCTCCATCCCATCTTTGGCACGCAATGAAGGGATCTACAAGGGACTTTAATGACTTGGAGACCCCTTGAGGAACAAGAAAGGGCCACGCACCCCCTTTTTGTCTTCCTTGTGGGGCCTGAAGAGTCATGGGTAGCTTCCTCTCGGGTCTGAAGCTCTGCTGTCTTTGGCACTGTGTTACTGGATCTCTGGCTTTGGGGGTACCAGAGATGACGTTGCGCTGTGAGGCAGTGCTTGACCTTAGTGTGTGTGATGGCCGGCAGGTCACTGGCAAGGGCTGCCTCACATGTTGGAGGTGGCTGATAGCAGTTGTTGTGAATGGTCGTTCCTGCAGTGACCGCTTGTTTCTCTGCATGTTTAGATACGAAAGGCACAATCTGAACACTTGGAGGCTATGGAAGCACTTGGCATCAAGGGCTGAGACTCCTTGGGCTAATTGCTGAGGGCCTGCCACGGCCTCGAGGGAATGTCTTCATAGTGAGGTACACTGTGGAACGTGACGTGGCTTTGTCTCATGCATTTCTCTTTTTAGAGGGAACCCAGCATTCAGTGTAAATGTGGGATCCTTGATTTTAAGAGATCCAGATGCTCTGCCCTCCAGCTGTACCTGTTTTTCACATGTTTAAGTATTCGGTCCTCCAAACTGCAAATGCTTTTTTGGCCACGTTCATTAATGAGCTCTGTCCTGAGCCCAGTGGTCTCGTTCGAAAACGGAGAATAAATTAATAGCCACATATTTAAATAGCATTGTTGTTCTTATAAAATCCTGTGAATTCCTATGACTTTTTGTTACCTTGGCATCCATTTTAAATCTTCCTTTAACATACTAAATCAAAGCTTGAATTTTCTCCCTGTGGAATTGTTTGAACCAAGGAGGCAGAGTTGCAGTGAGTTAAGATTGTGCCACTGCACTCCAACCTGGGTGACAGAGCAAGACTCCGTCCCGGAAAAAATAAGTAAATAAAAATAATCTTTTTTTCTCTGTGCTTCAAGATGTAAATTTGTTACCTTGTTTTCTCTAAACCTTGGTAAGGGCTTTGGCCATGTGAGATAGATAAATTTTAAGTTGTTCCATTTACAGAGGCACAATTTAATCTAACTATCCCTTTTTTTTTTTGAGACAGAGTCTTGCTCTGTCGCCCAGGCTGGAGTGCAGTGGCCGGATCTCAGCTCACTGCAAGCTCCGCCTCCCGGGTTTACGCCATTCTCCTACCTCAGCCTCCCGAGTAGCTGGGACTACAGGCGCCCGCCAACCCGCCCGGCTAGTTTTTTTGCATTTTTTAGTAGAGACGGGGTTTCACCGTGTTAGCCAGGATGGTCTCGATCTCCTGACCTCGTGATCCGCCCGTCTCGGCCTCCCAAAGTGCTGGGATTACAGGCTTGAGCCACCGCGCCCGGCCTAAACACATTCTTCATATGCGGTCAGGAAAGAGACGTGCAGAACGAAGAGGGGAAAAGGCCCTCATGACACCATCAGACCTCGTGAGAACTCACTATCATGGGAACAACATGGGGGAACTGCCTCCATCATCTAATCACCTCCCACGGGGTCCCTCCCACAACACCTGGGGATTATGGGAACCACAATTCAAGATGAGATTTGGGTGGGGACACAGCCAAACCATATCAGTCTTTAAAGCTCTGTCCTTTGTCCTGGGCTCTGCATCTTTAATAACAATTAACATTGCTTACCTCCTATGTTTTTCACTGAAAATTAGGCTTCCTAAGAGTTAACATTGTAATTAATGTATGTGTTTAAAACTACTACGTATAAGAGAAACACTTCTATATGCAAAGTTTATAAGGAAAGTAGGATGTGTTTTTGGTAAGGAAGGTTATAAAGAAGACATGAGAATGAGGCTTTTGTTAAAGGAAAAGTAATTTTTGTCTAGTTTTGATGTTTTTAAAGGTTGTTTTAAATTGAAGGAATAAAAAGAATGATAGATAAAACTGAATATATATAGAAAGTTTGAGAAACAAAGAATGGAACAAATTTTAAGAGGTTATTAAAGGTTTATGGAAATCTTATATGGTCAAAGCTGATTGAGATTGAATGGATCTGTTTATAAGTTTTTATTCAAATTAGCTTTAGTATTAATATGCTAATGTAAAGATAGAATTTGTTTTTCATTTTTGAATAAGATTTTCATATAGTATTAATAAGAGATAGTAAAAGATTTTTGTTTACCTTTTGAGTAAACTGCAAAAAAAGGAGGAGTAGGTTGGGTGCGGTGGTTCATGCCTGTAATCCCAGCAATTTGGGAGGCCGAGGTGGGTGGATCACCTGAGATCAGGAGTTTGAGACTAGCCTGGCCAACATGGTGAAACCCCATCTCTACTAAAAATGCAAAACATTAGCCGGGCA
>NW_012103009.1:185628-187119 GCF_000951045.1 Mandrillus leucophaeus | reverse complement strand
TAGAGACTAAAAGGGGTTCACTATGTTGGTCAGGCTGATCTCGAACTCCTGACCTCATGATCCGCCCACCTGGGCCTCCCGAAGTGCTAGGATTACAGGCGTGAGCCACTGTGCCTGGCCTGTTGATTCTATTTATGTTTTGCTTTCCAGATTCAAGAAAACATTTTTTTCTCTTAAGCTGTTATAGCTTATAGCAATTGGGTAAAGTATACTTTTGTGAGCAAAATGGAAATATTTACCTTTCTCTTTACCTGATTTCTCCAAATTCAGGAACTATTTGTGAGTTTTTCTATTTTGTGGCAATATAGTTATTTTCATAAGTTCAAAAAGAATCTGTTTTCTGGCTGGATGTGGGGGTTCATGCCTGTAATACTAGCACTTTGGGAGGCTGAGGTGGGAGGATTGCTTGAGCATGGGAGTTCAAGACCAGCCTGGGCAACATAGTGAGACCACATCTATATTTTTTAAAATTAAAAAAAAATCCATGTTCTTCTTTAACAGGACACAATTGGAGACACTGGTTATTTTACAAATGCTTTGACTGGATATAATTAGACTGCTTTGAAGAACTGAGGTTGATTTATAGAGCCAATAAAAAGCCCCTTGGAAAGATTGGCCTGGTAACTTGTATACACGGTTCCCTTACAGTAAGTAAAAAAATGTCACTTTATGATAGGCCCAGGAACCACAAGATATGTTGGAACCTGAAAGAGGAATTCACCCAGTTCGTACTGGTATTACAGGGATAGTCTGATGGCAAATATTTGGGTTGCCTTCCTAGACTCAAGATGCTTTTTTTTTTTGAGATGGGGTCTTGCTCTGTCGCCCAGGCTGAAATGTAGGGGCACGATCTCAGCTCTCTGCAAGCTCTGTCTCCCGGGTTCGCACCTTTCTCCTGCCTCAGCCTCCTGAGTAGCTGGAACTACAGGCACCTGCCACCACACCTTGCTAATTTTTTTTGTATTTTTAATAGAGACGGGGTTTCACCATGTTAGCCAGGATGGTCTTGATATCCTGACCTCATGATCCTCCCGCCTCGGCCTCCCAAAGTGCTGGTATTACAGGTATGAGCCACTGCGCCCGGCCTCAAGATGCTTTTAAAAGTCTAATCTGAGATGCCTTATGAAAAAGTTCTGGCAAAGCCAACTTTAAAAGAGCTTGAATGGCCAGTCACTATTATTACTGTACTTTATGCAAATAATCAGGCCAATTCTAATAAGACTAAAACTTATTTTGCAAATCTGTTGTTCTTACTGTGATTTGTCTTTTGTAGAAAAGGGGACTGGAGAGAGAAAAAATGTGTTTTGGAAGAAACTACAGTACCCCTGTTGTTAGATTCTGGACTGACTGTTGTTTTTGAGTTGTTACCATTTGCCTATAGTTTAAACTGAACCCTGCATTCTTTCCTTTCTCCAAGTCTCTAAACTAATGCTTTCAAGTTTTTTTCCCATTTTTCTGATTTAAAATCACTGGAAATTAAAATGGCTTTTC
>NW_012103009.1:177122-178053 GCF_000951045.1 Mandrillus leucophaeus | reverse complement strand
GGGGTGCGCTGCCGGCGCGTCCATCTGGAGCCGGAACAGAAAGCTGCTCGGTGGCCCAGAAATCTTTGAACCTGTAATTGGAGCTGTCACAGCTGGTCGGCGCTGTGAATTGGAGTTTAAAAGGAAACCATCAAAGGCCCTTTCTTCTCTTTCAACTGGAAGCTGGGAACTACCCCAGGACCGGCCCATTCTTCCCGAGAAGAGGCTGCCCAGGGTTGTAGGTGTTACGCAAAAGGTGGCACCTTCCCCCGGGCTCTGGAGGCCGCTCAGGTGTGCGCCCACGTGACAGCGGCCTCGGCCCAGCCCTGACCTCCCGGCCTGGAGGAGGGGATGCGTGTGCTGCCAGCTATGTTTGTTCAAAGCCAAGCTCTGCAGGCCATCCTGCCTTTTGGAGATGTGAGCTCTTTTTCGGCATTGACAGAGCCCCAATTGGAGGCAGCCTGCTGGGGTTCGGGAAGTGGCTCTGGACGCCTGGGGCATTGCTAATTTGGGACTAACGCCCACAGTCAGGAGAGGGCCTTGAAATGAGGGGCGTGGGTCTTGTCGTTCTGCACCTTGGACAAGGGATGGAAGAAGCCTCGGCGTGGGGAGTGTAGGGAGTCGCGCTGCTTCAGCGGGAACACGAGGCCCGAGTGGAGGGATTCTGCAGCAGTTCATGAGACGTGGGGATCCACCTTAGGCCCCCTGAGTAGTCTCCTCCTTCCCCACCCTTGTGGGCCTGCTCCATCCTCATCCCTTCAGTAACCACCTTGAGGCCCTGTGGTTGGTCCCACCTCTGAAAGGGCTCCGCTGGTCCCAGCTGGGCAGATACATGACCTGGCCAAGGGGGTGGCAGGCACCGACTGGGAGGTTCTTGTGGAACCCACTGGAGGGAGAGGAAGGCAGGAGGTTCCCAGAGAGGGGGGCGCAGCCTTTTTTTTTTTTTTTTTTT
>NW_012103009.1:173682-174687 GCF_000951045.1 Mandrillus leucophaeus | reverse complement strand
GTCAAATTGCCATTGTAATCTGAAGATGCTCCAGACGCTTCAGATTGAGGAGAGCTAGAAAAGCTAGTCTATGGATGACGCCAGACATTCACCTTTTTTTTCTTCTGTTTCCATAGAATTGTTTCTTGTTAAAGATCTGTTTGTGTGAATTATGTACGAGGTCCCAGCCCATCTGCAATGCCACTTCTTGGAATAGGATACAGCTGTTTAGCTGAACTGATCTAGTCACAGGACTAAGAGACTGATTCAAGAAAGTATGACATGATACATATATATTTTTTAGAGACAGGGTCTTACTCAGTCACCCAGAAAGTGGTGCGATCACAGCCCTCTGCAGCCTTGACTTCCCAGGCTGAGGTCATCCTGCTGTATCAGCCTCCCAGGCACAAACTGCCCTGCCTGTCTAATTTTTTATTTTTTGTAGCAGTGGGGTCTCCCTGTGTTGCCCAGGCTGGTCTGAACACCTGGGCTCAAGTGATCCTCCTGCCTCAGCTTCCCAAAATGCTGAGATTACAGCCATGAGCCACTGTGCCCTGCTGGGATGACATTTAAATTTGTCCTTTTCTGCTTATCCCAATTTCTTTTTCCCTCCCTTTGCCTATCTCTTATCTAACAATCTCTAACTCAAATCTCTTCAAAGCTATCAATTTTCTTTTTATATGGGCAACTTTCTGAAAGTCTCAAAGTGGGGACGGAAGGAAACCAAAATATTTCGCCCCAAAATGTATTTCCATGGCTAGGCATGGTGGCTCACACCTGTAATCCCAGCACTTCATGAGGCCAAGGTGGGCGGATCACCTAAAGTCAGGAGTTTGAGACCAGCCTGGCCAACATGGCAAGACCCCATCTCTACTAAAAATACAAAATTTAGCTGGGTATGGTGGCGCATGCCTGTAATCCCAGCCACTTGGGAGGCTGAGGCAGGAGAATCGCTTGAACCCAGGAGGCGGAGGTTGCAGTGAGCTGAGATTGCGCCACTGCACTCCAGCCTGGGTGACAGAGTGA
>NW_012103009.1:171198-173062 GCF_000951045.1 Mandrillus leucophaeus | reverse complement strand
GCCAGGCCTTCTCTGAGGCCTTCCCTTGCCTGATCTGGGAAGAGTAACAGAGTCTGACGCCTTTAAAGGGAACATTCACCATCTATTCTCTCAGGGCTGCTACCTGTGAGGTTTATCTGTAGAACAAGGTCACCTTTGCTAGCCAGGCCTCCTCTCCTCTCCCTCCCATAACCGGTCTTGCCACTGTCACCTGATTTTCCACCATAAACTGTTTATGGCTATGCTTTGAGCCCCTGTTCTTTCTGTACCCTCAGGATGGTATGTAAGCTTCTGAACCCCATTGGGAGGTAGGGGTCATCACCCTGGTTCTCCCTGTGTGCGTGAATAAATCTGTATGCCTTTTCTCTTAGTAACCTGGCTTTTGTCAGTTGATTTTCTGGGAATCTCCAGAGGGCAGAGGGCAAGTTTTCCCTTGGCCTCTACAGTCTCCAGTTTGTTTAATGGTCAAATGGAAATGACAAACGCGTATCTGAATGTTGACCTAGAAGAAAGAAGCTGAGGCAAAATTAACATAAGCAGAGGGTTTATTTGGGCCAAGCTTGAGGATTGCAACCTGGGAGCAGAGATTCAAGTTGCCCTGAATATACACCCTGATTGGCAACAGTTACAGTTGTTTTTCAAAGGAAAAGAGGTGGCTGGGTGCGGTGGCTCATGCCTGTAATCCCAGCACTTTGGGAGGCCAAGGCGAGCAGATCAGGGCAGATCAGACTTGAGGTCAGGAGTTTGAGACCAGTTGGGCCAACGTGGCGAAACCCTGTCTCTACTAAAAATACAAAAATTAGCCAGGCGAGGTGGCGTGTGCCTGTAATCTCAGCTACTTGGGAGGTTGAGGCAGGAGAATTGCTTGAATCTGGGAAGTGGAGGTTGCAGTGAGCCGAGAGTGTACCACTGCACTCCAGCCTGGGTACCAGAGCGAGACTCTGTCTCAAAAACAAAAACAAAAACGAAACAAAACAGATAACACTGGCTATACATTGTTCTTTCCTTTTGAGACAGAGTCTCGCTCTGTTGCCCAGGCTGGCGTGCTCACTGTACCCTCCGCCTCCTGGGCTCAAGTGATTCCTGTGCCTCAGCCTCCTGAGTAGCTGGGATTTACAGGTGTGAGCCATCACACCCGGCCTACATTGTTCTGTGTGTCACAAATTCCAAGAACATGAAGATAATGGTGAGGCAGCTGGTCTGGAACAAAGCGTCCTGAAACAATTGTCCCCAGCCGTTTTTGCGGAAGTGCGGGATTACTGAGGCCCCACACTCGTATCTCTTGGCCGCACACCCCGCCTAGTTCAGACTCTGCTCTGAGCTACCTCTTTTCTCATCAGTGTAAGAAAGAGCCGCACAGGGGCTTCGGCGGGGATTTCATTCTGTGTGGCTGAGGGCCCTGAGGTTGTGGTAGTAATTGGGCCCTGCCAGGGTGTACCTACCTCTCCATAGCCCCTGCCCTGCACAGTTTCCACTGCAGGTCTCCCCGGGACAGCCCCTCAGGGTGGCTCCTCCTAGGGTGGTTCCCGGGGGCAGCGCCTTGACGCTGGGTTCCCCCACAAACTCAGATTGCCCCCCGGGACACCTGACCTCAGGCGGAGCAGGACCTGGGCTCCTGATGGGGAGCGCTTTCCCTGGTCACTGCCCCTGCAGCCAGTGGGAAGGTGGACAGAGCTCTGGAAGAGCCTCTGGGGACCAGGGTGAGGGTTCGGGACTCGACTTTCGCGGAGGCCCAGCCGTGTGTGGGGAGCTGGCATTTTCCCGAGGAAACGTGAAAGCTCCAAGACAAGAGGCCACGTGGGAGCAAAGTTGGAAGGGACCCCCGGAGACGGGGTGGGAAGGGGCTGGGCTTGAGGCTGCTGCTGACCTCGTGGGGAGCAGGCGG
>NW_012103009.1:159806-170058 GCF_000951045.1 Mandrillus leucophaeus | reverse complement strand
TATTTTAGTAGAGACAGGGTTTTACGGTGTTAGCCAGGATGGTCTCGATCTCCTGACCTTGTGATCCGCCTGCCTGGGCCTCCCAAAGTGCTGGGATTACAGGCGTGAGCCACCGCGCCCGGCTTGGGGGCACAGTCTTGAGCGGATGAGAGCGGCATCCATTGCCCACAAGAACCATGGCAGGTGTGAGGTGGCTGCTGTGTGGCACTGAAAGCTCCTGTGCTTGGGCAGACGGCAGCTCCTGAACCTTCTCCGAAGCCCATCTGTGCACTTCCTTGTAAAATCCAGTTTTAGCAAGGACCTGCCACCCTCAATACCTGATTACTCTTTATGTAACCACCCAGTGGGTTCACTTTGCCCACTGCCTGCACAGAGCTGATTTATCAAGACAGGGGAACTGCAATAGAGAAAGAGTAATTCACACAGAGCCGGCCTTATGAGAGACCGGAGTTTTATTATTACTCAAATCAGTCTCCCTGAGCATTCGGGGAGCAGAGTTTTGGAGGATAATTTGGTGAGTGGCGGAAGGCCAGTGAGTTGAGAATGCCGATTGGTTGGGTCGGAGATGAAATCATGGGAAGTTGAAGTTGTCTTCTTGTGCTGAGTCAGTTCCTGGGTGGGGGCCACAAATGAGATGAGCCAGTTTATGGATCTGGGTGGGGCTGGCTGATCCATCAAGTGCAGGGTCTGCAAAATATCTCAAGCACTGATCTTAGGAGCAGTTTAGGGAGGGTCAGAATCTTGTAGCCTCCAGCTGCCTGACTCCTAAACCGTAATCTCTCTCGTGGCTAATTTGTTAGTCCTGTAAAGGCAGACTAGTCCCCAGGGAAGAAGGAGGTTTGTTTGGGGAAAAGGGCTGTTATCGTCTTTGTTTTAAACTGTAAACTAAGCTCCTCCCAAAGTTAGTTCAGCCTATGCCCAGGGAGGAACAAGGACAGCTTAAAGGTTAGAAGCAAGATGGAGTTGGTTAGGTTAGATCTCCTTCACTGCTTCAGTCATAGTTTTGCAAAGGCGGTTTCAATCATATCTGGTCAGGTTTCTCACCCTCCACCGCCTGGCAGGTGATGTTGGTCACCCTGGCCCGTCCTCAGCACGAATCTTGTTAGGTTGGTTTAGCCAGAATCCTCTTCACGCCTGAGGATTTCCCTTAGTACATTAACATCCCTGCCCCCACCCTGCTGACCCAGGCTGTATTTGGGGTTCAGTCCAGTCTCTCTCCCCGGCTGCTAAATCCCCTTCCAGTGGTCTCTATACCTCTGGCGATGGTCCTGAATGACGTGTGCCTGACGGTGCTTTAACAAGTGTCATTGGGCCACTTTTCTCTCTGATGTGCTGCCCTTAAGCTCTCTGCCCAGGCTGGCTGCAGGCATCCTCCAGCCTCTGGCCACTGAGCTTGCTGTTTCCCCAATCTGGAATCCTGCTCCCTGGACTCCTTCAGGCCCACCACTGTGGCACTCTCTCAGGAGGCCGGCCTGGCCCCCAAGCTCTCTCTCCCACTCCTCTGCCCAGGCATGAGCTTGTGAAAGGAAAATAAATCTTAGGGCCCCCAAATCACTAAGCTAAAAGGAAGAGTCAGCTGGGAACTGCTGAGGGCAAACCTGCCTCCCATTGTACCCAAAGTCACCCGTCTGCTCACTGAGATAGATGCATAGATGCGTATCTGATCTACTTATGACCTGGGAGTCCCCTCCCTGCTTCCAGTTGTCCTGCCTTTCTGAACCAAAGCAATGTTCATCTTATGTATGTTCATTGATGTCTTGTGTCTCCCTAAAATGTATAAAATGAAACTGTGCTCTGACCACCTTGGGTACATGTTGTCAGGACCCCCTGAGGCCGTGTCACGAACATGCGTCCTCAACCTTTGCAAAACAAACTTTCTAAATTAACTGAGACCGTCTCAAATATTCGGGGTTCACATTTTGGTAACCACGCAGGATTCCGAGTGGAGTGCCCCTGATTTGGACAAACCTCCTATCAGTGCTTGGTACCAGCGTGAGCTAACTTTATGGCTCAAACCAGTAGGACAATTTGCTGAGGTCCGGGAGCATCCTCTCCAGAGAATCCCTGATCTTCCAAAATTTGGTTAAGATCTAAAGTTTATTTGCTGTACAACTCCCTTCTTTTTGGAGTTTTTCTTGCTTCCAACAAGGAAGGCAAGATTTCCTGCTTCCACGATGATGTAAGGGAGGTCACTGCTTTATGCAGTTTGACCTCGATCCCAGCAGGGAAGGCGAGCTCAAGTTTTTTCCTGCCTCTAGGATGGTAGAGAGCCATCTTCAGCCTGAGACCCATCCCTAGGTAAGCAGCCAAATTGGGGTTTGTCTTGGCTCACGTTTAACCATCAGCTGGTCTTAATTTCCCCCATTAGACCCTTCTGCGATCATATTATTGGGTTTTTTGTTGTTGTTTGTTCTGGTCTTTCTCCCATCAGATTTGACCAACTGTACCTGACGTAGTCCAATCTCAGTGAGAATTCCAAATTATGGATAACAAAGCCTGTCTAATTTGGCTCAAATTCTATGCAGCTGCAGAAGAGGGAAAATCAACAAAACAAAGAAAACCAGAAACCGCGCACTTGGTCTCTGCGTTTTTTTTTTTTTTTTTTTGAGACGGAGTCTCACTCTGTCACCCAGGCGGGAGTGCAGTGGCTGGATCTCAGCTCACTGCAAGCTCCGCCTCCCGGGTTTACGCCATTCTCCTGCCTCAGCCTCCCGAGTAGCTGGGACTACAGGCGACCGCCACCTCGCCCGGCTAGTTTTTTTTTTTTTTAGTAGAGACGGGGTTTCACCGTATTAGCCAGGATGGTCTTGATCTCCTGACCTCGTGATCCGCCCGTCTCGGCCTCCCAAAGTGCTGGGATTACAGGCTTGAGCCACCGCGCCCGGCGGTCTCTGCGTTTTTAAAACAAGTTCTTTCATTTATTTTATTTCACCCCGTACCTCCTTCCCCCATTTGCCATCTGTAGTACCAGAGAATCTACAGAAGGATTCTAATGACTTGAACCCCTTTAAATAATTCAGAACAGGCCGGGCACCGTGTCTCATGCCTGTCATTCCAGCACTTTGGGAGGCCGAGGTGGGCAGATCACCTGAGGTCAGGACTTCGAGACCAGCCTGGCCAACATGGGGAAACCCCGTCTCTACTAAAAATATAAAAAAATTAGCCGGGTGTGGTGGTGGTGGGTGCCTGTAGTCCCAGCTACTCGGGAGGCTGAGGCAGGAGAATGGCATGAACCCGGGAGGTGGAGGTTGCAGTGAGCCCAGACTGTGCCATTGCACTCCAGCCTGGGCAACAAGAGTCAGACTCTGTCTTAAAAAAAAAAAAAAATTCAGAACAAAGGCATCACTCGCTCCTTTTGGGGTGCCCTGTTTTCTCTGTGGAGTTTCAAGTCATAGCTAGATTCTTCTTCAGTCTAAAGCTCTGTTTTCGTGTATTGCATGACCTGACCTTTTTGGCTTTAGGGGTACCAGAGATGACCTTGAACTGTGAGAGGATTTGACCTTGGCATGTGTAATTGTGGACAACAGCTACAAAGTTAGGGGTGGCTGAGCACAGTTTACAGGAAGTAGCCTTGGCTGTTTTTTTGTTTTTTTTTTTCTCTCGTAGAAAGTTGTTGTTTAATGATCCTAATTCTAGTTTAGAGATGCATTCTTTTTTTTTTTTTTTTTTTTGAGACAGAGTCTCACAATCTTGCCCAGGCTGGAGTGCAGTGGCGCGATCTCGGCTGACTGCAAGCTTTGCCTCCCAGGTTCACGCCATTCTCCTGCCTCAGCCCCCCGAGTAGCTGGGACCACAGATGCCCGCCACCACGCCCGGCTAATTTTTTGTATTTTTTTATAGAGACGGGGTTTCACCGTGATAGCCAGGATGGTCTCAATCTCCTGACCTTGCCATCCACCCGCCTTGGCCTCCCACAGTGCTGGGATTCCAGGCGTGAGCCACCGCGCCCGGCCGGTGATGCGTTCTAAAGGGCCTTCTCTATTGCTTTTTCTCCCAAAATTAATCCTGATTTTGCTCGTCTATGTGTATTTGAGGAAGTGAACTGTTGTTTTCATAGGTAAATGAGAGACTAAGTTTTCTCAGCTCTGAAGAGAAAGGGCATTTTGCTCCTCCCAGCCGAAAGGCGCCCCTGGGTGACTGGTGGGGGCCTCATGGGAGTGTCTGGGAGGCTGATCCCCACGATGTGCATCGGTCCTGCAGGGAATCTCCAAAAACAATTAATGTTAAAACAGGCTGGTCCAGGAAACACATATGAGGGCTGATCGCCCAGTGTTTTGAGCTCCCAGAGGTCATCGGCCTCTGGAGAGAGAAACTGAGACATGTAAGAGGGTAGAAATGACTCGGGGGTGACACACTGTGGAGTCCTGCCCGCAAGCAGCACGCTTTGATCCACCACACAAAAACCCTGGTCCACAGCTCAGTTCCTCCTTTTCAGAAAAATAGTGGGGGCCAGGTGCAGTGGCTAACACCTATAATCCCAGCACGTCAGGAGGCTAAGGCGCTGGAAGACTTGAGGTCAGGAGTTTGAGGCCAGCCTGGACAACATGGTGAAACCCCATCTCTAAAACACAACAAAACAAAACAAAAAAGCCCCCAAAATTAGCTGGGTGTGGTGGCAGGCACCTGTAGTCCCAGCTACTCAGGAGGCCAAGGCAGGAGAATCACTTGAACCTGGGAGGCAGAGTCACATTGACCTGAGATTGAAAGGACACAAAGACACAAAAATGCGTACCCGCTCCCCCGCTACACCCTATTGCTAAACCCTTTGTTCTGCTCTCTAATCTCTGCACGTACCACACGTACCAGAGATTTCGTAAGTTCTGTAAGTACCTGTTTTTCTTTCTGAGGCCGGGTCACAAGACGTGTTTAAGTAAGATAAACTCATGCTGCCATAAACCGGTTGTGCAACCTGACACAATATGATTAACTGCCTTTGTGTAAAACTGCTCTCCCGCCTCAAGGGTTGAACCGACATATCAGAAATGGCGGGAACCAATCATAGTTAGCCAAATCGTCTTGTTTAAACACTAGCCAATCATACATCTGATTTGTATAATAATTCTATGCCCACTTTCCTTAGCATATATAACACTGTTTGGAGCTCAGGGGGGGAGCTCTCCTGCCCGTCTCGTTTCACGAGCGAGTGAGAGTTCCAGGTTTGAACCTGTAATAAAGATCCTTGCTGCTTAGCTTTGACTCTGGACTCTGGTGGTCTTCTTCGGGGAATAAACGGTCTGGGCATAACAAGATCATGCCACTGCACTGCATTCTAGCCTGGGTGACAGAGTAAGGCTCTGTCTCAAAAACAAAATAATAATTAATTAATTAATTTTTTAAAAAGTGGGAAACAGGTAATCTAAGAATGAGAGAAGAAGAAGAAAAATCCCCTTTTGAGCACTCCGTAGGTTTTAAAGCTCCTTTGCTTTGCAGAGTTTATGTAAAAATGGAAGAAATATGGTCTTTGTACACATTTACATTAAGGAAAAAGAGCTCTAAGGTCAACCTGCAAACTACAGGGTTCCTAAGTCGTCTTTTTCTCTATTTTCTTTTCTGCCTGTTTTAAATCTGCTGTTATTTATTTATTTATTTAATTTTGGAGACACAGTCTCACTCTGTCGCTCAGGCTGGAGTGTAGAGGTGCAATCTCGCCTCACTGCAAACTCTGCCTCCCAGGTCCAAGTGATTCTCCTGGCTCAACCTCCCAAATAGCTGGGATTACAAGCACCCACCATCATGCCTGGCTAATTTTTGTATTTTTAGTAGAGATGGGGTTTCGTCATGTTGGCAAGCCTGGTCTTGAACTCCTGACCTCAGGTGATTCCCTGCCTTGGCCTCCCAAAGTGCTGGCATTGCAAGTGTGAGCCACCACGCCCAGTCAATGTTTTTATTAAGATAAAAACCACTGTTTCTAACGAACAGATTTTTTTTTTTTGCATGCAGGTGAATTTGTGTTTATGTCATGGTTAAAGTTCTGAGGTAAAAGCTGTAAGATCTGTGTGTGTGTGTGTGTGTATGTGTGTGTATATATTTAAAAGGCCTTTATAATTTCTAGAATTTTATGTTTAATTGGTAATTAAAATCCATTTTAATTTCCCTCTAGCACACCAGACTTTTTCTCTCTGTACTTTATGATGTAAATTTTGCTATTTGATTTTCACCTGAGTTGTTGCCTTTAATATGCAAATTTAAGGCTATTTAGCTGACAACTGCCTAGGGTAGTGAAACAGGTTATTAAGAATTTGAAAGTCAGCCCGGCAAGGTGGCTGAAGCCTGTAATCCCAGCACTTTGGGGGGCTGAGGCGGGCAGATCACAAGGTCAGGAGATCGAGACCATCTTGGCTAACATGGTGAAACCCCGTCTCTACTAAAAATACAAAAAAAATTAGCCGGGCGTGATGGCATGCGCCTGTAGTCCCAGCTACTCGGGAGGCTGAGGCAGGAGAATGGCGTAAACCCGGCAGGCGGTAGTCCCAGCTACTCGGGAGACTGAGGCAGGAGAATGGCATGAACCTAGGAGGTGGAACTTGCAGTGAGCCAAGATCACACCACTGAACTCCAGCCTGGACGACAGAGCGAGACTCCGTCTCAAAAAAAAAAAAAAAGAATTTGAAAGTCTAAGATACGTAAGTAAAGATCTTTTTGAATCTATAAAATGTACTTCTACTGGCATGCCTAATACATCTGTGTATTTATGTGTTGTGTTTACAATGTTTCACTACTGAATTTATTAAGAGCTCTAATTAATTGATTTAAGAAAATAGCCAGGTGCAGTGGCTCACGCCTGCAATCCCAGCACTTTGGGAGGCTGAGGTGGGCAGATCACGAGGTCAGGAGTTCGAGACCAGCCTGGTCAACATGGTGAAACCCCATCTCTACTAAAAATACAAAAAATTAACCGCGTTTGCGTCAAATACTTTATTAGGAAAAAAGAAAAGACTAGTCAAATGCTTTTTCAACTTTACATAACTTATGTACAATCTTTAATAAATAAGCTAGCAAATTATTGGTAAAGTAATATTAGAAAATGTCTTAAGAATTGCCAGCATGCATTTTTGTTTGCATTTATTGGTCAAGCAATTTCATACTTATCCCTGCCAAATACTATAAGTTGTCAAAATTGGCATAGGGGTTACATAGATTACCCTAACTCTAACCCTAACTATAAACCCAACCCTTGTGTAATTGTTCATGTAATTTTTAATAAGTAAGACATTGATATTGGTTTAATGAAAATAGCTACATCTTGAATTTAGTAAGATTACCATAACTTGTAATCTTGTGGCTTTAGGTGATCTAGTCCACAGGCCATAAGGTTTGTTTTGGCAAAGGATTGTTACCGTCTTTGTTTCAAAGCTAAACTATGAACTAAGTTCCTCCTAAAGTTTGTTCAGCCTACACCCAAGAATGAACAAAGATAACTTGGAGGTTAGAAGCAAGATGGAGTCAATTAGGTCAAATCTTTTCACTGTCTCAGTTATAATTTTGCAAATGGTGGTTCTATAACTTTAAATGATGTCTATTGCAGTTTTCATAAATTTTCATAAATAATCTAGGTAAATGATTAAAATAAAATAATTAGGTAAAGGTAATGGTACAAGTAATTGCAGATAAACTCATCATAATTTAGAATCTAAAGTTGTATTAATTTTTTTTTTTGAGACAGAGTCTTTCTCTGTCACCTAGGCTGGAGTGCAGTGGCACAATCTCGGCTCACTGCAACCTCCACCTCCCAGATTCAAGCAATTCTCCTGCCTCAGCCTCCCGAGTAGCTAGGATTACAGGCATGCACCACCACGCCCATCTAATTTTTTGTATTTTTAGTAGAAATGAGGTTTTACCATGTTGGCCAGGCTGGTCTTGAACTCCTGACTTCAGGTGATCTGCCCTCCTTGGCCTCCCAAAGTGCTGGGATTACAGGCATGAGCCATTGCACCCAACCTAAAGTTATATTAAATTAAATAATGGATATTTCATTATTTGGGTATTTTCCAATAAAAATATGTTGTAGGAAAACATTCTTTCTAAAAAAGGTGTGTCCTTTTTAAAATGGTGAACAATTTTTGTCTAATTGAAAGTGCATTTAAAAGTTATATATAAAACAAGGGAAAAGGAACCAGGAAATAAGAGAGATGTAAAGAAAGCAAAAAATAAAGAGTTTTATTTTTTGTAACAAAGCTTAAAAAGAAATAATGTAATATGAGAAAGAATCTTGTATGGTAAATTTAGTCTTATGTACAATGACTGGTTGTTTAAGAAAGAGGGATATTCAAGACAAACCAGAAAGTTCAAGCATGTCATGAATGGTCTGTGTAAGTCACAACAAGAGGATTTGTTTAAAAAACCCAAAAATTTTTATATGATCAAGTTGTCTATAATTAAAGGGAAATTACATGGTCTTTCTAGAGATTGGGCTTGATGTAAAAAAAAATTTACACACTAAATAATTGGATAGAACAATGAAATGTTCTTAAAGGATTAATTGACTTAATAAATTATAAGAGATTTAATTTTTTTAATGCAACGTTCAACTTTTATTGCATCTTGCTGTTTTTGTTTTCTCTCCCCTTTTAAAGGATGCAAAATAGTAATGCTCTCCTTAAACTCATTATCAGCTCATATAAGTTTTTTTCCTTGAGTTCTGTTTTTTGTGGCTTGATGCTAACAATGTTTTCTTAAAGGTCTAAAGGAAATGTTTTCTTCCAACATAATATTCTGTGCAGTGCAGAAGGTCTTTTCTTTTACCTTCTGGTAAATGGCCTAACACATTTTATGGTTTATCAAAACAATTCCTATGCCATTATTATTAAGTTGTGATTTGCTTAGGAAGAAACTGAGATTTTAAAAAAATGTTTTAAATTAAAGATATTACATCTGTATATCCTTCTGTATATAGTTTTAAAGTCCTTATGGCATTGAGTTATAGGACTTTGACTCCCGGGCCTAAAAAGGACACCAAGTCCTGCTAAATCTTAAACACTGACAGCAATTCAAGCCTCATTTTCGGGCCTGGTAGAAGGTGCCAATCAAAATAAACTGCATTCCTGAGACACAGAAACTGAAGCTATTCAACTCCTGAAGGCCCAAGGATGAGTGTGGAAGAGGTGGACATGTGAGGGTGTAAGGGCCGATTTGAGAGATAAATAAGTTCAGTTTCTCTGTAAATTAATCATTACTGTCAAAGGCACATGGATGCAAGACTGGAATATGAGCCCTGTGTCAGATTAACAGGTTTTCTTGAAGCTTTAACTGACTCCTTAATAAAGGTTATAAAAGGCTTGTGGAAGTTGTATGTTATGGTCAAGATTAAAATTTTACAGATTGTTTATAAAATTTTGAAAAACAAATTTAACTGGCTTCATGCTGTTTTTTTGTTAGGGTTTATTGTTTGGAAAATTAAGTCTTCTCTCTCAAAGAATGAAAGTTTTTGCCTTTTTTTTTTTAAATCCTTGAGCTTGATTTACTTGAATTACTTGATTTGCTTGAATCCTTGAATTACTTATTTTGCAATGCCCTGTGATATCAAGTGTTTTAAACCTTTGATATTTGACAAACTTTCCAAAATCAAAGTATAAATTATGTCTTTTTCTGACCAAATTAATCCTTTAAGATATTAGTTTTCCTGAAGTCAAAAGAATGACATAGTTTGGCTTATTTGGTATAAAAATTATATAGAAAGTGTGCTTTCCTTTAAGGAATCAAACTTGACTTATGGAGCCAATAAAAGCCCCGAGGGAAAACTGACCTTAGACCTTTTCCACAGTCCCTGTACAGCATAAAGAATGTAAAGTCGAGTCCCTGTGGTAATTAGACCTTGTCCACAGTCCCTGTACAGCATAAAGTAAAGAATGTAAAGTTGAGTCCCTGTGGCAATTAGACCTTGTCCACAGTCCCTGTACAGGGTAAAGTAAAGAAAATGTAAAGTCAAGTCCCTGTGGTAAGTAAAGAATGTCGCTTTCTGGCTGGGTGTGGTGGCTCATGCCTGTAATCCCAGCACTTTGGGAGGCCGAGGCGGGCAGATCACAAGATCAGAAGATTGAGATCACCCTGGCTAACATGGTGAAACCCTGTCTCTACTAAAAAATGAAATTAAAAAAAAAATTAGCTGGGCGTGGTGGTGGGTGCCTGTAGTTCCAGCTACTCAGGAGGCTGAGGCAGGAGAATGGCATGAACCCAGGAGGCAGAGCTTGCAGTGAGCCAAGATTGCACCACTGCACTCCAGCCTGGGTGACAGAGCAAGACTCCATCTCAAAAA
>NW_012103009.1:157694-158641 GCF_000951045.1 Mandrillus leucophaeus | reverse complement strand
CGTGTTAGCCAGGATGGTCTCAATCTCCTGACCTTGTGATCCACCTGCCTTGGCCTCCCAAAGTGCTGGGATTACAGGCGTGAGCCACCGCGCCCAGCCAAGCTATGCTTTCTTAAAGCCCTGGGAACTGAAGATAGACAGCTTAAACTTCAGAAGAAAATAACAGCAACCTATTTACATACACAAGCCACTTTCATGCCTGCCTACTGATGTATGGACTTCAGAGTAATGTGGCCTATATTGATTTTCCAGGATTGTTCTCTTGTGTGTTATTGTTTTTCTCCCTTCCTTCCCCTATTTTCTCTTCACAGGACATGAGACTTCACAACTTGTTAAAAATGAGCTTTCATAATAACTCGAGACCTACCTATCCAGGAATAAGCCATCCTGGCCACGAGAGATCAGACAAAACCTGTGACCAGAGACTCATTTTCTTACGAAACACTTTCTCCGGAAGATTTTAAAAACGAAAAAGAGGAAATGTGAAAGGAAAATAAGTCTTGGGGCTCCAAAATCACTAAAGTATAGGGAAAAGTCAAGCTGGGAACTGCTTAGGGCAAAACGGCATCCCATTGTATCCAAAGTCACCCCTCTGATCGGTGAGATCAATGCATATCTGATTGTCTCCTTGGGAGAGGCTAGTCAGAAGCTCAAAAGAGCGCAACCATCTGTCTCTTCTCTACCTACAAGGTGGAAGCCCCTCCCCGCTTCCAGTTGTCCTGCCCTTGCTTTAAGTTGTCCCGCCTTTCTGGACCGAACCAATGTTCATCTTATGTATGTTGACTGATGTCTCATGTCTCCCCAAAATGTATAAAATGAAACTGTGGGCTGGGCGCGGTGGCTCAAGCCTGGAATCCCAGCACTTTGGGAGGCCAAGACGGGCGGATCACGAGGTCAGGAGATCGAGACCATCCTGGCTAACACGGTGAAACCCCGTCTCTACTAAA
>NW_012103009.1:150559-151814 GCF_000951045.1 Mandrillus leucophaeus | reverse complement strand
TCAAAAAAAAAAAAAAAAGTCACTTTCTGACAGGCCCAGGGACACTAAGATTATCTTGGGACTTCAAGAAGAGAGGAATTCACCCAACTCATAGGTATTTGATGATACCAATCCATGGCTGGGCTTGACGTTTAAAAAGTCTTATCTGAGATTCCATCTATGGAACAAAATTCCATCAAAGCCAATTTAAAAGCCTATGTAAAAAAAAAAAATTATTCTTGCCACACTGTATACAAAGAATCAGGCCAAGTATAATAGAACAAATCAATCTCACCTGGAGAGAGAAAAATTGTGTTTCAAAAACTATAGTACACCTGTTGTTAGATTCTAGTCTTGCCTAATGTTTTTCAATTTTTATTATTTTCTACAGTTTGGACAGAATTCTAATTTTTCTTGGCTACAAGTTTTCAAAATAATGTTTTCAATTTTTTTCTTCTGGTTTCCTCCATTTTTCTTTATCTTTTTCTTTTTTTTAGATGGAGTCTCACTCTGTCACCAGGCTGGTGTGCAGTGGCACGATCTTGGCTTGCTGAAACCTCACTTCCCAGGTTCAATGATTCTCCTGCCTCAGCCTCCCAAGTAGCTGGGACCACAGGTGCCCACCACCACACCCAGCTAATTTTTTTGTATTTTTAGTAGAGACGGGGTTTCACTGTGTTAACCAGGATGGTCTTGATCTCCTGACCTTGTGATCCACCCGCCTTGGCCTCCCAAAGTGCTTGGATTACAGGCATGAGCCCCCGTGCCTGGCAATTTTTTTTGTATTTTTAGTAGAGACGGGGTTTCACCATATTGGCCAGGATGGTATCGATCTCTTGACCTTGTGATCTGCTCACCTTGGCCTCCCAAAGTGCTGGGATTACAGGCGTGAGCCACTGAGCCTGGCCTCCCCCATTTTTCTTAATTTGAAGTCACTGAAAACTAAGCTATGCTTTCTTTTTTTTGAGACGGAGTCTCGCTCTGACGCCCAGGCCGGAGTGCAGTGGCGCTATCTCGGCTCACTGCAAGCTCCGCCTCCCGGGTTCACACCATTCTCCTGCCTCAGTCTCCAGAGAAGCTGGGACTACAGGCGCCGCCACCATGCCCGGCTAATTTTTTTTTGTATTTTTAGTAGAGACGAGGTTTCACCGTGTTAGCCAGGATGGTCTCAATCTCCTGACCTTGTGATCCACCTGCCTTGGCCTCCCAAAGTGCTGGGATTACAGGCGTGAGCCACCGCGCCCAGCCAAGCTATGCTTTCTTAAAGCCCTGGGAA
>NW_012103009.1:143203-149774 GCF_000951045.1 Mandrillus leucophaeus | reverse complement strand
AAAAAAAAAAAAAACACAAAACAAAACAAAAAAGAAACTGTGCTCTGACCACCTTGGGCACAAGTCATCAGGACCTCCTGAGGTCATGTCACAAGCACGTGTCAACTTTGGCAAATAAACTTTCTAAATTAACTGAGATCTGTCTCAGATATTCAGGGTTCACTAGCTGCTGCTCCCCACCTCCTGGATGGCCTGAGTTAGGCAAGTCCCCATGGATGCTTTCTCACCAGCAAGCGTATTACAATAGTCCTGTTATCGGAAAGGGGTCCTGATCCAGACCCCAAGAGAGAGTTCTTGGATTTTGTGCAAGAAAGAATTTGAGGCGAATCCCTAGTGTAAAGTCAAAGCAAGTTTATGAAGAAAGTAAAGGAGTGAAAGAATGGCTACTCCATAGACAGCAACGCTGAGGGCTGCTGGCTGCCCATTTTTATGGTTATTTCTTGATGATGTGCTAAACAAGGGGTGGATTGTTCATGCCTCCCTTTTTAGACCATATAGCCTAACTTCCAGACATTGCCATGGCATCTGTAAACTGTCGTGGTGCTGGTGGGAGTGCAGCAGTGAGGATGGCCAGAGGCCACTCTCATCACCATCTTGGTTTTGGTGGATTTTGTCCGGCTTCTTTGTGGCAACCTGTTTTATCAGTGAGGTCTTTCTTTCCTTCTTTTTTTTTTTTTTGAGATGGAGTCTTGCTCTGTCGCCCAGGCTGGAGTGCAGTGACGCGATCTCGGCTCACTGCAAGCTCCGCCTCCCGGGTTTACGCCATTCTCCTGCCTCAGCCTCCCGAGTAGCTGGGACTACAGGTGCCCACCACCGCGCCCGGCTAGTTTTTTGTATTTTTTAGTAGAGATGGGGGTTTCACCGTGTTAGCCAGGATGGTCTCGATCTCCTGACCTCGTGATCCGCCCGTCTCGGCCTCCCAGAGTGCTGGGATTACAGGCGTGAGCCACCGCCCCGGCCAGCGAGGTCTTTCTTAACTGTGTTCTTGTGTCATCTCCTATCTCTTCCTGTGACTTAGAATGCCTTATCATCTGGAAATTCAGCCCAGTAGGTCTCAGCCTTATTTTACACAGCCCCTATTCACGATGGAGTTGATCTGGTTCAGATGGCTCTGACAGTACCTACTTCATTGTGTTGGTGGGAGGAGTAAATGCATCGACATGAGCCAGATGCTTAGCGAGGGCTGCATGTGGCACACCGGTGTTGTTATCATGGTTACTGTCATCATGCAGTGATGGGTGGTACTGGGTCAGGCCATGAGAACCTCCAGACAGGGGGGTCTGCCAGAGAAGGGGGCATTTAGCTGAGACCTGAGGCCTGATAGGGATTATTTGGGTGAGGAGACTACAAGACTGCTGAAGACAACTTTTCAGGTGAGTTACGACCAAGGGTCAGGCTTTGTTACAGTCTCATGTGCAAGGTGAAGGCCCTGATGGACCCCTTTGAAGATTCACTCAGGGAAGGAACAAGAACCACCATCAGCCTCGACACAGAAACACCCTGTGGTTACAGGTCACTTGGCCTGTGAGTGACAGTCATCCGCTGGGTGGGTGCCCAAAAGCAAGCCCAATAGTTCACAAGATTACCATTTTATCAGGAATGCTACTTTTTCTCTCTCTCTCTTCCTTTCTTTCTAAATTTTATTTTGGCTGGATACGGTGGCTCACGCGTGGAATGCCAATACTTTGGGAGGCCAAGATGGGCGGATCACTTGAAGTTGGGAGTTCGAGACCAGCCTGACCAACATGGAGAAACCCCGTCTCTACTAAAAATACAAAATTAGCCGGGAGTGGTGACGGGCGCCTGTAATCCCAGCTACTCGGGAGGCTGAGGCAGGAGAGTCAAGTGAAACTCCGTCTCAAAACAAAAAAAGAATATTTTATTTTTTTGAGAAAGAGTCTCAGTCACTCAGGCTGGAGTACAGTGGTGCGATCACAGCTCACTGCAACCTCTGCCTCCTGGGTTCAAGCGATTCTCCTGCCTCAGCTGCCTGAGTAACAGGGACTACAGGTGCGTGCCACCACGCCCTGCTAATTTTTATACTTTTAGTAGAGACAGCGTCTGACCATGTTGGCCAGGCTGGTCGCAAACTCCTGTCCTCAAGTAATCCGCCTGCCTTGACCTCCCAAAGTGCTGGAATTACAGGTGTGAGCCATTGCACCCAGCTTTCCTTTTTTTGAGATAGGGTCTTGCTGTGTCGCCCAGGCTGGAGTGCAATGGCACAATCTCAGCTCACTGCAGCCTCGACTTCCTGGGCTCAGGCGATCCTCCAACGTCAGCCTCCCAGATAGCTGGGACTGCACAGGTGCCCGCCACCAAGCCTGGTTAATTTTTTGTATTTTTAGTAGAGATGGGGTTTCACTGTGCTGCCCAGGGTGATCTTGAACCCCTGGGTTCAAGCCACCTGCCTGCCTCGGCCTCCCAAGGTGCTGGGACTACAGGTTTCAGCTACCTTGCCCAGCCTAGACATGCCAGTTTCTTCTCAGAAGGAAGTTCTGCACTGATCACGTTCTTTTCCAGTGGTTTATTTTTATTTTTTATTTTTGAGACGGAGTCTCACTCTGTTGCCCAGGCTGGAGTGCAGTGGCACGATCTTGGCTCAACACAACCTCTTCCTCCTGGGTTCAAGCGATTCTCTTGCCTCAGCCTCCTGAGTAGCTGGGATTACAGGCACGTGCCACCACGCCCGGCTAATTTTTGTATATTTAGTGGAGATGGGGTTTCACCACGTTGGTCAGGCTGGTCTCAAACTCCTGACCTCGTGATCTGCCCACCTCGGCCTCTCAAAGTGCTGGGATTACAGTTGTGAGCCACTGCGCTCGGCTTTTCCAGTGCTTTCAAGGAACTAGGCAGAGCCCAGAAGGAAGCTCTTCTAAAGCAGATCTATGCCCTGAAGTGGCTGCAGAGAGCAGCCTCCAGAACTGGTGTTTGTGGCAGCCAAAACCTCCCCAGTGCAAAGCCCATGGCAGATCTGGCCATGACGGGAGGAGAGGCAGCCATCATTGCACAGGTCCAGGAGCTCAAGGAACTCAAGGTCTGTGGGGTGAACCCATGAGTAGGTCAAAGTCCAGTCTTTCAGGGCAGGGCAGGGGTAACGTTAACCCGGCAAGAGACAACAGACACCAAACTCATTGCACCATTTTGCAAATCTCATTCAGCCAAGTCCAGAGGAATGGGTATTGGAGGAAAATGATCCTAAATCAGGTGGAACGGAGGCAATCATCACGGGTCCTGGATTGGAAGGGCTGGTGGGTTGTCTGGGAGGGGATTGCTTGTGCTGTGGTTCTTAAAACCAAGGCCCATGCAGCCCAGGGGAATGAAGGTAACATACTAGAAACTCCTTGGTTTACAGGGGAAAAGGCATCCAAAGCCTGAAGGAGACAAGAATGGATCGTGCTTCACCCGCTCTGCCATCCCCTAACTGTCCCGTGAGATGGCCTGCAGGACACCCCCACCAAGACGTTAAGGGGCATACTGTGAAGCGGGGAGGAGAGTGACGGCACCCTGAGCAAGCTCTCGGGAGGCTGCTGGGGACGAACGGGACAATGCTGCCAGGAAACAGGTGAGGAGACCCTGGGTGGGCTGAGGTCACATGGTCGGCCGGGCAGGCGCGGTCACCGTGCTGGGCAGGCAGAGTGGTGGCCTCACAGACCGTGGACTCATTTGCCAAGGAGTTGCCCTCCAGGACAAAAGCAGAGGGCAGCACAGGGGTGAAGGGGCAGCAGTGGTGGAAAAACCCTGGGTCTCAGGCCTGGGCTTGCTCGCAGGGCAGGGGGTTTGAAGTTCCCCTTGCAATTCCTGGATATGAGTCATTCCCAGACCCTCTGCTAGAGGCACACATCGACGGAAACACCCAAGGCTGTGGATGGCTTCCCCCAGGCCCCCCTGAAGGGAGGCGAAGCCCTTGGCAGGATGGCTGTGTCCTGGAGGAAGGGACGCCCAGGCTCTCAGGGATTACTGGGCACTGGGTCTGAGCTGACGCCTCTTCCCAGACACTATGATGTCTCCACAGTCCTTGGTCAGAGAGGGCTTTGGGGTCAAGTGAGACATGCTTCCGGGTCACAGTCCGTCGCACAGTGGACACCGTGGGGGTGTGTGAATCCATCTTGTGTTAATTTCCCCCGTTGTCTTTTCTCTTTCCTTTCTGAGACAGAGTCTCGCTCTGTCACCCAGACTGGAATGCAGTGACACAGACATGACTCACTGCAGCCTCGACCTTGACCTCAAGCAATCCTCCCACCTCAGCCTCCTGAGTAGCTGGGACTACAGGCACGAACCACACCTAGCTAATTTTAAAATTTCTTTTTTTTTTTTTTTTTTTTTGAGACGGAGTCTCGCTCTGTCGCCCAGGCTGGAGTGCAGTGGCCGGATCTCAGCTCACTGCAAGCTCCGCCTCCCGGGTTCACGCCATTCTCCTGCCTCAGCCTCCCGAGTAGCTGGGACTACAGGCGCTGCCACCTCGCCCGGCTAGTTTTTTGTATTTTTTAGTAGAGACGGGGTTTCACCGTGTTAGCCAGGATGGTCTCGATCTCCTGACCTCATGATCCGCCCGTCTCGGCCTCCCAAAGTGCTGGGATTACAGGTGTGAGCCACTGTGCCCGGCCATCTCCCCAGTTCTCAAATATGTTATTTGAGTAGAAATTCTGAGCAGCTGGCCAGTGTGCACATGCTCTGCTGACTCAGAGAAGGGCTGTCAAGGTGGGAAGCCCAAGGCAGGCTCCTGGAGCTCCCCTCCTTTATCAGCTGAGGAAACACCAACTACTCTGTCATGTAAAACTGAAAATCTCAGTGGCTTAATATAAAGATGTTTCTCTCTTTCTTTCTTTCTCTCTTGGAGATGGGGTCTCACTCTATCGCCCAGGCTGGAGTGCAGGGTCAAAATCACAGTTCACCGCACCCTCTACCTCCCAGGCTCAGGCGTTCCTCCCACTTCAGCCTCCCGAGTAGCTGGGACTACAGGCACTGACCGCCATGCCTGGCTAATTTTTGTATTTCTGGTAGAGACGGGGGTCTCTTTGTTGTCCAGGCTGGTCTTGAACTCCTGGCCTCAAGCAATCCTCCTGGGCCTTGCAGAGTTCTGGGATCATAGGCTTGAACGACCATGGCTGAGCTGAACCACTGCCATTTTTGATGTGGATTTAAGGGCCTTGTGGAAGTCCACAGCCAGCCAGCAGGAGGTGCAGAGACAGCGTGCAGGTTTGGGCAGGGCATTTGTATGCACCAGGCTTGGGAGTGGTACACATATCATTTCTACCCAGATAAATTCCGGGACTCAATGACACGACCTAGTTGCGAAAGGGACTGGGAAACAGAGGCCTTGGCTGAGAAGTGTGTTCTATCTTGAGCCACTAGTTAGGACATCAGCTTTCTGACTCCTCAGTTTGTCAACTATGGCAGAGCCACTCTCCAGGGTCACCCGTCGTACGGTGTTATTTCTGGGAGATGTATTTCTAGAAGCTTGTACTAGACACTTCCCAGTGATTCTGTAGGCACCAACTCCCTGTATTAAATCCCTTTCCACTCAGAGTGGCCACACATGGGTCTGTAATCTATACCGGAACTGTGGCTGTCAGTCAGTGAGACATTGAGGACCTGTAAGCCACCGTGTGAGGGGTCACTTGGAGCGGTGTGGATGCTGTCAGCCCTGGGGGTGAGCAGGCAACCCGTGACCTAGATGCCAGAGTCCTCAGTGAATGATAGGATGTGCTTGGCCAAGACTGCTCTACTCCCAGTGCCTCAACTTTGGGGTGTGTGCATGTGACATAAACGTTCCTTCTGTTCATGTGTGTATTCATTGATTATCCATCCAGCATGCAATCATTTAGCATTTATGTATGCTCAGTTCTGTGGCTGAATAAGAAAAGCAGATTTCCAACAATATAAGCTAAAACCCATCTATTGCAATACCTGCTGATTAAAATATAATAATATAATAAGCATTCTTTTGTTGCCTTTTTTTTTTTTTTGAGACCGAGTCTCGCACGTCGCCCAAGCTGGAGTGCACTGGTGCGATCTCAGCTCATTACAACCTCCGCCTCCTGGGTTCAAGTGATTCTCCTGCCTCAGCTTCCCGAGTAGCTGGAATCACAGGTGCCTGCCACCATGCCCTGCTATTTTTTTTTTTTTTTTTGTATTTTTAGTAGAGATGGGGTTTCCCTGTGTTGGCCAGGCTGATCTTGAACTCCTGACCTTGTGATCTGCCCGCCTCGGCCTCCCAAAGTGCTGGGATTACAGGCGTGAGCCACTGCGCCCAGCCCAGCATTCTTTTATATACATAGCTGAGCTTGAAAATAAAACAAAGGCCATCCCGGGAGACACAAAATGAAGAGGAAAGTGAAACCAGCAGGTAAATGAGTGTGAAATCTGGGGCTTCTCAATACTACGAACTTAAAGCCTTGGGTTTTAAGGCTACGTAGGAGGCAAAAGACAGAGACTCGGGCCTGTGCAATATAAGAAGATGCTCACATAAAATCAGGACGTTTGAAGACCCACAGTCTCAGTAAGAGGCTAGAAAAACTAGGAAAGAAATCTGCTTTCCAGGAAAGAGAAATTTTTTTTTTTTTTTTTTTTT
>NW_012103009.1:140426-142653 GCF_000951045.1 Mandrillus leucophaeus | reverse complement strand
AAAAAAAAAGTAGCTAGAACTAAGCAATTTAACAAGGTCACAGGCTACAAAGTTTATATGCAAAAGATGGTTGTGTGATAGGTTGAGGTGGGTGGATCCCTTGAGTTCAGGAGTTTGAGACCAGCCTGGGCAACATGGTGAAAACCTGTGTATTTTGTGTTTCTCTACTAAAAATACAAACATTAGCTGGGCATAGTGGTGTATGCCTGTAGTCCCAGTTACTCAGGAGGCTGAGGTGGGAGGACAGCTTGAGCCTGGGAAGTTAAGGCTGCAGTGAGCCGAGATCGTGCCACTGCACTCCATCCTGGGCAACAAAGTGAGACCCTGTCTCAAAAAGAAAAAAAAAAAAAAAGGTGATTTTGTATATTATCAACAATTAGAAAATGAGGCTGGCACAGTGGCTCATGCCTGTAATCCCAGCATTTTGGGAGGCCAAGGCAGGTGGATCACCTGTCAAGAGTTCACGACCAGCCTGGCCAACATGTTGAAACCCTGTCTCTACTAAAAATAAAAAAATTAGCCGGCATGGTGACGGGTACCTGTAATCCCAGCTACCTGGGAGGCTGAGGCAGGAGAATCACTTGAACCCAGGAGGCAGAGGTTGCAGTGAGCCAAGATCATGTCATTGTACTCCAGCCTGGGCAACAAGAGTGAAACTCTGCCTCCAAAAAAAAAAAAAAGAAAATGAAATTAAAATTATATTAAAATTTTTATTTGTAATACATGAAATAACACAAAATTTTTAGGAATGAATTTAGCAAAAATGTGTAAGAACACTACAGTGAAAGCTACTAAACATTGCTGAGATAAATTAAAGAGGACCAAAATATGTGGGAGGCTAAGGCAGGAGGATTGTTTGAAGTCAGGAGTTTGAGACCAGCCTTGGCAATAAAGCAAGACCCTGCCCCTACAAAATAAATAAGTAAATAAATGAGGGAATATATATGTTCATATAATAGAAAATTCAATGTTAGTAAGATATCTATTCTCTCAGTATATTTATAGATTCAATGTGATACCAGTCAAATTCCCAGCAGGCTTTCCTGGGGAGTTAGAAATTGACAAGTTGATCCTAAAATTTATATAGAAATAAAAATGACCTAGAATAGCCAACAAATTAAAAAAGAACAAAGTTACAGGACTTATCTGCTTTCAAGACTTACTATAAAGTTACAGAAATTAAACAGTATGGAATTGAAGAAAGTTATATAGATCAAAGGAAAAGAATAGAGACAGTCCAGAAATAGACCCACACATATGTGGTCAACTGGTTTTCAACAAAAGTGCAAAGGGAATTCAGTGGGAAAAGGAAGTCTTTAAAAATGTTGCCGAGAGGTCCCTAGAATAGTCAAACACATTGAGAAAGAAAGCAGAACCATGGTTCTAAGAGCTGGGTGGAAAGGAGACTGGAGGAATTACTGTTCAATGAGTAGAGCTTAACATGGGGTGATGAAAATGTTCTGGAGATGGTGGTGAGTTCACTTAATGACACAAAATTGTACACTTAAAAATTGTTAAAATGGTAAATTTTGTTATGTATATTTTACCACAAAAAAACTAAATTTAAAAATCTTAAAAATGATTCCGAAACAACTGGACATGCTCCTCCCAAACAAAATACGAACAGCTACCTTTTCTTACACCAAAACCAAAAATCAACTTGAAATTGATTACAGACCTAAATGTAAATGTAAAACTACAGCCTGGGCAACATGATGAGACCCCCGTCTCTTTTTTTTTCTTTTTTTTTTTGAGACAAATTCTCGCTCTGTCGCCCAGGCTGGAGTGCAGGGGCGTGATCTTGGCTCACTTCAACCTCTGCCTCCCGGTTCAAGTGATCCTCCTGCCTCAGTCTCCTGCGTAGCTGGTAACACAGGTGTGCGCCAACGTGCCCAGCTGATTTTTGTATTTTTAGTGGAGACGGGGTTTTGCCATGTTAGCCAGGCTGGTCTCGAACTCCTGACCTCAGGTGATTCACACGCCATGGCCTCCCAAAGTGCTGGAATTACAGGTATGAGTCACCGGGACTGGCCCCTCATCTCTTAAAAAAAAAAATGAAATAATACAAAAAATTAGCCGGGCATGGTGGCAGGTGCCTGTAGTCCCAGCTACTCGGGAGGCTGAGGCAGGAGAATGGCATGAACCCGGGAGGTGGAGCTTGCAGTGAGCTGAGATCATACCACTGCACTACAGCCTGGGTGACAAAGCGAGACTCCGTCTCAAAAAA
>NW_012103009.1:137138-137861 GCF_000951045.1 Mandrillus leucophaeus | reverse complement strand
TAGCCAGGATGGTCTCGATCTCCTGACCTCGTGATCCGCTCATCTCGGCCTCCCAAAGTGCTGGGATTACAGGCTTGAGCCACCGCGCCCGGCCAAAGTTTAGGCTGTTGACCAGATGCAGGCATGGGCTAAGCATTTTACACACACTCACCTCATCTGGCCCACACAATGACCCAGGAGGCTGAGAACTGACCTGTGAGCCTCTGAAGGCAGATACCTCCCTCTCAACCAGGTCTGCCATCTGGCCACAATGAATGAGGAAATGGAACAGTTTGTACTATCGTCCCCAGCTTAGCTGAGCACACATGGAGACATAGGAAGGCTAGGAAGCTTTCCCAGGCCACCTGGGTATTTGGTGCCTGAGCTGGGCATTTGCTCCAAAGTCCAGCTCTTGAACTTCTCTGGGAAATGTATTGTTCCTTGAAACCAAAAGTTAGAAGTGCTATCAGAAGTGCTATCAGATTTCAGGGACTAAAATTAGAAATTCGAACCCCTTCAGAACCTTCCCTGTCTCCCAATCTGTATTTCTTCCAGTGTGGCTTTCTTCTCGAGCCTGCTTAGCTTTGGATGTAAGGTGTGTTCAGGGTGGTAGGGCCCCAGACGCCGGCTGTAGTGTGAGTGTGGCTTTCTTCTCAAGGCTGCGACTCGGTCACCAGCAGCTCCTGAGTTCACAGCTGTCCTATAGATCCCAAGAGTGGAACCAGTCTCCTCATTTTAAGAGAC
>NW_012103009.1:126418-131098 GCF_000951045.1 Mandrillus leucophaeus | reverse complement strand
ACTTGAGGCCAGGAGTTCGAGACCAGCCTGGCCAACATGGTGAAACCCGGTCTCTATTAAAAATACAAAAATTAGCCAGGTGTGGTGGTGGACGCCTGTAGTCCCAGCTACTTGGGAGGCTCAGGCACAATAATTGCTTGAACCTGGGAGGCAGAGGCTGCAGTGAGCTGAGATTGTGCCATTGCACCCCAGCCTGGGTGACAGAATGAGACTCCGTATCAAAAAAAAAATAAAAATAAATAAAAAAAATATATAAGTTTAAAAATTTTAATCTTTAACTTTATAAGACTAGTCAAGCACAGCACTGATAAGGGGAAAACAGCAGAACAAGGAATTCATTCTTTTTGTCTCTCCTGTGCTGTACCCTTAAACATGGTTACGATGGTAAACTGCATGTTATGTGCTTTTTACTACAATAAAAATAGGTACATAGATCTTAAATTATCAGTGGCTTTTCAGAGAATGGAGAGATAAACACAGGCAAAACACATAATCTTGAATGAAAAGATAATCAGAATCCTAAATGTGAAATTAACTAGACAAATATTTCTCACTTTTAATTTCACATTTTTTTTTTCTTTGAGACGGGGTCTCACTCTGTCTCCCAGGCTGGAGTGCAGTGGTGTGATCATAGCTCACTGCAGCCTTGACCTCCCAGGTTCAGGTGATCCTCCTGCCTCAGCTTCCCAAGTAGCTGGGACCACAGGCACGTGCCACCACGTCCAGCAAATTTTTGTAATTTTGTAGAGATGGGTCTCACTTTGTTGCCCAGGTTGTTCTTAAACTTCTGAGCTCAAGTGATCTGCTCACCTTGGCTTCCCAAAGTGCTGGGATTACAGGTGTGAACCACCTTGGCCAACTAATTCCACATTTCAATGTTAAAACGGTATTTTAAATTTAACACTCTTTCTAAGAATATACAACAAAGATCAGCCATTCCTTTACACTGCTGTTTTGCAGCTAGATACGGAGAACACACTCATTAGAATACACTCCAAAATTTAAACTAGTTTTTGATGATGATAAAATTTAGACTGTTTTTTTTTTTTTTTTGAGAGATGGAGTCTCGCTCTGTCGCCCAGGCTGGAGTGCAGTGGCCGGATCTCAGCTCACTGCAAGCTCCACCTCCCGGGTTTATGCCATTCTCCTGCCTCAGCCTCCTGAGTAGCTGGGACTACAGGCACCCGTCACCACGCCCGGCTAGTTTTTTTTTTTGTATTTTTTAGTAGACACGCCCGGCTAGCTTTTTTTTGGTATGTTTTAGTAGAGACGGGGTTTCACCGTGTTAGCCAGGATGGTCTCGATCTCCTGACCTCGTGATCCGCTCATCTCGGCCTCCCAAAGTGCTGGGATTACAGGCTTGAGCCACCGCGCCCGGCCAAAGTTTAGGCTGTTGACCAGATGCAGGCATGGGCTAAGCATTTTACACACACTCACCTCATCTGGCCCACACAATGACCCAGGAGGCTGAGAACTGACCTGTGAGCCTCTGAAGGCAGATACCTCCCTCTCAACCAGGTCTGCCATCTGGCCACAATGAATGAGGAAATGGAACAGTTTGTACTATCGTCCCCAGCTTAGCTGAGCACACATGGAGACATAGGAAGGCTAGGAAGCTTTCCCAGGCCACCTGGGTATTTGGTGCCTGAGCTGGGCATTTGCTCCAAAGTCCAGCTCTTGAACTTCTCTGGGAAATGTATTGTTCCTTGAAACCAAAAGTTAGAAGTGCTATCAGAAGTGCTATCAGATTTCAGGGACTAAAATTAGAAATTCGAACCCCTTCAGAACCTTCCCTGTCTCCCAATCTGTATTCTCGAGCCTGCTTAGCTTTGGATGTAAGGTGTGTTCAGGGTGGTAGGGCCCCAGACGCCGGCTGTAGTGTGAGTGTGGCTTTCTTCTCAAGGCTGCGACTCGGTCACCAGCAGCTCCTGAGTTCACAGCTGTCCTATAGATCCCAAGAGTGGAACCAGTCTCCTCATTTTAAGAGACGTACAATCTTCGAACAGGATTCACACTGGCCCCACTTGGGCAACATGGCCACTGGCTTCTCTACTGACTAGCCATAGTGGCCCTGGACAAGCTACCTGTTTGTTAAATGAGGACAGTAACAGTGGCTCCCTGAGTGACTTTGTGATGACTGAATGAGAGTTAATACGTGTAATACACTTAGAAGGGCATGTATGTGCTCAAAAACCTTAGTGAACAATCCATTTTCATAATTCTCACTGCACATTTCTTTTCCATTTAAACATTTTCCATAAATCTTTGTGGTGGTTCTAAGCAAAAAAGGTTTTTCTGTGAAACTGTCACTATTGCCAGCTTTGGAGTTTGAATTATGTGACCCTTTGTGGTCCTGGCCACAAGGCCAAGGCACTGACATAAAAGAAGTGCTGGGCTAGTGGCACAAGAGACACATCCGGGTTATTCAGGTACTTACATAGATCCAGGCCCAACACGAGCTCATAACTCCTGGTCATAAAACTCTCACAGAAACAATCCACCGAGTGTAAGAATCAGTCCACACCACAAAAAGCAGAATCAGACCATCAAAAAGTTCACATAATGAAACTATTGGCCAGAAATTTTAAAATAAATATTTTTGAAATGATTAAAAATAAAGAAGAGGCTGGGCACAGTGCCTCACGCCTGTAATCCCAGCACTTTGGGAGGCTGAAGCAGGTGGACTGCTTGAGTGTCAGGAGTTTGAGACCAGCCTGGGCAACATGGGGAAACCCTGTCTTTACAAAAAACTTTAAAAATTAGCTGGGCATGGTGTTGCACGCCTGTAATCCCAGGTACTTGGAAGGCTGAGGCAGGAGAATCACTTAAACCCAGGAGGCAAAGGTTGTAATGAGCCAAGATCACAACATTGCACTCTAGCCTGGGCGACAGAGTGAGATCCTGTCTCAATAATTAATAAATAAATATATACAGTCTAAAGGATGTACTCTCAGGAAAAAGAAAATTGAACCTAGAAGGAAAGAATGAGAGGCAAGAAGGCCAGGCGCTGTGGCTCACGCCTGCAATACCAGCACTTTGGGAGGCTGAGGCGGGTGCGTCACCTGGGGTCAGGAGTTCGAGACCAGCCCAGCCAACATGGTGAAACCCCGTCTGTACTAAAAATACAAAAATTAGCAGGGCGTGGTGGCAAGTGCCTGTAATCTCAGCTACTTGGGAGGCTGAGGAAGGAGAATTGCTTGAACCCAGGAGGCGGAGGTTGCAGTGAGCTGAGACCCAGCCATTGCACTTCAGCCTAGGCGACAAGAGTGAAACTCTGTCCCAAAAACAAAACAAAACAAAACTCAATAACATGTAACTAAATCTAAATAAGCATTTATTTTTCGACAGTGAAAGTAAGAGACGACTAATTTGGAGATAAAAACAACATGGACAGAACCCTACAGGATGAGAGGAGCGACTGGAGGTTAAGTGTTCTATAGGATGAGAGGAGCGATTGGAGGTTAAGTGTTCTATAGGATGAGAGGAGCGATTGGAGGTTAACTATTCTAAAGCCTTTTTATTACACAGAAGGAAGCTGGAGATACTAATCAACTTTAGACTTTGTTAATTATGCATGTGCAAAGTTTAAGTGTATTTATAAAAATGACAGAAAGAGAATGCATAACTTCCAAACCAATAGGAGTTGGAGGAAAGAAGAAAGAAAACTTGATCAATCCAATAGAGGCAGAAAGAGAAAAAAGAAGCAGAGAAAAAAACTGCAAATGGCATGAAATAAGATGGTAAAAATCAGTTAAAGTATATCATTAATCACAACACGCATACTTTTAAAGATTAAAAATTGTCAGACTGGGTTTAAAAAAAATCTAACTGTACATGCTATTTAGGAGGCACATTGAATATAAAGACAGAAAGGATAAAAGGAAAATGATGGAAAGATATATGAGGCCATGAAGAAGTGTGCTGTAGCTACATTAACTGTTGGAAAAAAGAAAATTAAGACAAAAAGCTTAATTAGAGAAAAAGAATGGTCTCACATAATGATAAAAGGATGAATTTATCAGGAAGCTGTAATAATTTTAAACTTGTTAGCATTTAATGACAAAGCCATAAAGTATATAAAACCAAAACTGGCAAAATTTCAAGAAGAGACTGACAAAGCCACTGCCAGAGCAGAGATACAAACACATTCCTCTCAGTAATTTATAAATCAAACAGACAAAATATTAGAAAGTACATAGAACATGTGAATAAAATAAACAAGCTTGATCTAATGGTGTTATATGTGAAAATAATGAATATATATGAATTAATATGTATCATAGATATGAATTATTGATTCATATATATGAATCAGTACATGATATAGATATCAATATATATAAGAATAGATATACCTGTACCCAACAATTCCTACTGAATAAATAGGAAACATTTACAAAAATGGACCATGTAGAAGGATACAAAGAAAGTCTTCATAGAACCTCAAAATATCAGTATTATCCAGATACCTCCTCTGACCATATATAATAAATTATCAGTATCCAGGGGTTAGTCTTCCCCCAACAAAAAACAATATGCATTTGAAAATATAAATAAGCATACTTTTCAGCAATTCCCAAGCCAAAATAGGTAATTGGTATTAGAAAATCAGAACAAAACGGCCAGGGGCAGTGGCTCATGCCTGTAATCCCAGCAGTTTGGGAGGCTGAGGTGGGTGGA
>NW_012103009.1:121565-125393 GCF_000951045.1 Mandrillus leucophaeus | reverse complement strand
AAAAAGAAAAATAATCATAAAAACTCAAAAAAGTAAAGAAATAAACATAAGAACAGAATAAAATAGAAAGCAGAGATGATCAAAAAATGAAAAGCTAATTCTTTAGAAATAGATTTGCATTCCTAGAAAAATAAAACTTAAATAAGATTCAAGATAGAATGGAACCTAAATATGCCTATAGATATTCAATAACTAGATGCCATAAAAACTTTACTCCCTGCAAATACTATGTATTCAAGGATGCCTGCCTTACACAAGCTGGTCTGGAGTCTGGGAGAGGGACTGATCTGGAGAGGGGAAGCTGGGTGTGGACTTGCAGATGGAGGCTGCTGTGCTGACCTGGCACACAGTGGGAGCACTGCCATGCATCAGGGCTGTGCCAGGGGCTTGGACACTTCAGTGAACCAAACCGGCAAAGGTCTCTCTCCACTGGGTGCCTACATTTTGGCAGGGAAAGAAAGACAGTAAAGCACAAATAAGTGAGTCAGAGTATGCTAGAAGGGGCCTCAGAAGGAAGGCAGGGACCAGAGTGAGGCAGCGGAGCAGTGTGGGTCCAGGCAGGCCCACTTGGGAGAGGAAGGTGGAGGGAATGGCCTGGGAGCAGAGGGTCGTCTCCCCTGACTGAGGTGTGGAAGCCAAGGGAGGTGAAGGTTCCGGGGAAGTTAGATGGGACAGGACAGAAACGTGCCTGTGGGGTTAGCAGCACGGGGTGCTGGTGTTGCCTTCGGTGATCTTTCCAGGGAAGTGGTCGCCCATGGTTTGTGGGCAAAGCGAGACGGAGGGTAGGGAGGGAGTGAGAGGGGCTGGGGGAGCCATACTGAGGGGTGGGGAGGGGACAGCTCTGAGTGCAGCTGAAGTGAGGCCAACAGCTCTGGTAAGAGAGAAGGCAGCGGGGGGCAAACCCAGGCCCACCCGAGGTCCTGACGGTGGGAGGGGGTGTGAGCCCCCTTGCTGGAGAGTGTATTAAGACAGAAGGGCTGAGGTTTGGGAGGTGTTACAGTAAGTGCTGAGGCAGGGAGGGCCCTTGCGGTGGCCTCAGCCTGGGGGTGGCAGCGAGGCAGTGGGCTGGGGTCCATCCAGGGCTTGGTTTGCCCCCCACCCGTGTCCAGCACTATTCTGGGTGCTTTGCCCACATGAGCTCTCCCAGGCCTTGTGAGGCCTATTTGTGTCTAAATGTGTGTGGGGGCAGGTGGGGAAGAAGTGGGGATGGTGAGAAGGACAGATCTTTCCAGAATTTTGGCCGTTGGAAGGAAAGGAAAGCCTAGGGGCCATGGTGTCCTGTAAATCCCCACCTTGCAGGTCAGAGACAGGAGATAAGAGGGGGTAGGCCTGGGCCCAGGGTGGCCCTGCCTGGCAGGTGGGGTCTGGTGGGCCTGAGGGAGGGTCCTCAGGAAGCTTGGGGAGGCCGTGGGGAACGTTGGGATTATTCTCAACAAAATAAGGGGCAAAGACACCCCGTGTCCCTTGGCTTCCTCTCCAGGAACCCACCCGGAGGACGTCATGTGTGTGAGTGCTTGTGGGTATTGTTATTTTTGCTGTTTGCCGGGGTGGCGGTGGAGCTGGGGAGTGACTCAGGCTTGGACTCTGTTCACGATGTGAGCATCACGCGTGCCAGGCACTGTGCAGAACCCAGGCTGAGGGAGGCACGGGCAGGGGCTTCAGTGTTGCCCTGGGCAGTGGGTCTTTGACCCAGCGGAGTCTGGGGACCATCTGTGGTCTAGCATCTATCTGTGGGCTGCTGGTTGGTGAAGATGTGCGATTTTCTCTTGAAAGGCTCAGTGGCCACAGCCCCAGTGCTGGCCTGGGTGGCTGGATTCACCTGGGCTGGTGGGTTGGCAGGAGGCGGCTGGTGGGGCCCAGAGGTCCAGTCTAAGGGTTGGGGGTTGTAAGGTCTCTGGGTCCATCCAGCCAAGGGCAGGCTTGCAGGGAGAGCCCAAGGGAGAGGGAGGAGGCCCAGGGCTGTGGAAGACCTGGTTGTGGAGAGTCCATCACTGGTGGACTCAGAGGCCCCATCCACCACCTTGTGCTGGCCACAGTGGGATGAAGGGCCGGCACCTGGGAGCAAAGGCAGGTAGAGGTGGTGGTGTGAGGGATGGCAAGGAGGGTTAGGGTTAGGGCTGAAGGAGGGGTTGGGAGGGAGTTGGGGGCCTGGGTGACCGGGGTGGGAGAGACACGGGCAGGAAGACGGTGGAGACACGAGGTGGGCCAGGAAGCACTAGTTTCCTCTCTCCAGGGCTGGGCCACAGGAAATCCAGCCCTCGTGCCTTCCAAGGTGCTTCCTGCAGATAAGGGAGCCTCCAGGGCCCCTTCCTGCTCCCTGCTCCCGGGACCCCCACCCCTCCCATCCTGCCCCTTCCCCTGGGAGACCTTCAGCTGCACCACTCAGGCCAGGCCAGTGGCCTTGGGAGGGGCCTGGACAGGGGGGTGGAAGGTCTGTGATGCTGGGACCACAGTTCCTGGGCAGGGAGCAACCGTCCAGGAGTGGGGAGAACGCAGGAGTGACCCACACACCGCACTGGAGGCTCCGCTCTGCTGGGTCAGTGGTGTCCTGGGTAGGCGGGAGGAGCAAGCCAGGCTGGTCCCAGGGAAGAGAGGTCCTGCTCTGGGGTTGACCAGAGGCTGTTTTGAGGGGAGAGGGCTCATCAGAAACACTCTATATGGGGTCAGGGGTGCTCTGGGGTGAGCAGGCGGTGGAGGTGGATCTGTGGGGCCGGGGGGGCTGTTCTTGGAGGGAGTGTCGCGCTCTGTTCGGTGTGGGTCAGGGTGTTTAGGATGGTCCAGGTTGTGGCGGGTGGGGAAGGGTAGGGAGGTTTTTCTACGTGTACAGGGGCCGGAGCAGTTCCAGGTTATTCCTGGGAGGCTCAGGCAAAATCCGTTTTGTGGGTGATCTGGAGCTGCTGTTGGGGAGGCTGGGGGTTACAGGCTGTTTTCCTCCTTAGGCAGAAGGGTTCCCCCGGCCAGGCTCTTCTGGGAACGTTCTCAAGCTCTGCCTTCAGGGGGCCAGCGGCTCCTCTACGAGGATCTGGGGCTGCTCGGGGGCGGGAGTGGGGGGTGGGGAACGCCAGGCAGAGCGGGTTGGGAGAGTTCTGTAGGAGTTGGAGCTATTTCGACTTAGGGGCTGCTCTTGGGGGCACAGGGGCTCGCAGTGCTGGACAGCTCCGAGAGGCCGCTCAGGGCTGGGGGGCCTGGTGCGCCCCGATGGGGCGGCGGTGCTGAGCTAGTTTCTTTACTGAGCTCCCCCCTCCTCCGCCCACTCATCACCCCCCCCCGCGTTGCCACGACAACGCGTAAAACTAAAATTCACTTCCCAGTCGCAGGTGGAGACTAGTAGCGCCCCCTCCCCTAGGCCCTTCCCCGTAGGTCGCGCCCCCATCCCGTCGTCGCTAAGGTGACGGGGAGGGGGCGACAGGCGTTGGATCCGGACCGGCCAGGGGGCCTTCGGGGGAAGTCCGGAGCGAACTCCCCAAACTAGGCTGGGGTGGGGGAGCCGCGCTGAACACGGCAGGGCGTGGTCGAAAGGGTTAATTCGGAGGGCCTCTCGCCACGGCGGTGGGAAGGCCCCGGACCCTCCCCGGTCTGGAGGTCCCCGTCGTCCAACCCCCAGGCCTGGGGCAGGGGTGGTCCCCGCCATCTCCTCCGGGCCTGGAGCTGGGGGTCGGTGGAGTTGGGGGGGGAAGTCGCCACCTCCGGAAATTAATTGTTTTTCTTTCCCCTTCTCGCCCTACCTTGGTCTTCGTGCCCCAACGCGGCCCCCACCCCAGCTCCGGGACCCCTTCCTCCGCCGCACCATCCCCGGTGGTCCGCGGATGCCCGCCCGCTGCGGAAGGG
>NW_012103009.1:102963-120570 GCF_000951045.1 Mandrillus leucophaeus | reverse complement strand
GGGCCGCCAAGCAACGCGTGCTCTGCGCCCTCAACCACAGCCTCCAGGACGCGCTCAACTATGGGCTTTTCCAGCCGCCCTCCCGGGGCCGCGCCGGCAAGTTCCTGGATGAGGAGCGGCTCCTGCAGGATTACCCGCCCAACCTGGACACGCCCCTGCCCTACCTGGAGGTAAGTGGCCGGCGGGGGATGAGCTGAAGAGCGCGCCGGGTGGACCACCAAGCTCCGTGGCGGGACCAGTGAAGGGCACGGCAGTGGGGAACACAAGTGGGAGGAGTGAGGGTGGAGGCAGTGTGTGTGTGTGTGTGTGTGTGTGGGGGGTGTGCTGTGTGCAGAGTGCAGTGAGTGTGTACAGTGTGCAGCGAGCAGGCACACTGTGTGCAATGAGTAGGCACAGTGTGTGCAGCGAGTGGGCACAGTGCATTTAGTGGGCACAGTGTGTACAGTGAGTGGGCACAGTGTGCAGTTTGCAGGCTGTGTGCCTAGTAAGGATGTACAGTATGGGCAGTGTGCAGTGTGTGCAGTGAGCGGGCAAGGTGTGCACAGTATGTACAGTGTAGCAGGCACAGTGTGTGCAAGTGGGCACAGTGTATGCAGTGAGCTGGCAGTGTGAGCAGTGTGCAGGCAGTGTGAGCAGTGTGCAGTGAGCAGGCACAGTGTGTGCAGCGAGTGGGCACAGTGTGCAGTGAGCAGGCAGTGTGCCCAGTAAGGATGTACAGTATGGGCAGTGTGCAGTGTGTGCAGCGAGCAGGCAAGGCATTCATAGTATGTACAGTGTGAGCAGTGTGCAGTGTGTGCAGTGTGTGCAGTGAAGCAGGCACAGTGTATGCAGCGAGTGGGCACAGTGTGTGCAGTGAGCTGGCAGTGTGAGCAGGAAAGACGTACAGTGTGTGCAGCAAGCAGGCAGTTTGTGCAGCGAGTGGGCACAGTGTGTGCGGCGAGTGGGCACAGTGTGTGCAGTGAGCAGGTAGCGTGCTCAGAAAGGATGTACGGTATGGGCAGTGTGCAGCGTGTGCAGTGAGCAGGCAAGGTGCGCACAGTATGTACAGTGTGAGCAGTGTGCAGTGTGCAGTGTGTGCAGTGAGCATATGTAGTGAGCAGGCAGTGTGTGCAGTCAGCAGGCACAGTGTGTGCAGTGGGTGGGCAGTGTGCACAGCATGTACAGCGTGAGTGGTGTGTGCTGTGTGCCGTGAGCCTGTGTAGTGAGTGGGCACAGCGCAGTGAGTGTGCACAAAGTATGCAATGAGCATGTACAGTGTGTGCAGTGAGCACATGCAGTGTGTGCAGCGAGTGGTGTGCAGTGCGCAGTGTGTGCAGTGAGTGTGTGCACTGCATGCAATGAGCAGTGCGTACAGCATTGCAGTGTAGGGCAGTGAGTATAGAGTGAGTGGGGTTGTGATTGTGGTAAGCAGGATGTGCAGTATACAGTGAGCAGTGTGGGCTGTGTGCAGCACATACAGAGTGTGTGGTGTGTGTAGTTTTGAACAGTATGTGCACTGAGCAGCATGGGTGGTGTGGATGCTGAGCAGTGTTCTCCAGGGAGGAGTGTGAGCAGGAGTGAGTGCCAGAGGGGTGTGTGGTGTGAGCAGGGCTATCTGTGTGCACATTCGTTCCTTTCTCCAGTTGTGAAGTCTTGTGAAGGCCAACCTAAGTCCCCTCCTTTGCTCACCCATGCATGGTGTGAAGATGTATTGAGTGCCCTGCTAAGCATGGGGACACAAACTGGGTCAGTCCTGTGGAAGGTCTTGAAGTTTGGCAGGGTGGAGGGGGGTGCCCAGCTGCAATGGGCATTGAATAAGGATCTTGTGAGCTGAGCTCAAAATTGGGCGGGCCTCCGTGGTGGCACAGGAAAGTGGGGTCAGTTCTTCCTGGAGAGTGTAGGGGGACGTCTAGGAAGGTAAGCCTGGAATCAGGCCTTCAGAGAGGAGTGGGGTTTTGCAGAGAATCCTGGGGTTGGGAAGGAGACAGGACAGTGCAGGCTGCGGGCAGCTAGGCATGTGCGTTCCATTGCGCTGCATCATGCCTGAGTGTGGTGGGTGCATGGCAGCTGTTAGCTCTGTCCACCGTGGTAGTATGTGCACCTGGATTTGTGTGGCATTGGGTTGTGCTGCACTGATGGTGTGTACAGGAGGGCAGTAAGGGGTGCGGTGTGGCCAGCATGAGCGGGACGGGGTTTGTGCATGGACTCCCTTGCTCAGCCGGGGTGGGGCCATTTTCTCTACCTTTTCTTTATCTGAGCAGTTTCGATACAAGCGGCGAGTTTATGCCCAGAACCTCATTGATGATAAGCAGTTTGCAAAGCTTCACACAAAGGTAAAGGATCATGGGGAGGGGGCTCCTGAGGTTCCCTCTTGCCTCCCTGTGCCTGCTGTCCCCCACCCCAGCTTGGGGCTGACCACAGTCCCCCAGCTTCAGCTCAGTCTATGTCCCTATCATCAGGGGCCCAGAGCCGGTACTGGGTGTGGCTGGAGGGCTGGGCACAGATTCCCGGCCCCATCGCTGGGGGACAGGTGGTACAGTGATGTGTTCCAGGTAGATCAGACTCTTGCTGACCCCCCTGGCTTAGGGGCTGGTGTGTCCTGTGAGAAGCTGGGTGGGAGAGGGAATGGACAAGCATCTGATATGATGGCTGTTGGGACAGGGCACCCAGCATTGAGTGGTCAGCCAGTGCTGGGCATTTGTAATTAGACCTCTCGTTAATCCTCTTCCAGAGGGACTATTATAACCCTATTTCACAGATGGGGACACGGAGTGCCCAACTGTGTAGACAGTGAAGCTGGGGCTGAACCCAGATCTGTCTGATTCCAGGCCCTGTGCCCAAGCATACCTGTGAGGGGTCTTTACTGCTGGGGGGTGCCACCCCTAACTGGGCCTGACCCCAAATGCTCTTGAGGGGGGCACCTTACTATTTCTCTTTACCTTACTATTTACCTCTGAATGTCAGAGGGGCAGGGTGGGTGCCACAGTCCCTCCCCAGGGGTTCCCATCCCCGCTCACAGGCCAGCAGGCACTTGCTTGCTGGATACTTTATGGGCAGTCTCTGGAGCCCAGGAGAGGGGTCAGAACTGTCAGCCCTGTGCCCTAATGGTCCCGTCAGTGACTTTGGAACTTCAGGCTTCTGTGCCAGACTTTGCTGCTGCCCCAGGGCAGGCGGTGGTCAATGGCTTTAGCACTATGGCTGGGCAGAGTCCACTGTGGAAGGGTCCCCTGTCCCGCCACTGGCCCTTACTTGACCTTGTCAACCTGGGTTCCTCCCCCATGGCCACCTCTCCCTCCAGATCTCTCTTCAGTGACCAACAAGACATGAGTGACTCACTCTGCAGTAGGTCTCGTTAGTTTTTAGAATGAGCCTAAACTTCTTACATAGCCCCGTGTTTCTGCCTGCCTGAGCTCCAGCAGCATTTCCCTCACCCTGGTAGTGAGCACTTCCTCCTCTTTCACTGCCTGGCCCTCCTGAGGAGGTTGCCTCCCAAGGCAGGGGTCCCTCTGGCACCCTCCCCTATTTCTGATGTACATTGGGGGTTTATGGAAAGGCCCAGGCCTTTGGCCAGGGCACCTTGCCTTGTGTGTGTGGCGTCCGTAGTGCCGGCTGGGGAAGTCACGTCTTGTGGGGCGAGTGAATAAACGGGGTGAATGAGTACAAGGCCATCAGTCATGTCACAGGAGGGGTCCCTGGGGTGGGGCTCTGCCGTGGGGTGAGCTGGAGAGGAAGATGCACCGGAGAAGGAGCAGATCGTCTCAGGGTGCTGAGGATCCAGGGCTGCTGTGGGGCTGGTTCCTGCCTGGGTGGACCTCGGCTCTTCTAGGCTAGGCAGGTTGGGGCGGCAGAGCCAGGGCAGTGACTGAGCCTGGAGTAGGGGACTTGCTTGGGGCTCGACCAGGGTGACCTGGCCTTGGTGAGGGGCTACTTGGGTGCAAGCTGACAGTCGTGACCGGTTTGGCTATCAGGATGCAAGGAAGGGTTTTGAGCTGTGCGTGGGCCCACCCAAGTGGGGATTGGGGCCGTGGTGGGAGTGCAGGGCTGTGGGTGACAATTGCAAAGTCAGGTGACAGGTCAGATTGGTAGGGATGTGGCAGGGGACGCCTGAAGGTGGCCTGAGGCTTGCAGGAGGAAGGCGGGTAATGTTCAGATGGTAGAGACCTTGGTGCCAGGCTGACTGATGGCCGGTGTTCCAGGCGAACCTGAAGAAGTTCATGGACTATGTCCAGCTGCATAGCACGGACAAGGTGGCCCGCCTGCTGGACAAGGGGCTGGACCCCAACTTCCATGACCCTGACTCAGGAGGTGAGCAGAGCAGGGGAGGGGCATGGCCTTTGAGCGGCTGGGAGCCTGACCCTTATCTGTCTCTGAACCCAGAGTGCCCCCTGAGCCTCGCAGCCCAGCTGGACAACGCCACGGACCTGCTGAAGGTGCTGAAGAATGGCGGTGCCCACCTGGACTTCCGCACTCGCGATGGGCTCACTGCCGTGCACTGTGCCACGCGCCAGCGGAATGCGGCAGCACTGACGGTCAGTGAGGGCTGAGCCTGGCCTGGTGATGGGGCTGGGGGCCACTGTGCCTGGTGTGGATACTGAGGCTACTCACCCTCAGACCCTGCTGGACCTGGGGGCTTCGCCTGACTACAAGGACAGCCGCGGCTTGACACCCCTCTACCACAGCGCCCTGGGGGGTGGGGACGCCCTCTGCTGTGAGCTGCTTCTCCACGACCACGCTCAGCTGGGGACCACCGACGAGAATGGCTGGCAGGAGATCCACCAGGTGTGCAGGGAGCTGAGGTGGGGTCCCGGCCTGTGTGTGCTGGGTGTGGGGTCCTGACTCTGTCTGTAGGGGTGGGGGCCCTAGCCTCTGCCCAGGGACCCTACAGCACCTTGCTCCCCGCACAGGCCTGCCGCTTTGGGCACGTGCAGCACCTGGAGCACCTGCTGTTCTACGGGGCCAACATGGGGGCCCAGAATGCCTCGGGGAACACAGCCCTGCACATCTGTGCCCTCTACAACCAGGTGCGACTGTGTGTGCTGCACATGCCTGCACCAGCAAGTGTGGATATACTCGCCTGTTCTGGGGCATAGGCTTCACATGTGTGCACGTGTGTTCTGAATGACCAGGTATGAATTGGGTACATCTAGGCCCTGTGGGCCAGGTGAGACCTGAGCGTGTATACCTACCTGCTTGTCCCTGTGCCACTCAGTATACATGGAACAAATAGGCGTGAGTCCGTGTGTGTGAGCCTGTGCCCTGCGCACGCCATGCGTGCATTCCTGCGTGCACATGTGCTGTCGTGCTCCGATGGTCTCTCCAGCCACCCAGCTGTGATCCCCTCTTCTCCCCGACAGGAGAGCTGTGCTCGTGTCCTGCTTTTCCGTGGGGCCAACAGGGATGTCCGCAACTACAACAGCCAGACAGCCTTCCAGGTACACTGGGGGTTCACAGGAGTGTCTCTGTGTCCGTGTGACCTGACTTCTCTGAACCTTGGTTCTTCCCTGGAAGGCCCTGAGGGAGCACCTCCCCCAGGACTGCCCACGAGGAGGTGTGGGGGGACGAGCCCAGCACGTGAGGAGGTGTTTGGTGCTGATGTTCCCTTCATCCCCCTGCCAGGGAAAGAGGAGGGTCAGAAGGGCTCCGGGGCGGGGGACAGGGAGGCTGAGAAGACTGGGGTGACAGGTGTGGGTCTGACCCCCCCCCCCAGAGACCAGCAGGGGTGCAGAAGCCAAACTGGAGAAGGGGTGTGGTCCCAGCCGCTGATGTAATTCCGGGTCGGTTGGCACTGATGACCAGGTGGACGTGGTCTCTGTGACTTGGAGTTTGTTGGGGAGTCAGGGGAATATCGTGGGGGTTTGCAGACCAGGAATGGAAACAGAACTCTATTTTTAGTAGGAGTGAGGTGTGGGAAGAGTGGTCAGGCTGCTGAGTTGTGTGGTCGTAGAAGGTGGAGGCAGCAGTGGGCTGCCAGAGGGGTTTGGGCACATCGGGAAGCAGATACGCCAGGGCCTGTTGGATGACTGGGTGCAGGGTCACAGGAAGGGGAGGATGAGCTTAGCAGCTTGGGCAGCGATGGGGCCTTGGCTGAGACGGGAAACCTGGCTGCATGTTGGGACAGACCAGTGTGCCCGTTTGCTTGGGACTGCTGGTTTTAGCTCTGAAGTTCTCCTGTCCAGGTAGCCCCTCAGTCCCAGGCAAACAGATGGCGGGTCACTCCAGTTATGAGGCACGCCTGTGGCATTCCAGTTACAGAGAGGAGTGTGTGTCAGTAGAGAAGAGGAATGGGCTGGGGTCTCTGGGGCCCCCAACCAAGGAAGACTCCACACAGGAGCTCGAGAAGGAGCAGCTGGGGCTGGCTGGGGAGGCAAAGCTGGTGCTGCTCAGCCCCCTCCCTGCTCCTCCACGCCTTGACCCCCCTTTCCCTCAGGTGGCCATCATCGCAGGGAACTTCGAGCTTGCAGAGGTCATCAAGACCCACAAAGACTCGGATGTTGGTGAGTTCTGCCCACCTGGGCGGCCCTGTTGAATGTAGATTCGTGTGGTTTTCTGAGGCCTAGCAGACGTGGGGGTCAGTGGTGACATAACAAAGGGGCCCCTTACCCCACATCTGCACTGTGTGGCCAGTGGTCTCTGAGTGGCCACTGCGGGCAGGAGGAATGGGCCACGGGGCCTGTGTTGAGTGAACGTTGCTTTTGGTCTGGGAGAAGAGCATGGTGAGGTTTGGGCTGTGAGCCGGGGCTAGCATTCAGCTTAGGGGACAGCGTAGGTTGAGAGTGGGGTTGAAGTTAGGGTCAGAGTCCCTGCTTCCCGTTAAATCCTAGGAAGGGCCAGCGGAAGACATGGGGCTGGTGGACCTCACTTCACCCTGGAGCAAGTGTGAGTCTAGGTGGTCCGTAGCAAGCTCTCAACATGAAAAGATCACATAAACGACACATAAGGAAAACCAAACAGTGATGGGAAAGCAGAATGGGGCTGGGAATAGTGCCAGAGTCGTCCTCAGGGCAAGGCGCTCTGAGCCCCCTGCTGGTGTGTGCCTCGTGTGTGCGTGACTCACGGTCCTGGAAGAAAAACCAGGAGACACACATGTGGCCTCAGCCAGGACACCCGAGCCTCTGGGAGGTCTCTGGTGGGTGTGGCTGCTGGAGAGGGTGGGCTCTCCTGTGGGAGAGTTGCTGCTGGCCAGGCTGGGACCGTCCTGTTGAGGACCTTCCAGCCTCCTGGCTGCACAGGAGCTCCCTTGCTGATCCCTCCGTGTCCTGGGTGGTCCAGGCTTTTCTGCCTGTGCCTCTCTCTGGAACATGGACTCCCAGGACCCCCTTACTGCCATGAGTGTTTACTTGTGGGTATCCCCATTTTTTGTTTTTGTTTTAATTTGAAGTGACAGTGGGCAGCAAACATTTGGAGCAGGTGTTAGGGTTGGAATCTCACTTGGTTCTAGTGTGAGGTTATGGTCAGGGCTGGAGTTGAATTTTGGACTGGGGTTAAGATTAAGGTCGGTTTCATGTTTAAGAGCCCTTCTTCTGTAGCGTTCCCCCTGAACATCCCCCTGTAAGGCTTGGTTATGAGCCCCTCCACCCCAGGCTGTGTTAGTTGAACCATCTGAGGCTGTGGCAGACCCTCAGTGAGGGCCACAACTGCTCTCAAGGCCACTGCAGGGAAGTGTGTGTTGAGTAAGTAACTGGGCCAGTGGAATGGGTAGGGTCGGAGTCCAGGGTCAGGTCGGGGGAGAACTGTGGTAAGGTTTGGGGTTTGCGTAAGGGGCAACAGATACTTCTGGTTTGGGCTGGTGCTTTGGATGTGGCCCTTAGTGTTGGAGGGCCCTGGTTTGTGCATGTGTGGGGCCTCCTCTTCTACCTGTAATTGTCTTAACCATAGGAAAGCTGTCTAGGAGCTCTGCGCCTCAGTTTCTCTTAAGTGAAACATGGTCTCTTACAGTCATTTGCATCCCCTTCCCCCTGTGGCCTCCTGTGGCATTTGATCCTGGGTGGAGCTGGACTCTGGCCGGTGGCCTTGGTCTAGTTGCTTGGAGGGAGGGTGGGAAGGCCCCATCTGCCCCTCGTCTGTGTGCTGTGGACAGATACCCCAGGGCTCTTGGGGTCACCATGGTTGTGAGTTACTGGCCATCCAACCCAGGTGTGCTTGCTCGGTTGGGGTTAGACACACGTCCCTGAGTGGTAAGGAGCAGGTGTCTGTGTCAGTTCATCCTGATGTGGTCAGCTCTGTGGGCCAACACCACCCTGACCCGCTCAGGTGTCACACACAGACACTAGGGCACCACCCTGACCCGCTCAGGTGTCACACAGACACAGGGTGACGCCGCCAGGTTGCCCTGAGCACAGGCAGCATATTTGTCAGGATTTAATACAAGCCCCTTATCTCAATTTGCCCTCTCAACAATCTCCCAAGAAGTGATTATTAGACTGTTTTACAGAGAAGGAAACTGAGGCACAGAGGGGGTTACTTCAGACGTGATTGATTCAGGGTCTGCCCTTGTCACTCTCATGCCCTCTGTACACATTTGCTCCAAGGACATGACAGTCATGACTTGCGACATCCTATCCCCACTGGGGTCCCAGAGTGGGGCCTGTACACGTAAGAGGAACTGGAAGGAGGTGCCACCTTCTCTGGTGGGAAGGTGCCACCCGGTGGGATCTGGTAGACCGGGACCTGTGTCACCCTTCAGGGGACAGGATAACTTGCTGCCTCTTGACAGCCCTGCTTGCCCCGTCTAGACTGACAGGCCTGGGGGGCGGAGTTGGTATCCCACAGTGCTTTTGATGAGTACTTGGCGAACTGCTTCTCCAGGGTGGTGTCATGCCCATGAGAACACACCTGTGCCTGGGAGTGTGTGCCTGAGAGAGGGTAAGAGACAGCGTGGACCCAAAGAGTGGCCTGACGTGACAGAGGCAAGGAAGCAGAGGTGACCACTTCTAGGCCAGAATGATTCAGTAGCATTTTGTATATTCACAGTGTTGTGCAGCCAATTCTGTTGAATTCCAAAACATTTTCATCACCACAAAATAAGACCTTGAACACATTAAGCAATAATTCTGCATTAATTACCCTTTCCCTCCAACTCTGTCAGCCATTAACGCACTTTCGTCTCGGTGGACTAGAGATTTACCTATTCTTGATATTTCATGTCAATGGAATCATATAATATGTGACACTTAGTGTCTGGCTGCTTTTACTCAACATGTTTTTGAGCTTCACCTTGTAGGATATATCACTACTTCATTCCTTCTTATGGCTGAATAATATTTCACTGTTGGTATAAATGACATTTTGTTTATGCATTCATCTGTCAATGGAGATGTGGGTTGTGTCTACCTTTTGACTATTTTGAATATGGCTGCTATCAACATGTGTGTACATGTACTTGTTTGAATACCTATTTTCAATCTCTTAGGTATATACCTAGTAATGGAATTTTGGAATCATATGATAATTCTATGTTTAACTTCTTGAGGAATTGCCAAACTGTTTTCCACCATTTTGCATTCCCACCAGTGATGTAAGAGGCTTCCAATTTGTTCACATCTTCAACAGTTGTTACTATCCTTTTTTTTTTTTTTTGACTATAGCCATCCTAGTAAGTGTGAAATGGTATTTCATTGTGGTTTTGACTTGTATTTCCCTAGTGACTAATGATGTTCTGCATCTTTTCTTTTTTTTTTTTTTTTTGAAACGGAGTCTCGCTCTGTCGCCCAGGCTGGAGTGCAGTGGCCGGATCTCAGCTCACTGCAACCTCCACCTCCCGGGTTCACGCCATTCTCCTGCCTCAGCCTCCCGAGTAGCTGGGACTACAGGTGCCCGCCACCTCGCCCGGCTAGTTTTTCTGTATTTTTTAGTAGAGACAGGGTTTCACCGTGTTAGCCAGGATGGTCTCGATCTCCTGACCTCGTGATTTGCCCGTCTCGGCCTCCCAAAGTGCTGGGATTACAGGCTTGAGCCACCGCGCCCGGCCTCTGCATCTTTTCATGTGCTTATTGGGCATTTGTATATCTTCTTTGGAGAAAAGTCAAGTCCTCTGTCCATTTTTAAATTGGGTCATTTATTTTTGTTGTTGTTGAGTTGTAAGGGTTCTTTATATATTCTGAATACTAAACTTGTATGGAATATGTGATTTGTAAATATTTTCTCTGTAGAATAGGAGATCCTTGTCACTTTTTCGTTAATATCCTTTGATATTCAAGAATTTTTAATTTTGATAAAGTTCAAGGTATTTATTTTTTTCTTTTGTTGTTCATGCTTTTGGTGTCATAGGTCACGAGGGTTTATCCTCTAGGTTTTCTTCTAAGAATTTTATGGTTTTTACTCCTATATTTAGGTTACTGATCCATTTTAAGTTAACTTTTGTTTATAGTGTGAGGTAGGGAGCCATCTTCATTCTTTTGCATATGAATATCCAATTGTCCAGGACCATTTGTTGAAGAGACTATTCTATTCCCATTGAATGGTCTTGGCACCCTTGTTGAAAATGAATTGATCCTAGATATGTGGGTTTATTTGGACTCTCAATTCTATCCCAGTGGTCTACATGTATATTCTTACGCCAGTACCACATGGTTTTGATTATTGCAGCTTTGTAGTAACTTTTTATTTTTATTTTTTTGGAGATGGAGTATTGCTCTTGTACCCAGGCTGGAATGCAATGGCGCAATCTCAGCTCACTGCAACCTCCACCTCCCAGGTTCAAGCAATTCTCCTGCCTCAGCCTCCAAAGTAGCTGGGATTACAGGTGTGTGCCACCATGCCCAGCTAATTTTTGTATTATTGGTAGAGATGGAGTTTGACCATATTGGCCAGGCTGGTCTCGAACTCTTGACCTCAGGTGATCCACCCACCTCCGTCTCCCAAAGCGTTGGGATTACAGGCATGAGCCACTGCACCCATCATGTAGTAACTTTTGAAATCAGGAGGTTTGAGTGCTTCAACTTTGTTCTTCTTATTTGTTATTGTTTTGGCTAATCATGGCCCCTTGCAATACCATATAGATTTGAACATTGCTTTTCTATTTGTGCAAAAAGGGACATTGGAATTTTGCATTGAATCTGTCAATCACTCTAGGTGACATTAACATTTTAACACCATTGTCTTCCAATTAATGAACATGGGATGTCCTTTTATTTATTTAGGTCATCTCTAAGCAGTGTTTTGTCATTTTCAGTATATAGATTTTTTTACTTCCTTAGTTAAATTTATTCTTGAGTATTTTCTTCTTTTGGATGCTATTATAAATGGAATTATCTTCTTAATTTCCTTTTTGGATTGTTCATTGCTGGTGTATAAAAACAAGTGATTTTTTTGTGCTGATCTTGTGGCCTACAACTTTGCTGAATTTATTTATTAGCTCTAGTAGCTCTTTTGGTGTATTCTTTGGGATTTTCTATATATAGGATCACGCCATCTGCAAATAGAGATAGTTTTACTTCTTCTTTCCCAATTTGGGTACCTTTTTTTTTTTTTTTTTTTTTCCTGTCTAGAACTTTCAGTACAGTGTTAAATACCAGTAGTGAAAGCAGGCATCTTTGCCTTGTTCCTGATCTTAGGGGGAAAGCATTCAGTCTTTCACCATTGCGTATGATGCTATCTATGTGTGTGCTTGTTTGTTTGTTTTTTAAATATGGAATGCTTCACGAATTTGCATGTCATCCTTGTGCAGAGGACATGCTAATCTTTGTATCATTCCAATTTTAGTATATGTGCTGCTGAAGCAAGCACTTCGGATTTTTAATAAATTTCCTTTATTATGTTGAGGAAGTTACTAGCCTCTATTACTAGTTTCCTGAGTGTTTTTATAATGAAAGAGTGTCGGATCATGGCAGATGCTTTTTATGCATCAATTGAAATGATCATGGTTTTTTCCCCCCTTTTCTCTATTAATGTGATGTATTATATTGATTACATTAGTGTGTAGATTTCTTTTCCTGTAATGCCCTTATCTGGCTTTGGTATCAGGGTAATACTGGCCTCATGAAATGAGGGAGTGTTCCCTCCTCTTCTGCTTTTTGGAAGAGTTTGAGAATTTGTGTCAATTCTTTAAATTTCTAGTAGAGTGCACCAGTGATGCCATCTGGTGGTGGACTTTTCTTCGTTGGGAGGCTTGTGATTAAGGATTCAATCTCTTTGCTTGTTATAGGTCTGTTTAAATTTTCTATTTCTTCTTGAGTCAGTTTTGGTAATTTGTGTTTTTCTAGAAATTTGTCTACCTCATCTAGCTTTCCTGTTTGTTGGCATATAATTGTTCATAGTATTATATTCTTTTTTAACTTTTGTAATACTGGTAGTAAGTCCCCAAATTTCATTTGTGATTTTAGTTATTTCTGTCCATCTTCTCTCCTTACTAGTCAATCTAGCTAAAGGTTTGTCAATTATGTTGATATTGTCAAAGAAACAACCTTTTTATTTCCTTGATTCTCCACTGTTTTTCTCTTTTCTTTATCTCTGCTCTAATCTTACTGTTTCCTTCCTTCTGCTTGCTTTTCTTTCTTTTGCTCGTTTGGTTTGCTCTTTCTCGTTTGCTTGTTTGTTTGTTTCTTTTTGGTCGTCTTTCTCTAGTCCGTCCGTCCCTCTCTTGCTTCCTTCCTCTTTCTTTTGTTTGCTCTTCTTTCTCTAGTTTTCTTCTCTGTTTTTTTTTTTTTTTTTTTCTTGGAGATAGAGTTTCTCTCTTGTTGCCTAGGCTGGAGTGCAATGGTGCGATCTCAGCTCACCGCAACCTCGGCCAACTGGGTTCAAGCAATTCTCCTGCTGCAGCCTCCCGAGAAGCTGGGATTATAGGCACCCGCCACCACGCCCAGCTGATTTTGTATTTTTCAGAGACAGAGTTTCTCTGTGTTGGTCAGGCTGGTCTCGAACTCCCGACCTCAGGTGATCTGCCCACCTCAGCCTCCCAAGTGCTGGGATTACAGGCATGAGCCACTGTGCCCAGTCTCTTTTCTTTTATTTGTTCATTCATACAGACAAGGTCTCACTATGCTGCTAGGCTGGTCTTGAACTCCTGGGCTCAAGTGATCCTCCTGCTTTGGCCTCCCAAAGTGCTGGGATAACAGGCATGAGCCACTGAGCCTGGCCTTCTCTTGTTTCTTTTTTATTTCTTTTTTTTTTTTTTCTTGAGATGGAGTTTCACTCTTGTTGCCCAGGCTGGAGTGCAATGGCGCAATCTCGGCTCACTGCCACCTCCACCTCCCGGGTTCAAGCAATTCTCATGCCTCAGCCTCCTGAGTAGCTGGGATTACAGGCATGCACCACCACACCTGGCTAATTTTTGTATTATTAGTAGAGACTAATATTAGGTTTCTCCATGTTGGTCAGGCTGGTCTCGAACTCCCGACCTCAGGTGATCTGCCTGCCTCGGCCTCCCAGAGTGCTAGGATTACAGGCGTGAGCCACCGTACCTGGCCTTCTCTTGTTTCTTAAGATGTATAATTAGGTTATTGATTTGAAATTGTTCTCCTTTTTAAAAGTAAGTGTTTACAGCATTAAATTTCCCTTTAAGCACTGCTTTTGCTCCATATGTTGTATTTTTGTTCTTGTTTGTCTTAAAGTGTCTTCTAATTTTCCTTATCATTTCTTTATTTCTTTTTTTTTTCTTTTCTTTTCTTTTTTTTTTTTTAGAGATGGGATCTTACTCTATGGCCCAGGCTGGAGTGCCCTGGCTTGATCATAGCTCACTGCAGCCTCAACCTCCTGGTCTCAAGCCATCCTGCCACCTCAGCTTCCTGAGTAGCTGGAACTACAGGGTGCAGCACCACACCTGGCTATCGTTTTCTATTTTTTATAGAGATGGGGGTGTCACTATGTTGTCCAGGCTGGTCTCAACCTCCTGGCTTCAAGTGATCCTCCTGCCTTGACCTCCCAAAGTGCTGGGATTACAGGCGTAAGCCACCATGCTCAGCCTGATTTCTTTTTTGACACTGGTTGTTTAGGAGTATGGTGTTTAATTTCCACATATTTGTGAATTTTTCAGTTTTCTTTCACTTCTCGATTTCCAGCTTTGTTTTGTTGTGATTGAAAAATATACTTTGTATGATTTCAGTCTTTTAAAACTTTATTGAGACTTGTTTTGCAGTCATGCAGTCTGTCTGGAAGAATGTTCCATGTGTACTTGAGAAGAATTCTTGAATATATTCTGCCCTTGTTGGGTGGCATGTTCTGTATGTATCATTAAGTCTAATTGGTTTAAGTCTTCTATGTCCTCATTGATCTCTCCAGATGTTCTACCCATTATTGAAAGTAAGATATTAAAGTCTCTTACTATTATTGTGGAACTGTCTATTTCTCTCTTAAATTGTGTTGTTTGTATCATATTTTGATGTTCTGTTGTTCGGTTTGTATATGTTAATAATTGTTAATCAACATACAATGTCCTTCTCTGTCTCTTGTTACAGTTTTTATCTTAAAGTTTATTTTGTATGATATTAATATAACCACCCAGCTCTCTTTTGGTTACTATTTACATTACATTGCTTTTTTTATCCTTTCACTTTGAACCTATTTGTGTCTTTGGATTTAAAGTGATTATTTTGTAAGTAGCCTATAGCTTGTTCATACTTTTTAATCACTATCTGCTTTTTAAGTAAAATTCTATTGGAACACAAACACACCTATTTGCTTATGCGTTGTTTGTGGTGGTTTTCATACTGCGGTGGCAGAGTTGAGTCATTGCAACGCAGACTATATAGCTTGCAAAGCCTTAAGTAGTTACTGTCCAATTCTTTCCAGAAAAGGTTTGCTGATCCCTGGTCTAGAATGTCTTTTATAGTTTCCCTGGTTATAGTTAACTACAAATGGTCCTGTTCAGCAGTAGTCTGGTGAGATTTGTCACATGTAGCCTGTTTTGTCTCTCCTGAAGCTTGTGAAATGCAGTTCTCAGAGCATATCTGAGCATCCTCAAGGCCTCATTCGGCTGAGAGGAGAAGCAGGCTTCTACCTCTGAAGCTAGGGTGAGAGGCAGTTTGACTGGGATGTGGCCCTTTAATGGTAGCTTCATTTGTAGGGTGGCCAACTCCTTTGGTTTGCCTGGAAGCAAGGCAGTTCCTGGAACATAGGATTTAGTTTTAACATCTGGAAAGCCTGGGCGAACTGGAGAAGTTGGTCACCCAGTTGGCTTTTCAGAGTCTTACCTATGCCCCCTTACCCCAGTACCATTCAGGGAAACCCCCAGCTATGCAAAGCGGCGGCGACTGGCTGGCCCCAGTGGCTTGGCATCCCCTCGGCCTCTGCAGCGCTCAGCCAGCGATATCAACCTGAAGGGGGAGGCACAGCCAGCAGCTTCTCCTGGACCCTCGCTGAGAAGCCTCCCCCACCAGCTGCTGCTCCAGCGGCTGCAAGAGGAGAAAGATCGTGACCGGGATGCCGACCAGGAGAGCAACATCAGTGGCCCCTTAGCAGGCAGGGGCAGCCAGAGCAAGATCAGGTAGGAGGGGGCTGGGAGGCCCTGGAGGTGTGGGGAGGGTGGGGTGCTGGGACCTGAGCCAGGAGGAGCCAGCACTGGGAGGCAGAGAGAGGCCTGGTGGTGCCTAGCACCTGTGTAGTGATGGGCTAGGGCTTCCTGGTTGGGGAAGGGAAGAAGGTATCTCTGGAGGTGGGGACAGGCACATTCACGCTGGTTTGCGGTTGGAGCTGGGCTTGCCATGAGGACAGTGGGCAGTTGAGGGAGTGTTAGGTGGAGAGGGTATGTTCCCACCTCTGATTTAGAAAACAGACTGTAGTGTCAAACATGGCTGGGAAGAGTCAGGGCTGGTGGCCTGTGGTAGGGGGGTCAGGGATGGAGTTGCCATTCCTGGAGGGCTCAAAATCTACAGGTAAGCCCCACCCTGCCCCCAGGGTACAGTCATGGTTTCTCCCAGCCCTGGTGCACCTACAGGACTGTGTGGCTTCTGTTCTTTACCCTCACCCTGAGGCCTGGGTCCCTGAGGCAGGGATGCCTGGACTGGAGCCCACTGGCCTCTATGGGCTGTGCATTGGGTGCTGAGGTGGGCACTGGCTCTCAGATAGCCACTTTGTGCCTGGGCTTCTCATCAGTAAGTGGGAATAATCCTACCCAAGTCATTGTCTTTGGGAAGCCTTCCAGAATGCCCTGGGCAGGTGAGGGATCACCTGGCAGAGCCTAGCAACTACCGGTGAAAGCACCTGCCCTCCCTGTGCTTTGAAGGCAGACACTGTCTTTCTCGTTTCCTAGTTTCATCAGAGCCAGGCACTGAGGAGGGTGTTTGGCAGACATTGTTGAGTGAAAGAGTTACATAAACGGTATGTTGTTGTCAGGATGGCCGCCGGCCTTTACAGTTCCGTCAGTCCATGCCCGCTGTTGGGCTGAATGGCATGTGTATACTAGCTTGCTTAACCTTGACGACGTACATGTTCATGCTCTGTTATTACCACGTTACAGATGAGTGTCCTGGTACCCAGGTGGGGCCTGTGATGGGTCCAGGGTCAGAGAGCTAGGGATCGGCTTCACTGGGCCCCAGGTAGACCCAATCCCCAACTTTCTAAGCCTAAGTGTTCAGCAGAGGGCTCAGGGTGCAGCAGGGCCTATGGAAGGCACCCCTTCCCGTGCTGCTGCCTCTGCTCTGCAGCCTGTTCTCAGCGATGTCTCCGTGTCTGTCTCTCTGCCCGGACTTGTTGGACTTGCAAGGCTGGCTGTACTGCCCCAAATCTCAATTCTCCCCTGAAGCTTTTTTATAGACCCGCGGGTTTTCTAAGGGCTGTGCGGCCCAGTGGCTAAAGGAACACATTCTGCATTCCGGATGTTTCCATCCCGCAGAAAGGCAGCTCCTAAGTTGGAGGCACGTGTTGCCACAGGCTCCTCCTTGCATTCATTTTGTGTGTGTTCATTCATCCTTTCAGCAGACACAAAACTAAGACCTGCTGTGTGAGGGGCTGCAGCTCACCTGCTCCGTGGGGACGGCAGAATTCCTTCCTCGCAAACAGCTATTAGGTGCCTGGCGCGTCAGAGGTGTGGGTCTCAGGAGGTTGACAGCTGAGGCCCGGGCTTAGCAGCAGTTAGATGGGCAGTGGTCCCCATATGGGGCTGCCCTGGTGAGTGGACGAGGGGCTGAGGAAGTTCGGTGCCCCTAGGAGGGTGGTCACCTCTCCGGGAGGCGAGGCTGGGCCCTGCGCTGCGCGGGTCTCAGGTGGCGGCGGCTCCGCAGCGCCCTCTGTCGGCTGAGCCGGAGCCGTGCCCCGACCCCCAGCAGCCGCCCCAGTATCACACCGGGCAGGGCGGGGCGCGTTTGGGCTGAGAGCCCGTCACTTAGCAGCTGGCCCAGGGGTCAGGATTTTAGAGTAGTTCAGGTGCTGGCAACAGCGTGACGGACAGCCCACAGGAGGGGAAGGAAAGGTGCCCCTGTGTGACTAGAGCATAGCAAATGCCCAAGCCCCAGGGAGCCTGGCTCTTGGAAGAGCGTGTGGCTCTGGCCTGCCTGGGTACTAGGGAGCCAGTGCAGGCTTCTGAGCAGAGCCACAGTGGAGAAGCGAGAGCTCAGACTCTGCCCCAGTCGGGGAGTGGTCTGGGGAAAGTGGGCATCACGCAGTGGGCGTGGGCAGGGGCCGGTGTCCAGGACGAGGGGACACAGGCCTAGAGGGGGACTGGGCGCCCAGCGATCCGGGCCCCGGACCCGGGGGGTG